>NW_006408575.1:6853071-6856665 GCF_000296735.1 Chrysochloris asiatica | reverse complement strand
TTTTTTTTTTTTTTTTTTTGCTGAAAAAGTGAATTTATTATATAAATGTGAACTCTCTGTAGTGAATTATTAAAGGATTAACATGAAGCTGATGGCCTGGTAACAATTTGGAGACAAAAACTTTTTTGAATTACTTTCAAAATCTCAGTGTCATTTCTTATTTGCTTGAAGAACTATATAACTCATTATTTCCTTTCATCACCATTTATATGCCTTTTATATTTGGTTGTTTCCCACACTTGTTTTAACAAGAATTTGATAATATAAGAAGATTGGGTTAAATTCTGCACAAAATTTCCACATAGCTTTGTTGCATTTTTAATTAGTATTCTCCCAAGTTCTGTGGAGCCAGTAATCTTTCCATATGTATCTTGGTTGTCAAACAGGACACTTAACAAGAGAATGGAAGTTAATAAATCAATATCTATGTATCTATAATCTTTAAAATAGAAGATGTTTATTATATATTATAAAGATGAAGGTATAAAGAGTAGAAAGAACACTAGACTAGGCATTCTGTAGATCACAAGCCTACTGAACTTGATAGAGATTCCAAATATGTGACATCCAAAATTTCCTATCATTCTAATTCTAGCTCAGTGTGTTCCTCCCATAGGCCTTCTTTCCATCCTTTGATAATTCAGAGCTGTTTCTTTTCTTGGAGTGTTTACTTCAGTTTCCAATCACCACTCACTCAATTCTCAAAGAATGCCCTCTTAGAGGAAAATTTCTGAATTCTTATCTACAGTTATTAGCACACTCATATTTACTCTTATTACATGTGTAGCTGTCTTAAATGACCTTCAATCTTCACTTAAGATTGGTTCGACTAAAGTCTATTTCATGTCAGTATAATCTAAACTTTAGGAAGGTTGTTGTTATTAAGTACCATGTAGTCGGTTCCAACTCATAGTGACCCCACACAGGGTTTCTGAGGCTGCAAATCTTTACAGGAGCAGAAAGCCTCATCTTTCTCCCATGGAACAGCTGGTAGTTTCAAACTGCCAACCTTGAGGTTATCAGCCCAATTCATAACCACTACGCTATCAGAGCTAGCAACCCTCACTGTGGGTAATCAATAATTACTTGTTGAATAAGCAAATATGACATGATTACCCTACAACATGTTTGGAGAATAAAAAAACAGTGACAAAAATTCCTCTCATTTACATAATTTCAAAATACAAACTCAGTTTTATCTATTATGTATGAAGGAAGGTTGGCATGCCTGTTAACGCACTAGTTATGTAAAGGAAGTGTTTTTTTCAAGGTCACATTGATAGTATATAAATAATGAATGGATGTTCAGAACTTAAACATACAATGGGCCTTTTATTACTGTAAATAGACATGAGAACTTAATGTCCTTAACTTTGTTTCACAATCTTAGAACATAGATTGTGTTGGCTGAACTAAATGGAGCATGACTTATTCTTGTACTGATCAATATGCAAGTTAAGTCAATGATGCAGACTGGAGAATGGAAGCAGTAAATACCAAGTGATATCAGGGGTTTAGTTAGATTAGAATTTGCAGCAGGAAGAATGCACTACTTCTTAGGAGTTGGTATGAGGTCTTTTGCACAGTCAGTAAGTAGTGCCTTCATTTAAAAAATAAAAAAAAGCTTATTCAAAGCAGTGGCTTCTAAGAGAATCTGCTGGGCCAGATAAATTCAAGGCAGAGACTGCTCAGGAGGTTATAGTGACTGTTTGGGTGGACTTGAAAGAGGGCCATCTTCATAGATTTAATCAAAGGAAAGAGGATTACCATCAGGGTTTATTATAATGAAGTTTTAAGGAAATAAAAAGCTGCATTGGTGAAAAAGGCCAAGGAAAAATTTTCCAGAATTTTTTTAATCCATCATTGACAATGTGCCTGCTTGGGTAGTACCACTTCAGGGGTAGTACCACTGTTCTACAAGAAATTCATTATCCATCCACCCTGCAGTACTAGTCTTATCTCTTCTTTTTGTTACCCAAATTCAAAAACATTTAAAAAGAACACAATTTGCATCTTTCTGGAAAGCCAAAATTGCTATTTGGCATAGTATAAATCAAAGAGCTCAGCATTCTTCTGGGAAGGGATATAGAGAGAGACATACCACCTTCAGAGGGTATAGAACTACATAGAGGCTATGTTTAGAAACAATAGAGTCATACTTCGGCATTTTTTAAAATAAAGACATGGAGAAAAGAGACAAGCCTTGAATCACAATTTTGAAGGTTCTATAGGAAAAATATTTAATGATATTTTGAAATTCCACATAAAGAAGATGAAAGGAATACACAGATACACTGTGCAAAAAAAGAAATGGTCACCATTCAATCGTTTCTATAGGTAACATAAGATCAAGCACAAATGGAAAAAGACCAAGGTGCACTGAAGGCATTGGGAATAAACAGACTCCAGGAATTGATGGAACACATATTGCAATATTTCAACAAACTGATGCAGCACTGTAGGCACTCACATATCTATGCTGAGAAATTTGGAAGACAGCTACCTGGCCAACTGGTTGGAAGAAATCCTATTTGTGCCCACTCCAAAAATATTTACCAAACGGAATGCAGAAATCATTGAAAAATATCAATAAATTCATGTGTAAGTAAAATTTTGATGAAGGTAATTAGAAAATGACAGCAACTGTACATTGACATGGAACTGTTAGCATTTCAATCTGGATTCAGGCAAGGATATGAAACTGGGTGTATTACTGCTGATGTCAGATGTATCTTAGCTGAAATCAGAGAATAACAGAAAGATGTTTCTGTTTTATTGATTATGCAAAAGCTCTCGACTGTGTGGATCATGGCAAGCTATAGATAACAGTGAGAAGAATAGGTATTCCAGAATACTTAAATGTGCCCATCAGGAAGATATACATAGACCAAGAAGCAGTTATTTGAACAGAACAAGGGGATAGTGAATAGTTTAAAATCAGGAAAGGTGTATGTCAAGGTTGTAGTGGTTCACCATTCTTATCCAATCTGTATGCTGAGCAAATATTCTGAGAAACTGGATGAAGAAGAGCATGGCATCAATATTAGAGGAAGACTCCTTAGCCACCTGTGATATGCAGATGGTAAACCTTTCTTGTTGAAAGTGAAGAGAACTTAAAATACTTACTGATGAAGATCAGAAACCACAGCCTTCAATAAGGGGTACACTTCAATGTAAAGAAAACAAAAATCTTCACCACTGGACCAATACATAACACCATGATAAATGTAGAAAAGATTGGAGTTGTCAAAGACTTCATTTTGCATGAATTCACAATTAAAAACATGGAAGCATCACTCAACAAATCAAATGATCAATTGCATTAGGCAAATCGACTGCACAAGGCCTCTTTAAACTGTTCAAGAGCAAAGATGTCAGTTTGAGGATTAAGGTGTGTCCAACCCAAGCCATGGTCTTTTCGATAGTCTCAAATGCACATGAAAGTTGGACAATGTGTAAGAAAGACTATAGAAGATTTGATGCATTTAAGCTATGGTGTTGGAGAAGAATATTAAAAAGTACCATGGACTAGCAAAAGAACAAATACATTTTGTTGGAATAATTATACATAGAAAGTTCCCTAGAAGCCAGGAT
>NW_006408575.1:6850261-6852665 GCF_000296735.1 Chrysochloris asiatica | reverse complement strand
CTCACCAGCTGCTGCTCAGAAGCCATATACAGTGTAGCTATGCGTCAGAACTGACTGGATAGCACTTAACATATACATATATTGTTCTTGTTAAGTACCATGGAGTCGGCTCCCGACTCATAGTGACCCTGCATAGGGTTTCCGACGCTGTAAATCTTTACAGGAGCAGAACGCCTCATTTTTCTCCCGCAGAACTGCTGGTAGTTTCGAACTGCCAACCATCAGATTAGCAGCCCGATTCGTAACCACTACAATACCAGAGCTCCTTTTTACCAAATATATGCATGTATATGTATAAATATATGGACTACTTATTACATACATACATGTTGTTGATGTTGTTAAGTGCTGTCGAGTTGGCACTGATCCATAGTGACATAGGGTTTCCAAGGAGCAGCTGGTGAGCTCGAATAGCTGGCTTTGTGGTTCAAATGGATGCAGTTCAGTGCATTAACCCACAGTGCCACACCAGGACTCACTTCTTTATTGTTAGCCAAATGCATCTGTTGAGGCAAAACATGTAATTACTAATGTAAGATCCATCAGGATTATCTTTTCTTTCTTGTATAACAATTGCAAATTGTTATTTGGGATACTGATAACGTCCTTGTGTGACTGATTAGCAGTGTCTCTCTGAATAATATGGGCAACAGCATTCAGTATAGAGTTGTGTATAGACACGTGTCTTAATTTCTTTTGAGTAGATATCTAGGGGTAGGATTGCAGGATCAAATGGTAACTCTATTTTTGACATTTTCAAAAAATTGACCAACTGTTTCCCAAAGTATCTGAGCCATTTTACATTGCTACCAGCAATGTATGAGGGCTCAAATTTTCCATGTTCTTACCAACACTCTTCTTTTTTATTATACTTATCCCAGTGTGTGTGAAGAGATATATAACTGGGGTTTTGGTTTGCTTTCCCCTAATGACTAATGAAACACATTTCATTTACACTGGACAGAAGTGCATGCAAGGGGATTATTAAAGAGGTTCTTTCAAAACTCCAGATGATAAATTATGGACTAGTAGTAATAGCAGGAAGGAAAAAAGATATATTCTAGGAGCAGAAAGAAATGTTATGTTGAAGGATTATATGTCAGGAAAAAAAGAAACAAACAAATTAAGGTTGACTCCTGGGTTCTTGGCTTGTGTGACTGGGTAGATAAAAAACAAAGAACAAAAATCAGTAACACTGCCATTGAGTCAATTTTGACTCATAGGGTCTTTATAAGACAAAGTAGAACTGCTCCTGAGAGTTTGGGAGTCTGTAAGCATCTTTCTGGGAGCAGACCATCTCATCTTTCTCCCAGAGAGTGGATATTGGATTCAAACTGCTGATCTTGTGTTTAGCAACCCAACATGTAACCTACTACATCACCAAGACTGTCAGTTCAAGCTTACCAGCCACTCCTTGGAAGCTATATACAGGGTTGCTATGGGTTAGAACCAACTCAAAGGCACTTAACAACAACAGCAAATTTAAATCATAGCCAAAATTGAGAATTCCTATTCTAGTCCTGGACTTTCTGGGTGATTCCTCCTACTTTGCACACATGGGGTCACTAGACCCAGGATCAACTCCCCAGCAAATAACAGTAAATCTAGTTCTAAAAGCTGTTTTGGGATATTCTATACCAGGCAGAATATGTACTCCCCCAAATATAAAAAATAGCAGTGATTTCATCAAAATACAGGGTCCATGGATTTCTATCACTGATCCATTCCGTAGCCTTCCCCCTCCTCCACCCACCTGTTTTTGATGCAACTTGTTATAATTACAGACTGAAAAGAGAGAATGCATCCATAATCACTGAGTCATTCAATTAATTACCTGATGAATAAAATGAAGGTAATTAAAAAGGAAGAATCAGGTCAATCTTTTTCAATTGGCTACACTCTAGTTATCCAGTAAGCTGTTAGCCTAATTGTGAATCCTCCATGGGCTCTGAGAAATGCCCTCGAGGCACTTCTTGTCTTCTCAGAGACATTTGCAATTTGCCAAAGGGCTTGAAATGGGAGTTCTATGTTAAGTATTCAAAACCTAGGAGGCTAGTTCTGAAAAATATGATATCTGTCCCAAGAACATACCTTTAAGTTGCATGCCACAGGAGGTATAGTTTTTAAAAGTCATGCAATGCAGTGAAATAATAGAGCTCTTCAAACTCTACACTTTGTGAATCCCACACAATAATTGGATGGGATTATGCAAATAAGGTGCTTGTTTTCCACCAAAGAGATTAGACTACTTTCAAAAAATGTAATTCACTGGCTTTCTTTTGTTTTTTAAAAGTATTCTCTTATTCCTAGTTTATTAAGAGCTTTCAATCATGATCAAGTCCAAAACTTTTTATTTTTAAGACTTTATTGTGAATTGAGTGAGAGTTTATGGGGCAGATTATCA
>NW_006408575.1:6848290-6849776 GCF_000296735.1 Chrysochloris asiatica | reverse complement strand
ATTCTACCTTATCCCCTCATTCTGAAACTAACCACAGTCACACAAACTTGTAAGCCAGGCAATTCATGCCTTTATAGCCCCTCATTTTTGATAGCCAATGTTCAAATTGCCCATGCCTATCAACACAATATTGTGAGGAGGCAAGCCTGATCCTTGACATGAAGAGTCCTTCCCTTTCAGCTGGAATTTTGAGCAACTACATCCATATCCATAAGCAAAAGGTCCATTTCATTAAATTGTAGCAATTTATACTTGCTCCCTGTATCAAATGTCTTTATCTTCATCTTGTCGAATTCTGGTTACTCATCCAAGCTATGTCAAATGGGTGCTATCTGCAAATTTGGGAGTTCTTGCATGTCTTCCCTCACTTCCTATCAGCTGGACACGTCACGCTCAGCTCTGGCCTCCAGTGGCTAGATAAGTATCCATGTGCTTGGGAGTTCACACACCTTCCTAAACTTCAAGCCAGCCAGTCCTTCCTTTTCTTTCTCTCATCTCAAGGTCAACCAGTCTCTGTGAAAAATGGCCAAACTCAGCCTATGTTTTCATTGCTGCATTCCCCCTGCTTTCACTCACAAGTAGACCAGGGTGATCACCAGCAAGCATATAAGACTACTTGTGTGTTCCTTTTGAGTTTCAGTCTTAGAAGGGAGATTACCTTTATGGACTGAGTCACCTTGCCTTGATGGTTCCAAGATGAATAGCTTGCTTGATATTCTAATAGCCAAACAGTCTGCTTTTATTCTGCTGGTCTTGTTTTCAAGAAATATCTTCTGTTTTTCTTGTCACTCCAAGTTAGTCTGCATGTCTTTTCAAATGGGAATGTCCTATCTCAGAAGGTTCTGGGTGGGACTCAGGATTCCACCTAAGGCTATCGGAGTCCTGCTCCGACCCAGGTTACTCGAGGGAGAGGCGGGGATCAGTGATCAGATAAGGGACACATGCTGATGGCAAGTGACAAGGTTTATTATAGCAAACAAGGTGACTTATATAGTGCTAACAGTTTCTTTTTCCTAGCAATGACTCACCTCTTGGTAAGTGAAACTAATCTCAACCTTCACCACTAGATGGCACCAGTGCTGGCTCCTGACATCAGGCCCAATATACTACAAAGTCTTGACAAGAAGCCTATTTTCCTGGGCAAGTTCAAATTCCCCATTTAGCTAATCCAATCAGATATAGGCTGAAGACAGGCTTACAAGCTTTCTGTAACCATATTTCCAAATATTCCTTTCTATCCCACTTAAATGTCTATTTTTCGATAGAAGGCAGGGAAACCAACATTCACAAAACAGCCATGTCCTTAGCATTACATCTCCTCCTCTACCCATTCTGACTATGTCTGGATACTTGTATCACAGAGCCCTGTTGTTCAAAGTGTAAGGACCAAACTGATTTTACCTGATTTTGCCTACCTAGAAACTGCTTGACTAAACTCTAGTCAGGCTCAGGAAAGCATTTTAAATAGACAAGGCCTCAGTTATTA
>NW_006408575.1:6844896-6845574 GCF_000296735.1 Chrysochloris asiatica | reverse complement strand
GAATGTCTTCAGTTTTTCTCTGTTGAGATTGATGTTGGCTATTGGTTTTGCATATATGCTCTTAATTATGTTCAGGACTTTCCCTTCAATTCATATTTTGTTAAATTTTTTTTATCAATAACGGGTGTTGGATTTTGTCAAATGCCTTTTTTTCATTAATCAATATAATCATGTGGTTCTTTTCCTTTTTTTATTTATATGGTAGATTACATAGACTGTTTTTTAATATTGAACCATCCTTACATCCCTGGTATAAATCCCACTTGGTCATGATGTATTAATTTTTTATATGTTGCTGAATTCTGTTGGCTAAGATTTTGTTGAGAATTTTTTCATCTATGTTCATGAGGGATATTGGTCTATAATTTTCTTTTTTAGTGATGTCCTTCCCTGGTTTTGGTATGAGGATTACGTGTGCTTCATAAATTGTATTAAGAAGTTTTCTATATTCTGGAATAGTTTGAGTAGAATTGGTGTCAGCTCTTCTCTGAATGTTTCATAAAATTCACCAGAAAAGTCATCTGGGCCTGGACTTTTTTGCTTAGAAGTTTTTTGATTACTTGATCAATTTCTTCTTTTGTTATAGGTCTATTCATGTTTCCTACTTCACAGTGTGAAAATGTAAGTGGAGTTGTGTTTTTCTAGAAATGGATCCATATCCTGTAGAGTTTGAAATTT
>NW_006408575.1:6842781-6843626 GCF_000296735.1 Chrysochloris asiatica | reverse complement strand
GAAGGAGAGATGGACTACTTCTTAATATTTTGTCACTGACAATCTTATGAATACCAGTGGAACTAAAAGCACCAGATTATTGAATATTGAAACATGGTGAATAGCACCAGAATATTGTCAAATATAGTGCCAGAAGATGAGCCCCAGTTTAGGAGGCACTCAAAATGTGACTGGAGAACAGCTGCTTCCTCAAAATAGAGTTGACCAGGATGAATTGAATGGCGTAAAGCCCTTGGGACCTTCATTTGCTGTTGGGGCACAACTCAAAGTGAAGAGAAACATCTGTAAAAAGCCATTAATAATTGGAACATGGAATGTATGAAGTATGAATCTAGAAAAATTGGAAATTGTCAGAAATGAAACATATAAGCATTGATAAACTAGGCATTATTGATTTGAAATGGACTGGTATTGGTCATTTTGAATCTGACAATCACATAGTTTACTATGTGGGGAACCACAAATTGAAGAGGCATGGTGTCGCATTTATCATCAAAAAGAACATATCAAGATCAGCCATTAAGTACAACACTGTCTGTGATAGGATAATATGCATATGCCTACTCTCTTCCACTATCTTTTTGTGGTTTTCTTTGTCTCTTCCTGTTTTGGAATTCCAATTAACCCGAGGTTAGTCCTCTTAATGTTGTCCCACATGAATCTTAGGCTTTCTTCAGATTTTTTTCATTCTTTTTTTCTGCTTGTCCTTCTATTTTAGCAGTATTGAGAGATTTATCTTCAAGCTTGCTACTTCTGGCTTCCGTCCCTTCAACTTTACTCCTCTGACATTTCCATGAATTGTCCATTTCTGATATTTTAGTTGTGATGTTGTTGTTGTTATGTGC
>NW_006408575.1:6831008-6831521 GCF_000296735.1 Chrysochloris asiatica | reverse complement strand
AAAATCTTAAGATTTCAAGTGATGACAATATATAAAATGATATGTCTCTCACACATACAATAAAACCTGTTATTAGCCACTTATACACAAGTATATTTTATCATCCATGAGCTATTCTTCATTGACAAAATGATAAAGATAAAAAAAAGTAACTGATGTTATTTGGAAACATGAATAAATAAATGAAAAACATATAAGTAATCCTTTTCCACTTTTTGGGTCTTTGTATACTCATTTGCCAATTGCAATGGCTAGATAAGTTTCCTTTGGGTCCTTAAACTTTGATATCCTGGAATTCAATTATTCAATTATATCATTCATTCAACAGGCATTACTGAGCACCTATTGTTGTTGTTACGTGCTATTGAGTCAGTACCAACCCATAACAACCTTATGCACAGCAGAACAAAACACTGCCCGATCCTGGGCCATACTCATTACTGTTGCCACGCTTGAGTCCATCCATGCTGCCATGTGGCCAGTCCATCACGTTGGGGATCTTCTTCTTTTTCT
>NW_006408575.1:6826887-6828537 GCF_000296735.1 Chrysochloris asiatica | reverse complement strand
CATAAATTTGAATAATACTGGTATTAACTGGGCTTCCCTGTAGGTGCATAGGTATTATCCTATCACAGACAGTGTTGTACCTCATGACTGATCTGGATATGTTCTTTTGGACAATGAATGCAACACTATTCTTCTTCAATTTATCATTCCTGGCATAGTTAATCATGTGGTTGTCAGATTCAAAATGACGAATACCAGTCCATTTCAGCTCACTAATGCCTAAGATATCGATGTTGATGCGTTCCATTTCATTTGTGACAACTTCCATTTTTCCCAGATTCATACTTCGTACATTTCATGTTCCGGTTTTCAATGGATGTTCACAGCTGTTTCTCTTCATTTTGAGTTGTTCCCCATCAGCAAACGAAGGTCCCAGGGCTTTTCTCCCACAAGCTTTACTCCATTCACATCATCACAGTCAACTCTACTTTGAGTAGAAACTTCTTCCCCAATATATTCTGAGTGCCTTCCAACCTGAGGAGCTCATTTTCCGGCACTATATCTGACAGTGTTTCTCTGCTATTCGTATGGTTTTCAGTGACTAAATATTTGGAAGTAGTTCATCACTTCTTCCTAGTCTGTCTTCATCTGGAAGCTCATCTGAAACCTGTCCACTGTGCATGATCCTCCTGGTGTTTAAAATACCGGTGGCATAGCTTTCAGAATTACAGCAACTCACAAACCACCACAGTATGACAAACATTATTACACTGAAATTCCAGGGTGGTGTATTTAATATGCTAGGCTGCACCTTAAAATCCAGATGATCTACTGAGAAAATAATCAGTTACCTAAAACCCTATGGCACATGGTTCTGCTCTGACACTCATGGAGCCACCATAAGTTGAAGTTGACTTGATGGCAACAGGTTTTAATATATGAGAGGCTTTCCAAGCATGTGCAAATGATGGTGATTTAAATCAGACATGGCTGGTTCCCTTACATAATTATAAGTCTCATATTCTGATTCTTCTAGCAAGAAAAATTCTAAAATCGCCAGAAAGATGCCATAGATTTTTCAAAAATTAAGTTGGAACATTAATAAGGGAAGTATAGTGATTTCTTGTGACTGCTTAAGATTGAACATTTGGAAAGGCATTGTCTGAACTTCCATCTCTGGCTCATCTTCATGTATTCATATGGTTTTATCCTCTTATCCCTCTATTTTCTTTTCTTATGTCTCTTATGGGAACACTTGTCACATGATTTGTGACTCACTTGATTAATCCAGGATGATTTTATCTCTAGATATTAACTAAATTACATCTTCAATGGTACTTTTCTCATTCCCAAATTAGGTCACATTCACAGAAACCAGGTGTTAAGACAGACATATGTGTTTTAGAGACAATGTTCAATTAGCTATAGATGACATGGAAATGATTGTTGTTGTTAGGTTCTATCAAGTTGTCTCTGACTCATAGCAACCATATCTATATATAACAGAATGAAACAATGTCTGGTCCTGCAGTTATTGCTATGTTTGACCCCATTGTTGTAGCAACTGTGTCAATTTATCATATTGAGGATCTTCCTCTTATTTACTGACTTGCTACTTTACATAGACGAATGTCCTTCTCCAGGGACTACTCTCCTGATGGCATATCCAAAGTACTTGAGATGAAGCTTTGCCATCCTCTCCCCTTAGGA
>NW_006408575.1:6818635-6825857 GCF_000296735.1 Chrysochloris asiatica | reverse complement strand
ATATATATATATATATATCAGTCTGGATCATAGGGTTTCCAAGGAGCAGCTGGTTGGTTTGACACACTGACCTTGTGGTTATCAGTTCAGTGTTTATATATATAAGGTGTCCTGGTGTGACGATGTGGGTTAATTTGTTGGAATGTAAGGTGGGTTTGAATCACAAAATTGGTGGTTCAAGCTCATCAACTGTTCCTCGGAAAATGTATACAGGTTAGCTGTGAGTCAGAACTGACTTGACAGCACTTACCAAAAGCAACACATTTATGTGTGTTTATATATATATCTTTTAGACATGCTATTTTGACGATATCAACAAACAAATTCTAAAGTTAATCTGGAAAGGCAAAAGATCTAGAATAGACAATATAATAATGGAAAAGAAGAACATTTGAGAACACACATTAGACAATTTCAAGATTTACTCTAAAGCTACAATTTTCAAAATAGTGTGATACTGCAAAATATGACACCCAAAGACAATGGAACAGAACAGGGAATCCAGAAATAAACCCCCATAAATATGTTGTTGCTCTTGTTAAGTACTGTCTAGTTGGTTCCAACTCACAGCAATCTTATATAGGGTTTTTGAGTAGTGGCTTGTGGGTTTGAACTGCTGACCTTGTGATTAGCAATCTAGTGTTATTTTGCACTTCACACACACAAATATAGTCAACTTTCTTTGACAAATTTTCAAAGGTAATTAAATGGAGATAGGCTGTCTTTTCATTAAATGGTGACAGAGCAATTAGATGTTCGGATGCAAAAATATATAAATAGACCTACATACAAACCTTATGTGGTATTGTAGGTTAATGTCATAAACTGCAAGGTTGGATTGAACCACAAGGGTGGCAGTTTAAGCTTGCCAGCTGCTCCTTGGAAACCCTATACTGGCTTGCTATGAGTTGGAACAAACTGGACGACAATAAACTTATACCTTTCACAAAAGTTAACTCTTTATGGATCATAGACATAACTATCAAATGTAAAACTATATGTTTATAAGCCAAAATTGATATATTGTTATGAACCAAAATTCATAGTTTATTTATATTTCCTTAGATTTTACCAAAGGTCTTTTTTTCTGTTCCTGAATCCCATCCATGTTACCACATTAAATTGCCATGTCTTCTTAGGCTCTTTTTGGCTGAGACAGTATCTTAGACTTGCCTTGTTTTTTATAACCTTCACAGTTTTGAGGAGCATTAGTGAGGTATTTTGTGGAATATTCCTCAATAGAGATTTTTCTGTTTGTTTGTTGTTTCTAGAGTTATTTGGACAAAGACACAGGATGAATGCCATTCTTATCACATCATATCAGGAATATACAGCTGTTATTGTTGTTATTAAGTGCCATTGAGTCAGTTCCAACCCATGGTGACCCTGTATAGGTCTTCTGAGGAGCAGCTGGTGAAGCTTAAACAGCTGGCTTTGCAGCTCAAGCGGACCTTGCAGTCTAGCACATTAACCAACAGTACCACACCAGGACCTGGAATATACAGTAGTAAGAGATACACAGTATTAAGATGATTTATCACTGTTGATATTAACCTTGATTGTCTGATATATAATTTACAAATTGCCAAATGCAAGTTACCATTTCTATAACCCAATACAGGGTCTCTATGAGTTGGAACTGACTCTATGTTGTTGTTAAGTGCCGTTGAGTCAGTTCCAGCCCATAGCAACCCTGTATAGGGCTTCTAAGGAGCAGCTGGTGAGCTTGAACTGCCAACCTTGCAGTTCAAATGGCTTTGCAGTCTGGTGCATTAACCCACAGTGCCATACCAGGACTCCCTGAGTTGGAACTGACTCTATAGCACATGACAATTATAACAAAAAAGAGCAAAATTTTAAAAAAAGTGCATCCCTGACTCCTCCGTGGACAGACCTTAAAGATACTTCTACAAATCTCAGTCTGCTGTTATACTTGTTCAGCTAGGATCCACAGTTCACCTGTGACATTTGAGAATGTTATTTTTTTCCAGGTCTTTACCTGACAGGTGAGCAGCAAACAGCTTGGATCCAGCTTCATGCTGCTCAGTATCATGTGGTGGTGGTTATGTGCCGTGGAGTCAGTTCTGACCCACAGCGACCCTGTACAAGGTTTCCGAGGCTGTAAATCTTTACGGCAGCAGAATGCCTCATCTTTCTCCTGCAGAACAGCTGGTAGTTTTGAACTGCTGACCTTGTGGTTCCAGCCTGATTCATAACCACTACACTATCAGAGCTCCTTCAGTATCATGTAGTATAAGCTATAACTGGGCTCTCTTTACAAGGGGGAAAGGGGGATTTGAAAGTATCATTTTACCCTAGTGTCAGCATCCTCAATTTCAAAAGGAGAGCAACTTACTTATATACCCCTTGTAATGATAATGTTGTCACAGTCAAATGAGATGATGGATGACAATACAAACTGAATTTCAAATCATTTCCTACCTATGCAAGTAAAAGATGACTTCACACACAACGCTCGCTTCCAAACATCTGTTCACACTCTCATCCTGCTTGTGAAGAGAACATCCAACTCTCCCTTATGTCAACTCAAATCTCCTTCAAGTCTTATCTTAAATATCACTTATTCTATGAAGACCAGAGTCCTGGCATGGCACTGTGGGCTAAAGCACTGGACTTTAAGGTCACTTTGAACTGCAAGGTCAGTGGTTCAAACTCACCAGCCACTCCTTGAAAATCCTATACAGGGTCATTGTGAGTCAGAATCTACTCAATGGCACCTAACACCAATGAAGACTAGTCCTGATTCCCAAGTTAAAGATCCCTTTTTAAGCTGCTAGTCACCTCTCCCCTTGCATAACAGTTATTGCTGCATCTGTCCTGTGGTAGTCATCTCATTCCAACTGTTGTTGTTGTTAGGTGCCATCGAGTCAATATTGACCCATAGTGACCTTATGCACAGCAGAATGAAACACTGCCCAATCCTGGGCCAATCTCACTACTGTTGCCACACTTGAGTCCATCGATGCTGCCACTTGGCTAATCCATCTCGTTGGGGGTCTTCCCCTTTTTCTCTGACCCTCCACCTTACCAAACATGATATCCTTCTCCAGTGACAGCTCCTTCCTGACAATATGTCCAAAGTATGGTTTCACCAACTTTGGCATGTATCCAAGTTAACACAAAAAATTAACCATCAAACCTTATATGTACAAAAACTACACTGTCTATTTTTTTTTTTATTTTATCAATATCCTCATTAGACTAAGAGTCCCTTATTGAATAAAGGAGTAATTGAATGAAGTCTATGCAGTTTCAAGATGTTTCATTACCTGTGTGGTTTTTGCTAGGAAAAACTACTTCGATACAATGATGTCACTAGTGTTGATATCAACACATATACAAACATGCACAAACACATGCACTTCATGGACCTCCTCTTGTACCAGGCTGTACAGAATGCTTAGTAATTTCTATGATCAATTTTCATTATAAAATAACATGAAAAATATAGTGGCAAATTTCTTAAACATATTATTTCTTAGATTATATGAATATGAATAAAATTGTTTTGTAAAACCTTTCTACATTGAATTACAATATTAGTTACAACATTATTTGTAATGGAGAAGAAACCTATTATTTTTCTCCTTCTTTTACTTTGATTCCTACTTCATTCTCAAAAAATGTATTATTGATATAGGTACACAGTACTAATAACTGAATCATAATAAATAAAATGTCAGAAAAATTGTCAAAATCAGAAACTGAAAACACCAGCAGTGAAATAAACAAGAGCATGTTCTTGCAATACAGACAGAAAAACCAACATTATATGAAGCATCTTTGTATTTGAGTAATAATGACAGCTCTGACCGAATCCTATGTAAAGGTTCAAAATTAAACTAGCATAGAGTTTTAGCCTTGTGTGAATAGTCATACATGTAATTGGGGATTACAAAAATGTTTTTGCTGTTATAACTATAGGGATATATTTATAAAAATATATTTTTTATTTCACAAAAAATAATTTCTGCTGAAACACACACAAAAGTTTTACAAACAGTCATTTTGGTTTCACCCCCTTTGAGAATGTTACCCAGTGTGGTTTGCACCTGCACATCTCTCTAGTGATGTCTGGAAACTAATATTTCCCTTTGGGATTGCATGGATCAATAGTCCAGTCTCTGGGACGTGATCTTACATTGTTAGACTTTTGTGTAAGTTTTCCTGTTGGTGTCTTGTCACAGATTAAATTCAGACATGAATCTGTTACCCAAGAACTTTATCTATTCTCTAAATCCATTTAGAAATAAAAACAAAAGAAATTAACTCAGTGCAACAATCTATTATTTACAGCCACCAATTGGGTGTTTTCAAACCAAACTATTGTCTCAGCCAAATAAAAAACCGTCCAATTTCACAGAATCAAATTCTTGCCCAATTGGCCCAATGCCTCTGCATTTTTCTCTAGAAGCCAAATGTGAGTCTTCTCATGAATAGGCTGAGCTGGTGGACACCTACCTACTGTGAGATAGGGGTGATGAGAAAACCTGTGAGGAAGGTCCCCCATCCCCCATTCAAGAATATGCGTCTCTTCAGGGGTTTTCTTATTCCAAATTTGCTATTTATTTCTTTTGCAATTGCAACTTAAATCCCTAATTGATCTAGAGCAGGAGGTAGTACATATTTCATAAAAGGTCAACAGTTTGGTTTGTGGGTCAAAATGCAAAAGTGAAGGTATTTATTTAGGTACTTATTAACCATTTGCAAAAATCACACGGAGGCCATGTCTGACTTATTCTGGCTTCACAAGAGGAAAAAAAAAAACAAAAAAACAAAAAACCCCTCAAATTAAGCCCAAGGCCAATTCCTATTAGGTAGAGATAAGAAATACTTCCACCGAACAACCTTTTTCACCCTATTCTGACACCAACCATTCCTCCCACAGCATTCTCTGCTTCACTTCTTCTGGATTCAATAATTCATTGCAATGGCCACACAGAACTCAGAACAAGATTCACTATTATGGGGTTTATTAAGAAAGTGAACAGGGTACAATTCAGGATCAGAAACAACTCAGGAGGCAGCAGTCCTCCAGTCCGGAATGTCTTTTGTCTGTCTTACTATAGGCATGCTTCATTTTCTTCTTCGGCCACTTTGCCACTAGCTACTTGGCCTCTGCCCTGCTGGGCAAGTGTTACAGAGAACTTTCAGCCACTCTGTAAGGGCAAGTCAGCCATCTGTCCATAGGCATGAAGCTTTACTTGGTCCGTGGGCAGGAAAGCCTGCAGATGCTCTGTCTCAATATTGCCTCCTCTGTTTCACTCTTTTTCTACATAAGGATCACACATTCCACTCATACTCTTCTTTCTTGATGGTCTTGAGATGGTCTGTCTCTGATTCTGAGATGGCTCCTTTTAAACCTAGGGAGATAGATAGCAAAACTAACCAATCCCATCTTATTTGCATGGTCCCATCCTTAGTCTATAATTTTCCAACCAAATGCTCTAGAGTTTTGCCTCCTCTTTTCATGACAGCCTTTCAGATATTTAAAGACAGTGTTCATGTTATCATTCCTCCAAACCCTGACCCAATCCCTCATATTGTCTTCTTTATTTCTTCCTGACAAGGTCTCCATATCCCTGCACCGTCCCCCATTGACGAACTTTCTATTTAGGAGCATAGCACTCAGACTAAATGTCATACTCCAACTTTTTATTGTGCAGCATATATGTAAGCAAGTGCCACTTATCCTATTTGGAATCCATACCTATATTTAAAATAGTTTTTGCTTGTCTGTCCTACTCATATTCCATTTATATACATATTTCCCATTCATCATTTTCACCATTCATCTGCCAGTTCATTGTACCATGGTGGCTTGTGTGTTGCTGTGAACCTGGAATCTCAGATATCATGATTTCAAACACCAACAGGGTCACCGATGGTACAAAGTTTTCAGTGGAGCTTCCATACGAAGACAGAAGAAAGACAGAAGAACTTCTTCTAAAAATTGAACCACTGAAAACCTTCTGAGTAGTAGTGAAGCATAGTAACATATAGTGCCCAAAGATGAACCTCTCAGATTGGAAGGCACTAAAAATATGATTGGAGAAGAGGTGCCTCTTTAAAGTAATGTTGACCTTAATGATGTGAATGTAGCAAAGATTTTGATACTTTTATATATGCTTGTAGGGCATAACTCAGAATGATAAGAAAAGCTGAAAACATCTACTAATAATGGGAACATGGAATGTATGAAACATTGTTATGCCTTGAATTTACTTGATATGGCTTTTCTATCCAGTGTCTTCTTAATTCCCACCAAGTGATTGGGTGCTATTGTGCAAATAAGGTGTACCGGACTCTATGACTTGGATAGGTTAGTTTTATCATCCCACTATGTTTAAAAGGAGCCATGTAAGAAGCAGGAACAGATGATCCTAGGACCAGCATGAGTGGATTGTAAGACACGGGCTAGAAAAGAGAGGACAGCAGAGGCAGTGGCAGAGGTAGTGGCATGGAACAGTAGCTGCAGGTATCTAGGCACATGGACTGAGTAAAGCTGTGTGTCTATGGGAAGGAGACTGGTTTACAGAATGTGCCCCTTGGAAATTTAAAGGAACCTGGTAACACTCTTCTGAGCCGGGCAAAGGTCATGGGGCCACATGACTGACAAGAGTGAGGCAAGCCTGCAGTATGGCAGACAAGAGGTATTCCTGACTGAAGAACTGCTGAATTTCATTTTTTTCTGATCCTGAATTACCCTGTTCACTTCTCTAATAAACTCCATAGACCCATTGTTATGAGTTCTGTGTGGCTATTACAATGGATTGTCAAACTGAGACATGAAACAGAGTGCTATGGAAGAGATGGTTGGTGTTACAATAGAGTAAAGAAGGTTACAGGGTGGACGCATGTCTGATCTTCACTTAGTAGGAACCAGCCTTAGACTGATTTTGGGTCTGGTTCTCCTTCCTCCTTGTGAAGCCCAAGGAAGTTACACATGACTCCCACACAGTTTTTTGCAAGTATGAATATAGGAAAATTGGAAGTGATCGAAATTGAAGTGGAATATATAAAGATTGCTATCTTGGGCAAGAGTGAACTGAAATGGAAAGTTACTGGCCATTTTGAATCAGATAGTCACCTGGTTTACTATGCCAGGAATGACAAATTCAAGAGGAATGATATAGCATTCATTGTCAAAAAGAACATTTCAAAATATACCTTGAAGTACAAAGCTGTCTGTGATAGGGTA
>NW_006408575.1:6816868-6818040 GCF_000296735.1 Chrysochloris asiatica | reverse complement strand
ACTCCACGACACATAACCAACCAACCAACCAAACAAGACCAGGTGCCAACTGTACAGCGAATCATCAAAAGAAAATTCAAATAAGTCTACAAAAGCCAAAATATGATCTTAAATATACCACACTTGAATTTAAGACTACCTCAAAACCAGATGTAATGCATTAAATGCTAATGACCAATGGGCAGAGAGTTGCAGAATTATATCAAGAATATCATATATGAGGAAAGCAAAATGTCAATTTAAAAAACAGGAAAGAAAGAAAAGACAAAAATGGATGTAAAAAGAGTCTCTAAAACTTTCCTTTCAGCACAAGAATGATGAAATAAAAGAGGTGAATTTCAAAGGGCATTTTGAGAAGACAAAGTAAAATGACAATGAAATGTTCAAAGACCAGGAGTTAGAAAACCAAAAGGCAAAAACATGCTCAGCATTTCTCAAGCTGAAAGAGCTAAAGAAAACCTTGAAACCTCAATTGCAATATTGAAGGATTCTTTGGGCAAAATACTGAAAGATGCAGAAAGCATCAAGAGAAGAAGGAAGGAAGGCATACAGAAACTGAACCAAAAACAACTGGTCTATGTTCAACTATTTCAAGAGATAGTATATGCTCAAGAAGTGACAGTATTGAAGGACGATATCCAAGGTGCACTGAAGGCATTGGTGAAAAACAAGGCTCCAGGTACTGACAAAATACAAACTGAAATCTTTCAACAAATTGATACAGTGCTGGAGGTGTTCCCTCGTCTATGTCAAGAAATTTGGAAGACAGTTACATGGTCAAACAATTGAAAGATATCCATATTTGTGCCAATTCCAAAGAAAGATTGACCAACCAAAAAAGAAAATCATCAAATACTATCATTATATCACATGCAAGTAAAATTTTGATAAAGATACTTCGAAAATGGTCACAGCAGTACATTGACAGGCAGCTTCCAGAAATTGAAGCTTGATTAAGAGGACATGGAATAAGGAATATCATTGATGACATCAGATGGGTCTTGGTTGAAAGCAGTGAATACCATAAAGATGTTTATCTGTTCTTTATTGACTATGCAAAACTATTTGACTGTGTGGATCATAACAAATTATGGCTAACATGAAGAATGGAAATTTCAGAACATTTATTTGTGGTCACGAGGAACCTGTACAAGAGGTCAAACAAAACCAGG
>NW_006408575.1:6813124-6815192 GCF_000296735.1 Chrysochloris asiatica | reverse complement strand
TCTCCTCCCTTGCCCTGCTCAGTGGCTTTATCTGTGGAAGTGGCACCCAAGGTGTGTGACTAGAAAACCAGATGGCTTTCTTTCCTCTTGGGTTGCTGGGAGGGCCACTGAGTGTGGGGGTGCAGGATGTGGGGCGGGGGTCAGTGTGCCTGCAGGTGCGAGATGTTGTACCTGTTTGGGAGTCTCAGGAGGTGGTCACAGGGAAACCGAGTCAGGGCAGGCCAGGCACCTCCGTGGGAGTGGGTTCCCGCATACCACCGCTTCCCAGAAGACCAGTAGGTGTCAGATATTACAGAACCCTTGCTGGTAGACAGCAGATTTCATTCCTTAGCAAATCAGAACTGACTTGATGACACTTACAAACAACAACCCATCCCAATATCTTTATTTCAGTGCCTTTTTGCTTTGCTTTATTTTCTTCATAGAATTTATCTTAGTTTGTAACAAGTTTTCTGTTTACATTTGGATTTTTTGTTGTTGCCTCTCCAACAGAATAAAAGAAAAGTTTCAAGAAAACAATGGCTATTTTCAGTTTTAACTATGATGGGGTAGTATCTGGTACCAGACTTAACTTTTGCTGTACAAAGGTGATCAAAATACATTAGGTAATTATTTGCAGGCATTGGACAATATCCAGTGTAGAACTATGATTCCATTTACAACAGCTTTTTCCCTGAGGGAATTTTCTAAAATGTGATACAGAACAATATAGTCCAAGCAGAGAACAGAAGTTTTGTTGGGTTGGAGGAACAGAGATTGGAGTTAAAGATTGCTAAAATTACTAGGATTTAAGGCATAAATCAACACAAACCCATCGACATCAACTGGACTTCAACTTGTAGCAACTCCATAGGACAGAGAACAACTGCCCCATAGGGTTTTTAAGGCTATAATCTTTATAGAAGCAAACTGATGCAACTGTCTTCCACAGAGCTGTCAGTGTATTTGAACCATGGACCTTTCAGTTAGTAACTGAATACTCAAATCACTGTGACACCAAGGCTACTAATTTGAGGCATAGAGTACTGGGAAAGAAAAATTACCAAAGAAAGAGCCCCCAAAACATACGAAAAAAATCTCTTTGGGTTCTGGTAGTCGCTTCTAGTCATAATCATGATGACAGTTATTTGTAGGCAAAAAATTTCTTGAGGTTTAAAAATTGCCTACATACATCTCTCCATACTAACTCTCAAACAGTCTGTGTGGTGTAAATGGACTAAGGAAACAAAAAATCAGAAAGTGTCTGAAATAGTAACTTTTTAAATCCCCCTTGTGTATTTATAATACAAGTAAATCTTTAAATCTACAAACTTTTTAAATCCCCCTTGTATATTTGTACTGCAAGTAAATATTGTGACTAACATTTACTGACCACATACTTTATGAAAACATTCTGCTAAGTACTTTATATTTAAACACCAAGCCTGTACTAAAAAGTGAATAATATTTGTTTCATTTTCCAGTATGTCTCACTGTTAAAACCCATGTGTTAACACACCATTCTGCACTCCCTCCAGGAGCCTCTGCCTTTGTCTGGTGTTTTTCATGGTAATGTTATTTCCATATTTGTGCTTCCTTGGAACTGAGATCATCAGTGCCCAGACTGATTAAGAATGTTTCTTTAGTGTATTTGTCTGTATGTGAGAAGTAAATCTGTTCCCTAGGAACCCTGTCCCCTGCTCCCTCAATTTTCCATGTTCATTATCTTCCTCGTGATCAACTATAAGTTAGCCAAATTATGGGCACATTTAAAATTTCCCAGAAAGGAGCATTTACAAACATTTGTTCTCTTGGCAAGAAGTGGCTATGACAAAGTGCCCATCAACTGAAGAATGGATAAACAAACTGTGGTACATACACACAATGGAATACTATGCTAGCCTAAAGAACAACAAGGAAGCTGAAAGCTACCGCATAACATGGATGAACCTTGAGGGCATAATGTTGAGTGAAATTAGTCAGTCACAGAAAGAGAAATACTGCATAGGACCACTACTGTAAAAGACTAAGGGAAAGAACCCATACTAAAGGGGGTTGGGGGGGATTCTTTGTTGATTATTGGGATGTT
>NW_006408575.1:6809389-6811404 GCF_000296735.1 Chrysochloris asiatica | reverse complement strand
ACTTTAGATCCAGAGAGAGAGAGCGACTGTGTGCTGAAGACCTGGGGGGTACAGGGGAAGGATTGCATGGAGGGGATTGTAACCATGGCAATGAGCTGATATACGATAGAATGAATGTAAAACTAATGTTCTCCCATGTAAACTATCACATAATTCACAATAAAACATTTAAAATAAAGAAATAAATAAGAATTAAAAAATAAAAATAAAGGAAGTGGCTATGAGGTCCCCTTTGCTTACTAAGGCAAAGTAGAGAATTCAAAAAGGCCATTTTTCTCATTGCGTCTATGGAGTTAATAATCAGGCTTCCCAGGACAGCCAATTAAGTATGATTTTTGGTCATTTCATGTAACAACAATGAGGAGTCATCATTTTGGCTAAAAGGAGATCTTCATGACATCCTTCTGCAATGCTAATGGTCATTGTGGTGGTTTTACATTCAACTTTGCTGTGGAATCTCTGAATTGCCCTCTATTCCCAACACTTTAAATCAGACAATTGCTTAAATTGACTGGCTAACCATTATTTGTTGAAACATGAAAAAATGACCCCAAATGTTGCTGTTGTTAAGTGCCGTCAACTCAGTTCTTACTCACAGTGACCCTGACTGGAGTTTACGAGGAGCATCTCATATGTTTGAATTGTTGGCCATGCAGTTAGCAATTCAGTGCTTATACTATAGCTCTGGTAGCATAGTGGTTACGAATCGGGCTGCGAACCTAAAGGTCAGCGGTTCGAAACTACCAGCCGCTCCGCGGGAGAAAGATAAGGCTTTCTACTCCCGTAAGGATTTACACCCTCGGAAACCCTGTACAGGGTCGCTATGGGTCGGAACCGACTCGACGGCACTTAACAACAACAACAACAACAACTATAGCACCATGCCAGGACTCCATAAAAATGCTGAAACCTAAAACAATGACCAAGATACCAATATAAAATGCAGCCAGAGACTCATTCATTCCAGATCTAAAGAGTCTCCTGAAGTCAAGCACTTTGTAATCATGAATAGTCTACATTGAAGATAATTTGTCCATAGTTCTTACTAGAATTAGTTTGTAAAATATTCTAATAAAGACATTTTCAGAACTGTGTTCAGGAACCAAGGTGAATCCTGAGTGATACAAGCAATTATTTTGTTCTCATGTAATCATTCCTTCATTTGTTTCTTCAACATATACCTACACATGGTAAGTACTTAAAAGCATATGTTGAAGAAACAAGTGAAGGGATGATTACATGAAAAAAAAAAAAAATCGTTTGTATCACTTAGGATTCACCTTGGTTCCTGAACACAAGGAGAGTCCTGAGTGATACAAATTATTATTTGGCCATTTTTCAAATCATCGGACAATCTCTTTGATATCCCATGAGAGTAAAGTATTACTAAAGGTAATACATAAATGACTACAAGCATACATTGACAGAGAACTTCCAGAGGTTCAAGCCAGATTCAGAAGAGGCCATGAAACAAGGGATATCATAGCTGATGTCTGATGGATCTTGGCTGAAAGCAGAGACTTTCAGAAAGATGTTTACCTGTGCTTTATTGACTACACAAAGGCTTTCAATTGTGTGGATCATGATAAGCTATGGACAACATTGCAAAGTATGAGTATTCAGGAACACTTAATTGTGCTCATGAGGAATCTGTACATGGACCAAGAGGCAGTTGTTCAAACAGAACATGGGAACACTAGATGTTTAAAATTAAGAAAAGTGTGCAATAGGGTTGTATTATTTCACCATACTTATTCAAACTGCATGCTGAGCAAATAATCTGAGAAGCTGGGTTCTACGAAGAAAAATATGGCATCAGGATTGGAAGAACACTCATTAACAACCTGCGATATGCAGATGATACAACCTTGCTTGCTGAAAGTGAAGAGGACTTAAAACATTTACTGATGAAGATCAAAGAGTACAGCCTTTGGTATGGATTACATCTCAATGTAAAGAAAACAAAAATCCTCACCACTGGACCAACTAACAACATTCTTATCAATGGAGAAAAG
>NW_006408575.1:6804493-6809024 GCF_000296735.1 Chrysochloris asiatica | reverse complement strand
GATCTGTGTTGGAAGAAGTGCAGCCAGAGTGCTCCTTGGAGGCCAGGATGGCCAAACTTCATCTCTCATACTTCAGACATATTGTCAGGAGGGACCTGTTGGTGGATAAGCGTATCATGTTTGGTAGGGTGGAGGGTCAGAGAAAAAAAGGAAGACCTCCAGCAAGAAGGCTTGGCAAAGTAGCAGTATCAATGGGCTCAAGAGTGGCAACAATAGTGAGGCTGGCCCAGGATTGGGTAGTGTTTCATTCTGCTGTGCATAGGTTGCTATGAGTCAGTACTGACTCTATGGCACCTAACAACAACAACAATCATGTGTAGGAGCAGTGATTGTGAGGTTGACGCAGGACCGAGCAGTGTTTTGTTCTGTTGTGCATATGGTTGCTATGAGTCAGTATGGACTTGCTGGTATCTAGCAATTACACCAACAATAAATACAGCTCTGAAAAAGAAATTAGAAAAACAATACTATTTTCAATAACAACCCAGAATATTAAATAATTAGGAATAAATTGAAGCAGGGAAATACCTATGCAAAGAAAACTGCAAAACACTATGACAAGAAATAAAAAAGAAACATACAAAAATGGAAGAATATACCATGTTTATGGATAGGAAGGCTTAACATTGTTAAATGTCAACACTACCCAAAGCAATCTATAGCTATTATGCAATACCAATCCAGATTCTAGGGTCATTCTTGAAAGAGATAGAAAAACTAATCACTAACTTCATATGGAAAGGAAAGGGAACTTGGATAAGCAAAGCATTACTTAAGAAGAAGAACAAAGTTGGAGGCCTCTCATTCCATGATCTCAAAATCTACTACACAATCACTGTACTAGTACTGGTATACAGATCAATGGAACAAAATTGAGAACCCAGCAGTGAATCTGTCCACATACAGTAATCTGATTTTTGACAAAGGGCCAAAACATTAGTGGGGAGGAGATAGTCTCTTCAACAAACGGTTCTGGCAGAAACAGAAATCCATCTGCAGAAAAATGAAAAAAGATTCATATGTCACATCATACACAAAAAGAAAGTCAACATAGATTAAAGATCTAAAGGTAAAACCTATAACTATAAAGCTCATCAATGAAAAAATAGGGATACACTTACAAATTCTCATACAGGCATAAATGCACTATCAAACATAATCATAAACACAGAAACAGCAGAAGACAAAATAGATGACTGGACCCTCTTAAAAATTAGATGCTATGTGCATCAAATGATTTCATCAAATGACTAAAAGGAAGCCCACCGATTGGGATTTTTTTTTGCAATGGTGTATCAGAAAAGGGAATCATTTCTAAAATTTATTTTTTTTAAAAGTATAACACCTCTACAAGAAAAAGACAAATATCCCATTTCAAAAATAGGCAAAGTACGCGTGTAAAAACACCTCAACAAAGAAGACATTCAGATGGCCAACAAACCTATGAAGAAATGTTCATGAACATTAGGCAATGTTGATTTTAGATGCTGTCCAGTCAGCTTCTATTCAAAGCGACCCTTTGTACAATAGATCAAAACTCTGCACCATCCTCACAACTGTTGTTATACTTGAGCCCATTTCCGTTGCCACTATGCCAATCCATGCTACTTGAAGTCACCCTTTATTTCACTGACCACGTATGGTGTCTTTATGGTCCCAAGGACTGGTCCCTTCTGATAACATGCATGAAGTATAAGAGATGATGCCTCACTATCCTGGCTCCTAAAGAGCATTATGGGTGTACTTTTTCCAACACAGATTTGTTTGTTCTTCTGGCAGTCCATGATACTTTTAATATTCTTCTCCAGCACCATAACACAAATGCATCAATTCTTCTATTGTTTTCCTTATTCACTGTCCAACTTTCACATCCATATCAGGCTATTGAAAATACCATGGTTTGGGTCAGACCCATCTTTGTCCTGAAATAGGTATCTTTGCTCTTGAATACTTTAAAGAGATCATGTGCAACAGGTTTGCTCAATGCAATATAAGTGCCAGATAGAGAGATGCAAATCAAAACAACAATGAAATATCAACTCACCCCAGTATTAATAGCAAAGTTCAGAAAAATAGAAAACAAGAAAAGCCGGCAAGGGTGTGGAGAGCCACAGACTCCCTATGCTGCTCTTGAGATGGTAAAATGTTGCAACCACTGTGGAAAGTGGTTTGGCACTTCTTAAAATACTTGAAAATAGAAATGCTGTGTGACCAGAAATCCCTCTACTTGGCATGTTGTTGTGTGTGCCATAGAGTCAGTTCTGACTCACAGTTTCCAAGGAGCAGCTAGTGAGTTTTAACCTCCAACCTTGCAGTTCAAATTTATTTTGGGGTCAAATACTTATCCTATGGAGCCACACCAGGACTTCCTACTTGGTATATAGCCCCACCTCCCCCAAAATAAGATTAATGAGTAGATATATGTACATTCATGTTCATCATAGCACTATTTACAATAGCAAAAAGATGGAGACAGCCTAAAAACCCATCAACGGAAGAACAGATAAACAAACACAACAGAATACTAAGCAGTATTGAAGAAGAATAATGAATCTGTGAAACACCTCATAATATGGATGAGCCTGAAGGAAATTATGGTAAGTGAAATTAGCCAATCACAAAAGGACAATTACTGTAGGAGACTGTTATTAAGTGTCAGTGAGTCAGTTCTGATCCATAGTGACTCTGTATAGGGTTTCTGAGGAGTAGCTAGTGAGGTTGAACCTCCAGCCTTGTGGTTCAGACCAACCTTGGAGTCCAGTGCAGTAACTTACTACACCACACCAGGACTCCTATTATTGTAAAAACGAATGAAAAGGTTTTTATGCTAAAAGAAACATTCTTTGAATTTTACCAAGAGTGGGATGGAAGGGAGAGAAATTCACTGGCTAGAGGGTAGGCACATGTTAGCTCAGGTGACAGGGAAGGCAACAAAACAAAAGGGATACTGGAAGAAAAAGGATGAAGACAGGTGAAGACATAGAGAGGAATGCAAATGCTAAAAGGTATAGAGTTAACACGATTATATGCACACCCTGCAGCAACAGTGTTCTACTGGAAGATACATAGACAGATATACAGACTGAACAGGTATGGGAGTCAGTGTGGGAGTATATCACAAATATATAAGGGTTTGATAAAGAATATTTATACATGGGTATTTACTTTCAGTGGAAACACACCTATGTATGTGGTGGAGCATTGTTGTTGTTTTCATGTGCCATGGAGTTGGTTCCAACTCATAGTGACCCTGTACAGGGTTTCTGAGGCTGTAAATCTTTACAGGAGCAGAAAGCCTTATCTTTCTCCCATGGAGCAGCTGATAGTTTCGAACTACTGACCTTGCGGTTCGCAGTGGAGCATACAGGGTGCAAAATGATGAAAACTGGTCTAATAGTGGCTGGTGGAATGCCCTGAAAATATGGCCCTTAATCATTCATCAGTCCTGGAACTAAACTCACTCCCGTGGTTCAACTTTTAACCAAGCAATAGAAAGGCCAGTAAAGTGAATAATAAATAACTCTGGATGGTATTCACTCTTTAAAACAATTGGATATGTTGTTATTGTTGGTAAGTGCTATCAAGTCAATTCCAACCCATAGCAACCCTGTATAGGGTTTCCAAGGAGCAGCTGGTGAGCTTGAACCATCGATGTTGCAGCTCAAATGACTTTGCAGTCTGACGCATTAGCCCACGGGGCCACACTAGGACTCCATTGGCTATGTTGTTGTTGTAAGGTGCCATTGAGTTGGAACCCACTCATAGCGACCCCATGCACAGCGGAACGAAATAATGTCCGATCCTGGGCCAAGCCCACCACCACTGCCACACTTGGCACCATCAATGATGCCACCTGGCTGATTCATCTCATTGGGGATCTTCCTCTTTTTCTCTGACCCTCCATCTTACCCAGCATGACATCCTTCTCCAGCGACTGTTCTCTCCTGATAATATGTCCAAAGTATGAGAGACGAAGCTTAGCCATCCTGGCCTCCTTTAAGGATATCTTGAGAAACAGCTTATGCCTGAGGATAAGGCTCAGAGGCAGGAAGGATAGGAATAAAAAATGAAAATGGAGGTGGGGAACACAGGTAGGAAGTGGATGCAGTGTTATTACATCCTGAGGATTGCCATCAATGTTACAAACAACATGTGCATGAACTGTCAAAAGAAAGATCAATTTGCTCTATAAACTTTCAGGTAAGTCACACAAAATAATTAAAAATAAACATGTTGAGTGAAATAAATCATTTTCAAAATTATAAAAAATATATAATTCTACTTATATGAATTAACTAAATGTACAGAGAATGTTTATTAGTGAATAAAAGGAGTGGAGAGGGGAAGGAGAAGTCTTAGTGGGCACCAACCTTCTACTAATGGTTGTGAAATAATTTCGAAACGATGGTGAAAGTTATACAGCATAATGAATATAGCAATGTGAATTATTTGTACATGTAAAGGATGTCAAATCAGCAAATGTTTTATTATATAATTGTTGTTGTTATTATTAGGTGCTGTTAAGTTGGTT
>NW_006408575.1:6801856-6802388 GCF_000296735.1 Chrysochloris asiatica | reverse complement strand
ATATATATATATATATTGTTGCTGAGTGCCATTGAGTCAGTTCTGACTCCTAGTGACCCTGTATAGGGGTTTCCAAGGAGCAGCTGGTAGATTTGAACTGCAAAATCTGTGGTTTGCAGTCCAGTGCTGATCCTACAGTACCACATCAGAAGTCCATATATAAAGTATGAAAGACGAAGTATGAAAGATGCAGTATGAAAGACTACTCTACAACACTTAACAACAACAACATATTTATTAGTGTTGCTAAGTACCATTGAGTGGTACATATATGTTGTTGTTTTGTTGTAAGTGCCAAGTACCATTGAGTCAGTTCCTATCATATGCACCCTGGCACTGGTTTTCTGAGGAGAGGTTGGTGAGTTAGAACCAGTTATTTTGAAGTTCAAACTGACCTTGCAGTTGAGTTCTTACTCAACAGTGCCACACCTTCCTATACAGGGTCACTATGAGTCAGAACCAACTTGACAACATTTAACAACAACATATGGATTCCTAGTGTGGTGCTGTAGGATATGAACTGGACTGCAAG
>NW_006408575.1:6797565-6801466 GCF_000296735.1 Chrysochloris asiatica | reverse complement strand
ACTCCCGTAAAGATTTACACCCTCGGAAACCCTGTACAGGGTCGCTATGGGTCGGACCCGACTCGATGGCACTTAACAACAACAACAACAATATATATATGTGTGTG
This sequence comes from Chrysochloris asiatica, assembly GCF_000296735.1. NCBI lineage: Eukaryota > Metazoa > Chordata > Mammalia > Afrosoricida > Chrysochloridae > Chrysochloris > Chrysochloris asiatica. The sequence continues at coordinate 6,801,359 of NW_006408575.1, read as the reverse complement.
TGTGTGTGTGTGTGTGTCACATTGGCAAATGTTTTGTTATCACACACACACACATATATAGTGTCCTGGTGTAGTGCTGTAGGATAAGCACTGGACAGTTGTTCAAACCCACCAGCCACTCCTGTGAAACCTTATACAGTGTTGCTATAAGTCAGAACCAACTCAACAAGCACTTAACATAGAGAGAGAGTGAGAGATAAAGTCCTAACGTGGTGCTATAAGATAACCTGTGGACACAAGTCAGTTTGAACCCCAATGTTGGCAGTTCAAACCCACCAGCCACTCCTCTGAAACCCTATATACAGTAAATGTGAGTCTGAACTGACTCGATGGTACTTAACAATAACACAATAGTAGTTATATATGTGTGTGTGTGTATATATATAATACTTATATAATCATATATATATACACACACACATATATATTTACACACACACATGTTGTTGTTGTTGTTAAGTGCCGTGGAGTCAGTTCCTACTCATGGAGACCCTGTACAGGGTTTCTGAGGCTATAAATCTTTACGGGAGCAGAACGCCTCATCTTTCTCCCAAATATATATATATAGTTATTAAGGGCCATTGCAGACTTTGTTGTCCAGTGCTTATACAGTGTCATGTCAGAATATATATATATATATATAGAGAGAGAGAGAGAGAGAGAGACAGAGAGAGAGACAGACAGAGAGAGAGACAGAGAGACAGACTTGTATATCAGAATATATATATATATATAAAGAGAGAGAGAGACTTGTATATACACTTGTCAGTTTGTTGTACTGTGGTAGTTTGTGTGTTGATGTGGTGATTCTGGAAGCTATGCTGCAGATTTTTAAATATCAGCAGGGTCACCCATGGTGGACAGGGTTCAGATGAGTTTCCAGACAAACACAGGCTAGGAAGAAGGAGAGACAGACTACTTCCAAATATTTGGTCACTGAAAACGTTGTGTACACTGTCAGCAGCAGATTATTGAATATTGAAAAATGATGAAGAGCACTAGAATATTGTGCTGGAAGAAGGGCCTCTCTGGTTGGAAGGCAATCAAAATGCAACTGGGGAAGAGCTGCCTCCTCAAAATAGAGTTAACCGTGATGATGTGAATGGAGTAAAGCGCTCCAGACCTTCATTTGCTGATGGGGCACAATTCAAAATGTAGAGAAACAGCTGTAAACATCCATTAATAATTGGAATGTGGAATGCATAAAATATGAATGTAGGAAAATTGGTAAATGAAATGAAACATATAAATATCAATATCCTAGGTAGGCATAAATGAGCTGAAATGGACTGGTATTGGCCATTTGAATCTGACAATCACATGGTTTTCTATGACAGGAATGACAAATTAAAGAGCAATGGCATTGCATTCATCTTCTAAAAGAACATATCAAGATCAGTCATGAAGTATGATGTTATCTGTGATAGGATAATACCCATACAACTACAAGGAATATCAGTTAATACAATATTATTCAAAAATATATACCAACCTCTAGAGCCAGTGATGATGGAATTTAAAAATTCTACCAGCTGTATCAGTCTGAAACTGATTAAACATGCAATCAAGATGTATTGATCATTGCTGAAGATTGGCATGCAAAGGTTGTGGGGAAAAAAAGGAAGGATCAGTGGCTGGAAAATATGGCATAAGTGATAGAAAAGATGATGGCGATTGCATGATAGAATTTTGCAAGACCAATGACTTGCTCATTGTAAATACATTTTTTAAACAGTATAAAAGACGGCTATACACATGGACTTAATGGGATAGAATATACGGAAATCAAATTGACTTCATCTGTGGAAATAATGTGAAAACACCATGTCTCAGCCAAAACAAGGCCATGGGCAGACTGTGGAACAGACCATCAATTGCTCATATGCAAATTCAGGTTGAATATGAAAAAATTAAAACAAGTCCATGAGAGCCAAAATAAGACCTTAAATATATCCCACCTAAATTTAGAGATCATCTGAAGAATAGATTTGATGCATTAGACACTAAAGACCAAAGACTAGAAGAGTTGTGGGATGACATCAAGAACATCATACAGGAAGAAAGCAGAGGTCAATGAGAAGACAAGATAGAAGAAACACACCAAAATGGATGTCAGAAGAAACTTGCTTTACAGAATAGAGATGCTAAAGAAAATGGAAGAAGTGAAGAGAGGTACAAGAGCTGAACAGAAAAGTTCAAAGGTCAGCTCGAGAAGACAAAGTCAAATATTATGATGAAATGTGCTAAGACCTGGAGTTAGAAAACCAAAATGGAAGATCAGGCTCAGTATTTCTCAATCTGAGAGAACTGCAGAAAAAATTGAAACCTCAACTTGTGGTATTGAAGGATTCTATTGGCAAAACACTGAATCAAGCAGAAAGCATCAAAAGAATATAGAAAGAATATACACAGTCACTGTAACAAAAAGAAGTAACAATGATCAACAATTCCAAGTGGTAGTATATAAGAGCCAACAATCCTGAAGAAAATAGTCCAAGGTTTATTGACATCATTGGCAAAGAACAAGGCACCAGGAATTGATAGAATATAAATTAATATCTTTCAACAAACTGATGTGACGCTGGAGACACTCACTCATTAATGTCAAGAAATTTGGAAGACAGCTATATGACCAACTGACTAGAAGAGACCTGTATTTGTGCCCATTTCAAAGAGACGTGACTCAACAGAATGGGAAAATCATTGGACAATATCATTGCTATCCCATGCCAGTAAAGTTTTACTAAATATAATGCAACAATGACTGCAAGAATCCACTGACAGAGAACGTTCAGAGGTACAAGCCAGTTTCAGAAGAGAAAGAGGAACGAGGAATATAATTGCAGATATCTGATGGATCTTGGCTCAAAGCAGAGAATACCAGAACCATGTTTAAAAAACAAAAGTTTATATTTGCTTTATTTACTATGCAAAGGCTTTTAATTGTTTGTATCATGACAAACTATAGACAACACTGTGATGAATGAGTATTCTGGAACACTTAACTGTGTTAAGGAAGAACCTGTACATAGACCAAGAGGAGCTGCTCGAACAGAACCTGAGAACACTGATGCCACATTTTTTTTCATACTATCCAGTTTCTTCAATTATTTGCTCAGCAAATGAGGCATCGGGATTGGAGGCAGACTCACCAACAACCTGTGATAGTCAGATGATACAACTTTGCTTGTTGAAAGCAAAGAGGACTTAAATTAATTAATTATGAAGATCAAAGTCCTTGGTATGGGTTGCATCTCAATGCAAAGAAAACAAAAGTCCCCACTTCTGGAACAATAAACATCTATATAAATGGAGAAAAGATTGAAGTTGTCAAAGACATCATTTTGCTTGAATCAACCATCGACACTCAAGGAAGTTGTTGTTGTTGTTAGGTGCCATCAAGTCAGTACTGACTCATAGTGATCTTATGCACAGCAGAATGAAACACTGCCTGATCCTGGGCCAACCTCACTACTGTTCCCACACTTGAGTCCATCAATGTTGCCACTTAGCCAATCCATCTCATTGGGGGACTTCCTCATTTTCTGTGGCCTTCCACCTTACCAAACATTATATCTTTCTCCAGCTACTGGTTCCTCCTGACAATATGTCCAAAGTATGAGATATGAAGTTTGACCATCTTGGCCTCTAAGGAGCACTCTGGCTGCACTTCTTCCAAAACAGACCTTTTGGTAGCCCATGGTACTTTCAATATTCTCCTCCAACACCATAACTCAAAAGCATCAATTCTTCTACAGTCTTCCTTATTCACTGCCCAGCTTTCGCACGCATAT
>NW_006408575.1:6792260-6796359 GCF_000296735.1 Chrysochloris asiatica | reverse complement strand
TTGATGCTTTCTGCATCATTCAATAATTTGCCCATAGTATCTTTCAATAATGATAGTTGGAGCTTGAATTTTTTCTACAGTTTCCTCAGCTTGGGAAATGCTAAGCATGTTCTTTTTGTTTTTCTGACTCCAGATCTTTGTACATTTTGTTACAATATTTGGCTTTATCTTCTTAAGCTGATGTTTGAAATTTTCTGTTCAGCTCTTGCATCTCCTCATTTCTTCCATTTGCATTTCTTCATACTTCCTTATAAATCCAAATGTATAAGGACAATTTATAATGAAAAACAATCTCAAGTTGTAATAAATTATAAGGGTAAATTTTCTTTTCCAAGGCAACACTACCTTTACATCTAGATATTTATTTCACAGATAAAAGCTACCTAGAATAGGTGAGCAGGGCAGGGAGAGAGTAGAGTTCTGCCCACTGAAGGGTATCTCATGTTAGAGAACCATGAAAGACAATAAGAACACAGGATTGGATGTGCATCATATATTTTTTACAAACTAGTAACTGTCAACCCACAAAGATAAGTCCGTAACTCCTGAGACCCTGGAATAAGTTTAGCCAACTCAAAAATTATTTACATACACTCAAGACATCCTTAGAAAATGATTTCACAGCATTATTCTTTCTAAGCATGAAATTTCACTGTGAACTGGAAGCTGTATTCTCCTCTTTACATAGCACAGATAGCTTAATGTTGAGAGTCCTTGCTGCCTTCACACCTTAATGTAATGATTTCTTCCTTTTAAAATGTGTCTAGCATGACCTAGGACACTCACTGAGACAATACAACCAAATTTCCTACCAGATTCACCAATTATGCTGCGCAATACTCTCTGTCTTGTATCTTGGTTTTCTTCTCCATCACCAGGAAAAAAAATGATAACACATGGATTTATTGGAGGGCAGGTATTACATGTTAACAGCACAATTATATTTTACTTACCCTACAGGTGATGTTGTTGTTGTTAAGTGCTGTCAAGTCGATTCTGACCCATAGCGTAAACCCTGTATAGGGTTTCAGAGGCTGTAAATATTTATAGGAACAGATAGCATAATCTTTCTCTTGCAGAACTGCTCATAGTTTCAAACTGCTGACCTTGAGATTAGCAAGCTGATTCGTAACCATTACGCTACCAGAGCTCCTAGTGACCTATTATTACCAATTTGTATTTTTGTTAAATTTCTATGTGAAGTTTTAAGTGCATTGTAGTAGGTGAGAGAAGTCAGTATGATTCTAACAATATGACATTCCAGAAGAGGCAAAGTTATACAGACAGTGAAAATTTCAGTGGCTGCCAGGAATTCAGGGGGAGGCAGAGAAGGATGAGTAGGTGGCACACAGGGTATTTTTAGAACACTTAAACTATTCTGTATGCTGCTCTAATGATAGATGCATGCCATTAGGCATTTACTAAGCCTATAGGATGTACAACACAAAAAGTGAACCCTAACATAAACTATGGAGTCCTGCTGTGGCTCTGTGGCCTAATGCTCTGGACTGCAAAGTCAGTTTGCACCATAAGGTCAGCAGTTCAAGCTCACCAGTCACTCTTCAGAAACTCTATACTGGGTTGCTATGGGTTGGAACTGACTCAATGGCACTTAACAACAACAGTGTAAACTATAGAAGATATGGTAATACAAGGGTTTAGTGCTTAGTTGCTAATGAAAAAAATTGATGGTTCAGACTCACCAGTAGGCCTGAGGAAGAAAAGACATGGTAATCTGCTCCCATAAACATTGTTGTTGCTTAATACCAGTGAGTCAATTCTGACTCCTAGTGACCCTGTATAGGGTTTCCAAGGAGTGGCTAGTGGGTTTGAACCACCAACCTTGAGGTTAGCAGTCCAGCGCTGATCCTAAAGTACCACACCAACCCCTTTAGGGCAGTTCTACTCTGACCTATAGGGTCTCTAAGTTTCTCAATCAACTAGAAGGCATACTACACCACCAGAATGTAAACTATGGACTTTATTTAATCATAATATATCAGTTGTGATTCATTATAACAAATGGACCACAGGAACGCAAGGTATTAATAACAGGAGAAATCTTGTGCTGGGGAAGAGGAACATATGAATAACTTTCTGTACCTTACGCACAATTTTTCTGCAAAACTAAAACTGCTCTAAATAGTCTATTAATGCTTGTTATATGAGAAGTCTGCAAATAATCACCTTATACCATAGTGGTTAAAGATGTAGCCCCAGCATGAGTTGCTTGTCTCAAATCTTAGCCTCGTCACTTACCAGCTCTGTTATTCATGCAGTTGACATAAACCTTTGAAGGTTTAGTGTAGTCAGTTTTAAACTGGGGTTGAAAATAGAAATGACTTTGCAAGGTCATTGTGCAAGTTAAATGGTGGTGGACTCCACGTGAAACTTTTAGCATAGTATCAGAATCAGAAATCACTTGATGAACAGTTGGCTAGTATTATAAATAAAAGACTATTAAGAAGTCAGGAACCCTGATCAATGATGGAGATAAAACCACCAAGATGATTCATTTTCATTCAGGAAATTTACAAGTTTAAAGGAAAGGTAAGACTCATGGTAACCCTCTAGGAGAGAGTAGGACTACTCCATATGGTTTCCAAGGCTATGCATCTTTTCAGAAACAGAGTAGCTTGTGGCTTCAAACCACCAAACTCACAGTTAAAAGTCAAATATTCAATCCACTGTGCTACCAGGACCCCTCATAGGAGAGATAAGTTGAGTATATTACTAAGTGCCATTCTCTTGTTTAGACTCCTTCAAAGGCAACTCACAAACTAAGGATAAAATGCCTCTTCATTCTCTAGTCACCACAGCCCCTGTATTATTATGATATTTTCCTATCATACACAGTTCTCTCCCTCCCTTATTGGGCTTTCAGGGACTGTACCCTGCCTGGGATGGTGTGATCTCTGTGTAATCCTGGAGAACTCCTTTTTATCCCTAAAACTGCGTCTCATATAACCTTAGGTGTTCCTCCCTACATGATCCCTACATTTTTATTCCCCTTTAAAGCACTTGCCATAATATATCATCACTGTTGATTTATGAATTCTAAAGAAGACCCAGCATGAACTGAAACCATGATCACCTCTAGGATGCCAACTCATCAAGAGACTCCAGAGGAGCAGTTAGCAGACTTGGTTGCTGTGAAAGATCCGAAAGCCTCTGGGGTGAACTTCATCTCATGGAATTCAAACTGACCTGCTTTACCCATGAACAAAGCCTCTTAGACAGGAGGATACTTTTAATTAGGTAACTGAAAATCTAAAAAAATAAAAAAAAAAAGCAGGTGCTCTGGAAAGGTATTTCTGTTCTCCTTCAAACTGAAGTACTTATTCCATTTGTGCTTCTCAGCCCAAACTTTCTTCTTTCATTTCCCCAAATCAGGACAGAATTAATTACCATGGTCCAGTCATCCCTTGCAAGGTTTACATATATCTTATAAGACCAGTCTATGTCTTATAAACTCAATAGTTAGGATCACACATAGAGGATCCAATTTTCATGTGCACCAAAATGACTGCAACATAGAGTAGGTATATTTAATGCAAGTACATTGGGAGGAAAGAACCTGTGAATTGAAAGGGAGTGCATCCTATTTTCTGGCCTCAACTTTAAAATGTTGGAAATGTTGGAAAAGATTCATCTGATGGCTGTTGTCTACACCTCATCCCCACAGGTTTTCAATCCCCATAGCTACAGGCATTCAGTCCCTATATGCATGTCTAGGCACACACTAGAAGTTGAAGACTCAAATTCTAATCAGTGAAAATCTCTACAAATACTCACCATTGTTTTATGGAATTACATGTTTAATGTAAAACTGCTAGAAGCTAGAGGAAAACTAAAAAAATAAAATTGAACTATTCAAAGTGATAATATTTTGGAGTAGACCCTTCCAGTGTCACACTCATACAAATCCAGAGTGGTATTAGAAAAGAGTACTGTAGTAGAATTTGCTTTTTTCACTAACTACATAATTTGGACAATTTCTTATGTTATTTAGTAATCTTCCTCAATACTTTGAAACACTCCATTAAATGGAAGTGTCATGTTATGGTTAACTAATACTCTTTTAAGGAACTCTGGTAGC
>NW_006408575.1:6791139-6792160 GCF_000296735.1 Chrysochloris asiatica | reverse complement strand
TTATTTAGTAATCTTCCTCAATACTTTGAAACACTCCATTAAATGGAAGTGTCATGTTATGGTTAACTAATACTCTTTTAAGGAACTCTGGTAGCATAGTAGTTATGAGTTGGGCTGCCCACCTCAAGGTCAGCAGTTCGAAACTACTAGCGGTTCCATGGGAGAAAGATGAGGCGTTCTGCTCCCGTAAAGATTTACAGCCTCGGAAACCTTGTGCAGGGTCACTATGAGTTGGAAATAACTCCACAGTACTTAACAACAACAACAATACTCTTTTGGGATCCTGATGTGGCAGAATATTGCACTGTAATCAAGGTTGGTTTGAACTGCAAAGCCAGTAGTTCAAACTCACCAGCCACTCCTCAGAAATCCTATACAGGGTTGCTATAAGTTGGAACTGAACTGACAGCACTTAACATCAACAATCCTCTTTTGTTGGATAAATGATTTCCATTTTTTGCTATTATAACTAATATCATGTTAAGCTATGGAACAATAACTCAAAATTTGCTTCCAAATATGGAGGGGATCATGAGAACAAAGAAAGAGGACGGTAGCTCCAGGATTATAGCAAAGGAGGTGTGTGGTGCTGTAGGATAAGCACTCAACCTCAAGGTTGGTTTAAACTGCTAGGTCAGCATGAACTGTAAGGTCAGTGATTCACGCTTACCAGCTGTTTCTCAGAAACTCTATACAGGGTCATTATGAGTTAGAACCAAATCGGCACTTAACAACAACACACAAGGTAGATCCTGTGTGACTTTAAGACAAAAGAAATTCTCTGAGCCCCCAGTGGGAGGCAGGGATTTTTATCATTTTGGTGAACAAAGGCGGCTACATGCAAGGATTTTTGATCTCCAAGGCCACCCTATCAAAGTTACATAGGAGTGATTTAGCAAATGGTAGGAGCTCTGGTAGCGTATTGGTTACGAATCGGGCTACGAACCTTAAGGTCAGCGGTTCGAAACTACCAGCCGTTCCGCGGGAGAAAGATGAGGCTTTCTACTCCCGTAAAGATTTA
>NW_006408575.1:6788967-6789860 GCF_000296735.1 Chrysochloris asiatica | reverse complement strand
AGAAAGATGAGGCTTTCTGCTCCCATAAAGATTTACAGACTCGGAATCCTGTACAGGGTTGCTATGAGTCAGAACTGATTCCACGGCACATAACCACAGCACATTTATGAAGGTTAGTGGTTGATTCAAGCAAAATGAAGTATTTGAAGCTTCATTGAAACTTTTCTCCATTTATATGGATGATATTTATTAGTCCAGTGGTGAGGATTTTTGTTTTCTTTACATTGAGGTATAACCCATATCAAAGGTTGTGGTCTTTGATATTCACCAGTATTTTATATTCTCTTCACTTTCCACAAGTAAAGTTGTATTATCTGCATATCGCAGGTTGTTAAAGAGTCTTCCATCAACAATGATGCCACATTTTTCTTCATATAATCCAGTTTATATAATTATTTGTTAAGCACACACATTTAATATGTAGGGTGAAAGAATACAACCATGGCACACAACTTTCCTAATTTTAAACCATTTGGTGTTCCATTGTTCTGTTCAAACGTCTGCCTCTTGGTCTATGTACAGGTTACTCCTGTGCACAATTAACTGTCCCAGAATATTCATTCTCTGTAATGTTTTCCATAACTTGTCATGATCCACATAGTCAAAGGTCTATGGATAGTCAATAAGGCACAAGTAAACATCTTTCTGACATTCTTTGTTTTCAGTCAAGAGCCATCTGATGTCAGCAATGATATTCCTAGTTTCACGTGCTCTTCTGAATCTGGCTTGAGCCTCTGGTGCTTCCCTGTCTATGTACTGTTGTAGTTGTTGAATTATCTTTAGCAAAAATTTACTAGCATGCCATATTAATAATATTGTCCAGTGATTTCTGTATTCTGTTTCTATCAGTTGGCCAGGTAGCTTTCTTCAAAATTTCTCAACATAGATGAGTG
>NW_006408575.1:6770379-6788067 GCF_000296735.1 Chrysochloris asiatica | reverse complement strand
TATAACCAAAGCCATATTTTCCAACTACTGATCCTTCCTTTTTGTTTCCAACCTTTGCATTCTAATCACAATAATTATGAATGCATCTTGATTGAAAGTTTTATAGATTTCAGACTGAAGCTGTTGGTAGATTTCTTTAATTTCATCATCACTGGCTTTAGAGGTTGGTGTATAAATTTTAATAAAACTTGTATTAACTAGTCTTCCCTGTTGTTAAATACTGTTGAGTTGGTTCTGACCCATAGCTACAGGGTTTCTGAGACTGTAAATCTTTACAGGAGCAGAAAGCCTAATCTTTCTCCTGTGGAGTGGCTGATAGTTTCAAACTGCTGACCTTAAGGTTCGCAGTTCAATTTGTAACCACTATGCTAGCAGAGCTCCTTAGTCTTCCCTGTAGGCGTATGGATATTATCCAATCAGAGGTAGTGTTGTATTTCAAAATAGATCGTGAAATGTTCTTACTGATGATGAATGTGACACCATTCCTCTTCAATTTGTCATTTGTGGCATAGTAAACCATGTGGTTGTTAGATCCAAAATGGCCAATTCCAATGCATTTTAGCTTACTAATGCCTAGGATATAGATGTTCATGCATTCCTTTTTATTTTTGACAACTTCAAATTTTCCTAGATTCATACTTCATACAGTCTGATTATTAATGGATATTTACTGCTATTTTCCCCCATTTTGTGTTGTGCCCCCAAAAGCAAATGAAGGTTCTGAAAGCTTTATTCCATTCGCACCATCACAGACAACTCTACTTTGAGGAGTTGCATTTTAAGTGCCTTCCAACCAGAGGGGTTCATTTTCTAGCACTGTATCTGACATTATTCTGATGCTCTTAATAATATTTTAATATTCAGTATTCTAATTCCATCTGACAGTGTTTCACTGCTATCATATTCAGTGACCAAAATATTCAGAAGTTTTCCATCTCTCCTTCCTAGTCCATCTTAATCTGGAAACTCATCTGAAACCCATCCACCTTAACTATCCCTGCTGGTATTTAAAATACCAGTGGCATAGCTTCCAGAATCACAGCAACACACATAGCAACACACAAGGCACCACAATATGACAGACTGATAGACAAGGGGTGGGTGTCTGTAGGTAGCCTCATTCTTCTATCTTAGAGCAGCTTCTGGGTTTGAGACACTGACCATTGAGGCAGCAGCCCAATGCCTAACCCACTTTGCCACAGGAGTGCCTTAGAAAAATACTGTCAAGTTAAAATACTTGACAGTCAGAGGGCAAGAAGGCCACAACTGACTAGTCATCAGGTGTATCCAGGGCTATATCTTTCTTCATATGGCCTAATAAATCTGCAATGTTCTGGTGGTAGTCAGGTATATTGGTAACATTCAGTTTTTACTATGACACATGTCTTGCCTTGAGTGGCCATTGGAATGTCTGTTGTTGTTAAGTGCCATTGAGTCAGTTCCGACCCATAGCGACCCTGTAGAGGATTTCCAAGGAGCAGCTGGTGAGTTTGAACTGCCAATCTTGCAGTACAAATGGCTTTGCAGTCTGCCGCATTAACCTACAGCGCCACACCGAGACTCTATATTGAATTCTGAAGCACCATCTTCCTCATCTGGGTGGCAAAGCAGTTAATAACCATAAGTTTTCTCTGTTATCACTCAGGGTCTGTTTAGTAAAACTAGTTAGTACTTCAGTTTGTCCCCTCACTTCTGAGGAGTCAAGAGAAGGAGTAAAAATAAAGGTAATCATTGTTGTTGTTGTTCCTTGCCGTGGAGTCGCTTCCGACTCATAGCAACCCTGTACAGGGTTTCCGAGGCTGTAAATCTTTATGGGAGCAGAAAGCCTCATCTTTCTTCCGCGGCATAGCTGGTAGTTTCAAACTGCTGACCTTGCGGTTCGCAACTGGATTCGTAATCACTAATACCAGTGAAAAACTGGTGATAATTGTTCCTGGAGCAGATAGCAACATCAAAGCAACATCTTAACCAATTAGGTGCTAAATGGGGCCACAGATAATGGTAACATAGCCATAGAGTGCCATTGTTGTTGTTTTAAAGTGCCATTGAGTCAGTTCCCACTCAACTGACCCTATATAGGATTTCCAAAGAGTGAATGGTGAGTTTGAACCACCAAGTTTGTGATTTAAACTGACCTTGTGGTCCAGTGCTTTATCCTACAGCGTCACACCAGGACTCCATGTGCCATTAGGAGTGAGATATGTTCCTGAATTTTTGTTACCATCTCGCACTATCATTCCATGGCAGTGGGACACAGGAGTCCAGCACACGATTTAGGAGGAGTACTTGGAGGAAGACAAAGGAAACTATAGGGTTTTATTAACCTCAAAACAGGCAGGGGCAATTTTCCGTAGCACACCCTGTTCGGGTACCAACCAACCTAAACCGTCTCAGAGAGGTGGTAAACATCTTATCATGGCTACAGTCAAAAGGGGTTATGGTCTCTTACCAAGACACAGAGGCATGAGTTTCTGTGACAGTCTGGGTGCAGAAAAGGTGTCTCCTTTCTCCTGTTGTTCTTGTTGTAGTTACATGACGTCAAGTCCCTTCTGACTCATAGCAACCCTGTATAGGGTTTCTGAGGAGCAGCTGGTGAGCCTGAACTGTTGACTTTGCAGTTCAAACCAACCTTGCAGTCCAGTGCATTAACCCTCATCACCACACCAGGACTCCTCCTGTTATACCCTACTAATCGCACAGATATGCACATGCTCCAACATGTTTCCAATTAGTTTCCCATAGCTATCCAATTAGTTCTGGCCCGAGGCTGCATGCTGCAAGCCATGCCATCAGTGCTTAAGCAGGGAAGCTGTCCACAGATCCAGCAGCTGCTTTTGTGATTGACTTTGCTGAAGCTGTGAGCCTAGTCTAGGTAGACATTGGTAGCTTTGAAGGGAAGAAAAAGAACATTCCTATGGTCAGAACCTACAGCTCCATACCAGGACCTTAGTGTAGCACTGTAGGATCAGTGCTGGATTGTAAACCACATGATCCACAGTTCAAACCCACCAGATGCTCCTAGGAAACTCAGTATAGGGTCACTATTAGGCAGAACTGACTCAAAGGCACTTAACAACAACAAATGGTCAGAAAAACTGGTGTTTAATATGAATCAAGAAGTGTAAATATTTCCATTCTATTAATATCTTCTATTACCTTCAGGCAGACTCCTGGTGTGCCACTGTAGGATCGGCACTGGACTATGAACCACAAGGTCAGCAGTTTAAACCCACCAGCTGCTCCACGGAAACCCTATACAAGGTCTGTATGAGTCAGAATCAACTTGATGGCACTTAATAACAACAATCACCTACAGACAGTGAGAACAGAGACAGCCTTAGGGATTTTCCCTGGCTAAGTATACCATAAATACTATCCCAAGAGGTCATTTGAAGGTATTTCAAAGCACTCCCCTACTTTGCTTTATGCAAAAAGTAGAACCACTTTTGTTCCTTATGCTGTAGCTGTAGTTCCAATCCACGTAAAGTGTCACTGTTGAGGCTCTCCACTCAGAAGGATTGGTCAGTTTAGGTTGGTCAGTTTTTTTGCCTCCAGGAGGATGAAATAATCATCTTACCTAGTGGGATAAGGGCAAGTGCTAATAATAGATGGTTTCACTTTCATTGCCAGATTCTGAGCTATTTGGAGGACCATGCTATTTCAACCTGTTAACAATCTTGGTACACATACTCCCAGAATCTATGATGATGCTCATATTTCTGTTGGAGAGTTAGCCAATGTTCTTAGTTTTGCATAGAGAGCCAAGGTTCCAGTGGACACCAAATTTATCAGCCTTGAAACCTCAGGCAGCCCATTCATCCACCCCATCAGGGAAACTTTGAATGATAATCTCTCTGTCACTAGTTATGCTCCCTATTTGTTTCTCCTGGATCATGGGGCAGGACCTTTGGGCATTGGCATAAATACACAGAGCAATTTTATACAGCAGGCACCAAACCGCTATACTTCACTGCTATGCTTGCCTCACTGGCTACTTTCCAACCAGCATGAGCAATATGGCATCTGCTTTTGAAGTGACTCTTGTGGACAGCTTTCCCTTCTAGATGTATTATTTTAACTTGTGCTACAGTTTTGCTTCTTGGTCCCCCAAAAGGGAATGAGGTGAATGAACTGCTATGTGACAAACATTTAGGTTAGTATCTGAAGTTGGAAGACAACCCCAGGTCTCTGCTAAAGGGCTTTCCCCCACAGGGCCTTGCTCATTATTGTCCACTGTTCAGAATGTCACTGAACAATTCTACACCTTTAGATAACAAATGGGTCTTATCCAACCAGATGACTCCTAGGATTTTATTGACACTACTGGCCCCTGCACTGGGGATCATGGCCCACTTGTTTCCCTGTAGGTGAGTGATTAGGATGCCTATACAATACTATAACTGAGAAACATCTACAGCAGTTAACATGATGAATAATAGTTAGGAAAAGGAAACAGTATTAGGTCCCTAGCAACCATTTCAGGACTTTACTAAGGGTTTCCAACAGGAACATTATGTTTTGGACTGCAGCGTGTATCGGGGTGGAGGGTGGGGGAATCACTTTGCTCTCTGTCATTCACCATCATATACTAGGGCTCACCTAGCTTCTTCATAGGCCACACTGGGTTATTAAAAGAACTGGGGGCTTCTAGGATGATATCTACCCTTTTTAATTCTAAAATGGTTTCACTGGGTTCCGGATATCCTCTGGGCAGGTTACATTGTCTGATATTTACCACTCTATGGTGAGGGTTGGGTCACTGGCTCACATGGCACACACACCCTCAGGATTGATTTTGCTACCCTCATTTACAGAATTCTCCTACAGACATAGCCGAAACCAGTCCCATCATAGCATCTACACCTAGAATGCCAATTGCCAAGGGAGTGGGGGACTTGAAATCACTCAGGATTTGCAAATATAAAGATGCTTTCTACCTTCATACCAATCAGAGCAAGCACTTGCTTCTTTATTGTGTCTTTAAACTAGAGCCTCTGGTTCCCCTGCAGGACCCTGATCTATAGGTGACCTCAGTCCCCACCCTTAGGGACTGTTGGAGTCCACTGGAGGCAAAGGGAACTTCTTCATGGGGTAGGGGTTGACAAAAGGATCCAGAAGGTAGTATTCCTAGGAGATACTGGCCCTTTTTAATTCCAAGTCTTCCAAAGGTTGCTATGTTTTCTAATGTCATCTCAGCACTCACCAGATCCACAAACGTCAGATTTTAGATTACTTTAAAAGGACCGTTAGATGGTCATCCTACAGTTTTCTTTCTCTCTTCCCATGGCTTGTATGCCTTCTTCCTAGACTTGTCAGTTTTTCTAAGGTAGGCTGTTCTGAGCTACCTGTAACAGGTTCTGGAGGGCAGAATAGCTAGCGGTACTGCTCATTTTCTCTATCTCAGCTCCATCTGTAGAGAAACTGCACTTCCCCCAGATATCCCACAGGTACAATAACCTAGTTGCAATGTCCTCTTTTCCTTCTATTGGAATTTCCCAGACAGCTCTATCAACTCAGTAGAGATGTCTTCCCACATTGTCATGGAAGAAGCATGTGAAATCTCCTTCAGTTAGTTATTGTCTGGCTCCTTGTGGTTAGTGTTGAGTTCCTTTTGACTGACTTCAGCTATGGTGCTCACTTAGTGGTGGTCTGCATTTAGGTGGCTGAGGGAAGAGTAGGGAGAGGTAGGGAAAAAAATAATCAGGAGGACTGGATAAGCAGGAAACTTCCTTTTATGCCATGCATGCAAACATTCACTTGGTTTAGTAGCCTCTTTGTGGTGCTCAATCTCCCTCCTCCTTTCTTCCTTTTCCAACTCTGGGGCCTGAGTAAAAGGGAGGGAATGGGGCAATGTGCCAGGGCTTACTCAGAGGCTCCTGCTTATGGAGGGGAGGCAGCAACAGTGGAAGTAACCATGGCCAGCAACTGTGCTCTCTCACTCATATTCCGTAATCTAGTTCACTGCTTGCTCTCCCCTAGCTGCCTTCTCCTCCAACTATATTCTTGAAAACTTGTAGATGAGTGCGTCTAGCTGCTCATTCTGCTTGTGAAGGATGCTATTCAGAGTGTTAGTCATGGCCACACAAGACTGCCTTAACACTTTCAAACTATAATCCTTCCTGGAAGATTCTTTCATGTACTTTAACTGCTAACTGGACATTGATAGTCAGCTAGCCACTCCATAGCTACCACCCTTTTCTAGCCTCTTTCCACACTTATGAAGATATATGCTTACCCATAACTGTGCTATGCCAGGGCATCCCCAAAGTCATGCAGCAGTTCACACCCTTTAATAATATGGGCCAAACCTCCTCACATGGAGGTTTCTGGCCAACCTGGGATTTCCCTGGCAGGAAACTTCAGTCCCACTTGACATTCCCTCAGTCTCCTAACTGGATCATCAATTGTCAGGGCATGGACCACTAATTTAACTCTAAATAACGGGGGTGCTGTGAAACCAAGGAAAGAAGAAGGTAGTTCCAGTATTGCAGCAAAGGAGTTTATTAAGGGAGACTCAGCAGTTCCAAACTATCAGCAGTTCCATGGGAGAAAGATGAGACATTCTGCTCCCATAAAGATTTACAGTCTTGGAAATGCTGTGCATGGTCTCTATGAGTCACTACCAATACTCTGGTACTTAACAACAACAACACATATGAGGCAAATCTGCTATAAAAGATGTTTTTAAAGTGTTAAAGAGAAAAGATGTTACATTGAAGACTAAGGTGCTCCTAACCTAAGCCATAGTATTTTCAATTACCTCATATGCTGGACATTGAATAAGGAAGATCGAAGAAGAATTGATGTATTTGGATTATGGTGTTGACAAAGAAAATTGAAGGTACCATAGACGGCCAAAAGGACAGACAAATCTGTCTTGGAAGAAGTGCAGCCAGAATGCTGGAGATGCTATCTATAGAACATCAGCCATCTCTGCTGAGACCATTTCTTTCTGTATTGCAAGTTATGCAAATCATAGCCCTTTCTTTTTACCCTATACCAGACCCTGTATATCAAGCACTTAATATACACCATTTCATTTAATCCAAACAACAATGCTTTGAGAATGATACTGTTGTTATCCTTATTAAAAAGGAAAAGAAGAATCAGAGTTTAGATAACTCTGATTCACTTATCAGACAGTAGAGCTGGGATGCAAATACAAGTCTCTCTTGCTCCACACTTCACTGGGATGTTTACGTGGTCTCTGGTCTGCACCCAGATACAGTGCTTTCTCCTGTCTGCCTAGCATTCCCTGATCATGCACTGCTAGATCCATCTCCAAAAGCTTGCCTCACAAAATTGGCGACTAGGTTTTGGCACTTTCCTGACTCCTGCTAAAAGGTTGTCCAGAGGCAAAGGACTCTCCATTGCCAAGGAATCTGAAAGTATAGACAAAGACCAAAGATCATTGAGTCAACTGAAGTTCTTGTTTAAATGAATGAAACAATATGATGGCACATTGATACAATGGAATATTGTTATTGTTGTTATAGTTAGGTGCTGTCAAGTCTGTTCCAACTCATAGCAACCCTATGCACAACAGAACAAAACACTCGTCAGCCCTGTGCCATCCCCACAATTGTGGTAATATCTGACGCCACTATGTCAGTCCATCTTGTTGGGAATCTTCCTTTCTTTCATTTACTCTCCACTTTACTAAATATGATAGACTTGTTCATCCTGACAACATGTCTAAAGAACGAGAGAGGAAGTCTCACCATTTTTGTGACTAAGGAACATTCTGGCTATACATCTTCCAAGACAGATTCATTTGGTTTTCTGGCAGTCCATGGTTGTTGTTAAGTGCCATCAAGTTGGTTCCAACTTACAGAAACCCAATGCGCAATAGAACGAAACACTGCCTGGTCCTGCACCACCCTCATCTACATAATTGCTGCTATGTCTGAGCTCATTTTAACTTCCACTGTGTTAATCCATTTCATTGAACGTCTTCCTCTTTTTCATTCATCATCCATTTTTTCAACTATGATGTCCTTCTCCACATACTGGTCACTCCTAACAACATGTCCAAAGTACTCCTTCAAAGATAGATTTGTTTGTTCTTCTGACAGTCCATGGTACTTTCAGTATTCTTCTCCAACACCATAATTCAAATGCATTCATTCATTAATGTCTTCATTTTTCATTACCCAATTTTCACATGCATATGAGGCAACTGAAAATACCATGGTTATGTGCACCTTAGTCCTTCCTCAAAGTGACATCTTTGCTCTTGAACACTTTAAAGAGGTCTTTTGCAGCAGAGTTGCCTAATGCAATACGTACATTGATTCTTGACTACTGTATCCATGAGCATTGATTATGGATGTAAGCAGAATGAAATCTTAAACAATGTTCACCCTTGCTACATTTGTCATGTTATTTATTAGTACAGTTGTGAGGATATTTTTTTCCCTTACATTGAAGTGCAACCCATACTGAAGGCTGTAGTCTTTGATCTTCATCGAAGTATTCCAAGTCTTCATTTCCAATAATAAAGGTTATGTCATCTGCATGTTGCAAGTTGTTAATGAATATTTCTCCAAATCTGATGTCACATTCTTTATAGAATTAAGCTTCTCAGATTATTTGCTCAGCATACAGACTGAATAAGTATGATGTCTTTGTTATACAACCTTCCTGATTTTAACTATTCTGTATTGTCTTGTTTTTTTTGTTTTTTTGTTTTTTATTGGTGTGTTTTTTTTTTGGGGGGGGGGAACATCTGCCTCATAGTCTATGGTTCCTCATGAGCATAATTAAGTGTTCTTGAATACCCATTCTTTGCAATGGTATTCAAATGCAATGGTATTCAAACATAGTATGTTATGATCTACACAGTTGAATGTTTTTATATAGTCAATAAAACACAAGCAAACTCTGTTATTTCAGTGTTTCAAACACTCTGCTTTCAACCAACATCCATTTGATATCAACAATAATATCACTAGCTCCATGTCTTTTTCTGAATCTGGCTTGAATTTCTGGAAGCTCCCTATCAATGTATTACTGCAAATTAGTTTTAATTATCTTCAGCAAAATTTTGCTTGCCTAAAGGAGTTCTGATAGCATAGTGGTTACGAATCGGGCTGTGAACTGCAAGGCCAGCAGTTCGAAACTACCAGCTGCTCCGCTGGAGAAAGATGAGGCTTTCTGCTCCTAAAAGAGATTTATAGCCTTGGAAACCCTGTACAGGGTCACTATGGGTCAGAACCGACTCGACAGAACTTAGCGACAACACACAACAACATGATATTAATAAGGAGCTCTGGTAGCATAGTGGTTATGAGTCAGGCTGCTAACCTTATGGTCAGCAGTTTGAAACTACCAGCAGTTCCGCGGGAGAAAGATGAGGTTTTCTGTTCCTGTAAAGACAACCTTGGAAAACCTGTGCAGGGTCACTATGAGTCGGAACTGATTCCATGGCACACCACCACCACCACCATGATACTAATGATATTATTTGATGGTTTTTTACATTCTGCTGGGTCACCTTTCTTTGGAATGGGCACAAATATGAATCACTTCCTATCAGTTGCCAGGTAGCTGTCCTCCAAATTTCTTGGCCTACTCAAGTAAGTGCTTCCATCATTAGTTTGCAGAAACATTCCAGTTTGCATTCCATCAATTACTGAAGCCTTGCTTTACCAATGCCTTCAGTACAACTTAAACTTCTTCCTTCATTTCCATCAGTTCTTGATCATATGTTACCTCTTGAAATGGCTGAATATTGGCGAGTTTTTCTTTTCTTGGTACAGTATCTCTGTTTATTAATTTTATCTTCTTTTGATATTTATTACATCATTCAATATGTTGCCTATAGAACCCTTCAGTACTGCAAGTCAAGGTTTGAATTTTTTATTCACTTCTTCCAGCTTAAGAAATGTTGAACAAATTCTTCTCTTTGGATTTTCTAACTCCAGGTCTTTGCACATTTCATTATAATAATTTGTTTTCCTGAACTGTCCTTTAGTGTATTTTGTTTACCTCTCTTACTTCAATATGTTTTCCAGTCAGTTTAACTTCTCTACATTCAAGAGCAATTATCAGATATCTTTTAATATACATTTTGGTCTTTCCTATTTTTTTAATGTCCTACTGTTGCTTTCTTCATGAATGATTCTTGAGGTCATTTCACAACTTATCTGGTCTTCAGTGTCTAATATATCAATTTTGTTCTTGAAATGGCCTCTAAATTCAGATGGGATATGCTCAAGGTCATATTTTGGTCTTCATGAACTTTAAAAAATTTTCTTCAGCTTCAGTATGAAATTGCATGTGAGCAATTTACAGTCTATCCCGTAGTCTGCCCCCAGTCTTGTTTTCACTGATATGGTGTTTTTCCACCATCTCTTCTCACAGATATAGTCCATTTGATTTCTGTGCATTCCAAATGGTGATGTTCATGTGTATATTTATTTTTTATGTTGTTAAAAAAAGCATTTTCAATGAATAAGTCATTAGTCCTGAAGAATTCTATCATGTGATTTCCAGCATCTTTTCTATCACCACAGCCATGTTTTCCAACTACAGATCCTTCCTTTTTGCTTCCAACCTTTGCCTTTCAATTATCAGTAATTATCAATACATCTTGATGGCATATTTAATCAATTTCAGACTGAAAAAGTTGGTAGAATTCTTGAATCCATCACCATTGGCTTTAGTGGCTGGTGTGTAAATTTGAATAATAGCAGTATTAACTGGTCTTCCTTGTAGGTGTATGGACATTATCCTTTCACAGAATGTGCTGTATTTCAAGATAGATACTGAGAGGCTCCTTTTAATTATGCTTGTGATGCAATCCATCTTCAATCTGTAATTCCTGTCATAGTAAAACATATGATTATCCAATTAAAAATAGCTAATACCAGTCCATTTCTGCTCACTAATGCCAAGGATATTGATCTTTATGCATTTCATGAGTCAGAATTGGTTCAATGGTACTCATCAGCAACAATAGCAGAAAAGAAAGGAGAAACAAACTACTGAGTCAAAAGAATTGGCCCCATAAATATTCTTTCCTTGGCAATTCTACTGCACATTAAAGTTTGCAAAGCATTCCTAAAAAGACTTCCAAGAACAACCATATACAATAGTCATGCAAAAGAACCCCCTATATTAAGGGCTTTTTTTAAGCTTGGTTTTTATAAAACAAATAAATGTCAAGGAAAACATTATAACTAGTAGGAAGAGTCCCAAGTTGAGGTGTCATCATTGGCCTGCTTAGTGCTAAGATTACCAATTAGCAAGGAACGTGGTAGATTTACCTGAATCTATCTTCAAACATAGCCCAGACACTGAGTGGAGGAAATGAGGACAGAAGGTAAGGAGCAGAAAGGCACTGTGACACATGTGATGGACACACCCTAGGAGGAGGAAGGATACCAGTTGATCAATATGATCAGGCCAAATAATGGCATGGCTCCTACATAGCCCTGAAATAAAGTAAATGGGACTCAATGGGCTAAAAAACATGGATTCAATAAAGCCATTAAGTCATGAGAGTTTCTTCTGAGGCAAATTAATTCTTCCATTGTTCTGTCTCCTACAGCTCTCAAGGCTCAATACTCTCCTGGCAAGTGATATGGGTGGCAAAGCTCCCAGTTAAGGTTTTGTCATTTCACCACCCCGCATTTTATCCCCATGGGAAGAGGACTTCTTAGTGTTTGGCTTTAATCTGTCAGTGCATTGTTCTTGCTTCTGTTCTTAAGACATTTGCTTTATGATGCAAGAGAAACACAACTTAATCTCACTTGCTGACACTAGCAAGGGGTAATGTCTCTGAATACTTAAGGATGCTGTTGGTAACTTTTCTAAGTAATCCCATCAGGTCACCAGTTATTTCCTTGCTCAAGAACAGGGTAGCAGGGCTTATTCTATGAAGTACTATATTAGGAATGCTGTTGGTATCATATGCATGTTGTTGTTAAGTGCCATCGAGTCAGTTCCGACCCAAAGTGACTCTGAACAGGGTTTCTGAGGCTGTAAATCTTTACAGAGCAGAAAACCTCATCTTTCTCCTGCAGAGCAGCTGGTAGTTTCGAACTGCTGACCTTGCGGTTCGCAGCCCAATTCGTAACCACTACGCTACCAAAGCATTGTATTATTTAAATCATATGACAAAATTATAAAGATAGAAGTAGTGGCCTCTCGACTTTATGGATAAAAAGTTGATTCTGGGATGGTTTAGTAACCGTTCCCAAATCTTCTTTGTCCACTATGCTCTACTTTTTTTTATAGTTAAGTACCATCGAGTCTGGTTGTACTCGTAGTGACCCTGTATAGGGTTTCCAAGGAGCAGCTGGTGAGTTTGAACTGCCAACCGTGTGGTTCAAACTGGCCTTATAGTCCAGTGCTTAATCCTACAGCACCTCACCAGGACTGTACACTAGAACTGCCTCTATGACACCCCCTCAATGAAACATCCAAGGCTCCAGGAAATGACTGAACCATGAATTACCCTCCAAAAGCAGTCCCTTGCTCCTACGTGCTACACTCTGGTAGTCAGGGCTTCTGGGAGCATCAGACACACAGAGAAGAGTGAACTGTCTCCCAACCACAAAGTCTCATCTTCAGAGGGAGCTTAGCCCAGAGACTGACCCAAGTCCCTGAACTCTTATAGCCAAAACTTCCATTAGCATCTAGTCTGTTGAGAAGGAAAGTAATGCAGCAAGGGCCAATGGCCTCTATTGGCTACAAGGAGAAAACAGATGTAGTATATTAGGATTATTTAAAGCAATTACATTGGATCCAAATAACCTGGGTTCAATTTCCCAGCTCCTCTATTTAGTGAGGTGTGTGGCCTTTGGTAGCTTTAACTTTGCTAACTCTCATTTATGAAAAGAGAGGTGTTCATCTTACAAGGGAACTAGGAAGAGTGAATGAGATATTTCACATGAAAGCATTTAGCACAGTGCCTGGCACAGAGCAAATTCTTAAATGGTAGCTACTATTATGATTACCCAAGCCCAAAGCACTACCATGCACATGAAATTACTTACATGCTGCCTTAGGTGTGACTGACAAAGGTTACAACCTGTGTTCACACAGATGTGTGCCCACACAAACCTGGGCATTCTTTCCACATAACCAGTGTGTGACCTAGTTACGTAACCTTTTTAAAAGTCTGTTTCCCCAGCACTAAATAATAAGTAAATAATGATGTAGGAGAAATACTGTACTGCTAACCACAAGGTGAGCAGTTCAAACCCACCAGTTATTCCTAAGAAACTCTATACAAGGTCGCTATGAGTTGGAATTGGCTTGATGGCATTTCACAACAACAACAACCAGTGCTAGATGGCAGTGGTGGTTAAGTGATAGAATTCTAAAGCTCCATGAGGAAGGCCAGGGTTCAGTTTTGGATCAATGAACCCTCATATGCAACCATCGCTCATCTTTCAGTGGAGGCTTAAGTGTTGTTCTGATGCTGGACAGCTTTCAGTGTAGTTTCTAGACTAAAATGGACTTGGAAAAACAGTCTGGTGATTGAATTCTGAAAACCAGGTTCTGAGAACCCCAGGGATCACAAATGTCCAATCTGCATGGGGGAGGGGAGAGGGCACACAGGATCAGGCAGTGTTTCATTCCATTCATTGTGCACAGGGTTGCCGTGAGTTGGGAAGTGAGTCAATGGTCACTAACACCACCACCACAGACACACCAGGATGGAGGTTTGTGGTCTGGAATGTCATAAAGGGAGAGACTTTAGTGACAGACATCACACTTCTAAATCGAGAGATTAAATATCTTTGTTGTAATATCTTCATTGTCAAGAGTTTTAGACTTAGCAATTTTTCCGTCCCGGTACAGCACAATATGCTGATGGGACACTAACTAAGTAAGACACAGCCATGGAGACTTCCTGGAAGAACACAGGGCTCATGGATTCTGGCACTTGGAGCTACTGACCACTAGAGGCCGTTGCTATGCCACAGAAAGCTGGAAAGCTGCCTACCTGTCAGATTTTTAGAACTGCTTACTTGAAGAGCTTCTTGGATTATCAGAAGCCTCATCTGAGGGACCTTTTCAAGGCAGGCTTTATTTTCTATAATGCTGTAACTCCATATTCTCCTGAGGCTGGAGGGAAGGTGGGCTCTAGCCTGTGCCAGTAAGACACATGTGTATGTGTGTGTCTGTGTATGTGTGTGTGTGTTTATATGTGGGGAAGAGAGGAGGGCAGGGGGAGGCCGGTAGGTACCTGTGTGGCAGGATTTCCAAAATCCCTGGGAGATTCTGCAATAATCTCAGTGCCCAGTGAATTAAATTCCTTTTGAGTGTTACAAACACTGTAAATTATTAAGGTTCACTAATCAATGCAAATGCCCAGATAAGGCCATTAATGGACCCTTCTTTGGGTGTTTGCAGGAAAAGGAAGCAGTGTACATTTAAGAAAAAGAATGCAAACTTTGAGTCCTCACATCTGGATTTGAATTCTAACATAGCCACTCATTAGTTGTGAAGCCTTTTGCAAGCTACTTACCCTCTCTGTTTTGATTGCCCTTAAAATTAGAGCAAATACCCTCTACATCATTTGTTGTTGTTGTTGTTGTTAAGTGCTGTCGAGTCAGTTCCAACCCATAGCAACCCTGTACAGGGTTTCTGAGTCTGTAAATCTTTATGGGAGCAGAAAGCCTCATCTTTCTCCCGCGGAGCCGCTGGTAGTTTCAAACTGCTGACCTTGAGGTTTGCAGCCCAATTCGTAACCACTACGCTAAGCAGAGAAGCTTGTTGTATGTGGATTTAGTTAAGTGAGATAATATATTCAAAACGTTACTCATATAAACCCAAACTAAACCCACTGTAATCAAACTGATTTTTATTCCTAGTGATGCTGCTACACAGGGTTTCCAAGACTGTAAATCTTTACAGGTGCAGGAAACCACATCTTTGTCCCAGGGAACATCTAGTTGGTGAATTTGAACCAACAACCATGTGGTTAGCAGCCCAACACCTAACCCACAGTGCCACTGGGTCTCCTTTGTCAAGCATATAGAAAGTTTAAATAATTTTTATAAATTTTTATTCTTCTTTGTTGAGTCAAAGTGAGAGTTGATCTAAATAAAGGTTTGGAGAGGGAAGATACTAGCAACAGCTTAGGAGGTGAGCAAAAAGAATGGGGGCTAAAGGCAAAAGAAAGAGGTTAAAAGCAGAAGAAAGCCAAAATACATAGAAATTCAGAAGAAGCAAGTAAAGAAACTCCAAGGTATGTGTTCATACATCCAGAATTATTTTCTGTTGTATGTTTGTGGGATGTGATGTGTTATGTGTATATGTATGTGAGTGGGATGAAGGAAAGGGTGGTTAAAACTACAGTTTAACTTTATATCTCTGATGCCAGAGAACATGTAAAGTCTGGAGATAGGATATGAGAGGCCAAATAGGACAGGACCAGAAAATAAAATCAATTTTTAGAGAGATTAGAAAACAATGAAGAATATTAAACTGTGCAATTCTGGGCTACAGACTGTGAGAAATACAAAGCAAACGAGAACACATCACAGGAGAAAGGTTTCACGATCCCTGATGAAGAGTTGAAATGTGAGCTGTTCACCTAGAAAAAGAGAAAACACATGGGAAATTTAGTTCCTGTCTTCTGAGCTCTCAGACAATATAGAAAACTGATAGTGACTGGCAGGTTTATGAGATGTGACCCAAGTGGGTGGACTCAGGATCAATGGGTATAGGAGGATTCATGAGCCTTCTGAGTTTGTATTTCATCTCTTGTGCGTATGTGTGTCTATTTGTATGTATCTGTAATTATGTATTTATATATGTGTGAGCCTGTATGTCTGTGTTTGTCTCTGTGTGTGTCTATGTGTCTGTATGTATTTTATATGTCTCTGTCTTTGTGTAACTGTACATTTAGGTGCCTATGTGTATGTGTCTATGTGTGTGTATTTATGTGTCTGTGTGTGCTATACATATATGTACACCTTTTAGGGGAAAAGGATCCATAGTTTTTATCAGATTCTCATGACCTCAAAAAACTGAAGAACCCTTAATATAAATAACAATAGCTAAAATGTATCAAGCAATTGCCAAGTACCAGGCAGTGAGCCAAGCCTTTTATATAATTGTTGAATCCTCACAAGAACCCTCAAGACAGTGTAGCTGCCTCTGAATGAAGGCCTTGGGACCAGCCAGCCTTACTTCATAATACCAATGCTGGCACTAAATAATCTTGGCCAAGCTGCTTACCCTGCTTGTATCATGGTTCTCTCATCTGTGAAATGGGGATAATAATAATTTCAAAAATTCGTTGTAAGGATTAAGTTAGTTAGCATATGTGAAACTCTTAAGTAAGTGTGACAAATAGTATGCTTTATAAATGTCAGCTCTTCAGTGGTGTGTTTAAAAACCAGCTCTTTAAGGAAACAAAAAGAAGGAAAGCTATGATTTCTGGCATCTGACAATTTCTGTGGTGTAAATAGTCCCACCTTGGCAAACTTCAAACTACCAAACTGAAATCAAACAGCTTATAAAATTTCTAAAAATTGTACAATTACCTTTCACAAGATGGTACCAATCAGTCCCAATATCCAACTGTTCTCTTCTCTCTCTCTCTCAGTGAGTGCCGATTGGAGATGGCCAGCCAACAGATGTCTCCCTGGTTTCTTAAGAAGTGGAGTTTATGTAAAACTGAGAACAGGAATGTTTATATTCTGTCAGAGGATATACAATTAGAGAAAGGGAGCTTAAGAGAGGCTGGCAAGAGATTAGAAACTTGCTATGTCAAGAAAGTTTCTGCAAATGATGAATATGGACCTTGCTTGGAGTATGAGGTAAATCAGCAGCTAACATTTATTAAATACTTACTACATTGGTTTGGGGAGTCCTGGTGTGGCACTGAGAATTAATGCTCTGGACTACAAGGTCGGTTTGAACTGTGAGGTCAGCAGTTAAAGCTCATCAGCTGCTCCTCAGAAACCCTATACAGGTTCTCTGTGAGTTGGAACTGACTTGATGGAACTTAACAACAGCATATCAGTTTGAACCACAAGGTTGGCAGTTCAAGCTCACCAGCTGCTCTTCAGAAACCCTATATAGGGTCACTGAGAGTCAGAACCGACTCAATAGCCCTTAACAACAACAGCAACATATGCAATGTACTTTGCCTCCTTTATTTCATTTAATGTTCACATTGGTCCTTTAAAGTAGGTGGTATTTGTTCCAGGTTCAGTGACGAAGGAAAGGAGACTAGAAGACGTTAAGATATCTGCCCAGTGCAAACATAGCAAGAGCTGTGACTGGAGATCAAGGCTGTGACTCTAAAGCCTACACTCTTCCAGTTTTCTGTGCTTCTGTTTGAACAATACAGAAACATCTAAGGAAATTCACATGGGTACCAGCCAAATTGTTGTAATGGGGCATCCCTGAAGCTCTCTTTGGTAAAATTCTAATGATGGAAACTCAATTTTCATAGTTTCTCCAAAAAACTCCTCATGGATGATTTACCGCCAAACTGTTCTAGAAACAGAGGGCTCCCTCAGTCATCCTTGCCTCCAGCACCTTTCTGCAGCTGTTGTAATTGACAAATTACTCTTCATGGTGATTCTGTGGTACTAACAACCTCTCTGATCTTATTCACCAGGGTCAATCCCACCAATTCAGCTCAAACACCCAACTTGGCACCAGAAAATCATATAGTCACATGACTTAGAAAAAATCCACAAAAATATTCAC
>NW_006408575.1:6767340-6769546 GCF_000296735.1 Chrysochloris asiatica | reverse complement strand
TCTGTGTAGTTTCGGTCAGGGACATTAAGACCTTTAGAAAATTAGCTAAAAATGCAATTGAGGGCTAAGGGAATAGTAATTAATCATAAGCAGAAATTTAACTAGATGTTTTGTGTAGAGAAGTTATAAGGAAGTTGTTCCGTTTCTTCTTAACTACAAAAATTTATGCTTCTTGTTTTTCTAGTTTAATCAATCATGAGAAAGAACTGTGTTGTCAGTTACCATAGCAAATAATGTTTAGGTACATGTTGTGATTAATGAATCTATAGAAAGTAATAGGTGAAGGTAGAAATAGGAGTTAAGATCTAGAATTATGTTTATAAGGTTAACCTGACATCTTAAGAACAATAAGATTTGCTTACAGAAAACAGATATTGTCTAACTACGTAAAGGGGAACTAGGAAGATTTTGATATTCTTGATGCTCTATATTGAAATGATTAAATTGTATGATTTAGACCACTACTTTGAAAAGAAAGATTAATAGATTGATGGTATAGAATAGTATAAAAGCTGTTTGAGAATCTGAAATAAAAAAAAGAGGAGAAATAAAATGTGAGAGGAGAAGACTCACCATTCATCGAGACCCATTGATTCTGTGAGCTTCATTTCTTCACCAACGCCATACCTCTCTCTAAGGACCCCCCAGTAAGATTGTCGGGGCTGGCCCCTGACAGGAGAAAGATGAGACTACATCATAAAGTTTACAGCCTCAGAAACCATAAGTAGCAGTTATCCTCTGTCCTATACAAACATTATTAATTCAATGGGGATTTAGTGTCTCTTTTCTTTCTTTCTTTTTTTTTTTTTTTGAGAGAGGCAATACAGGATGTAATTAGAATGAGAGGTCCTGGAGTTATAGTGCTCAGTTCCAATCATGGTTCTATCATTTGATAGTGATGTGACTTTTGGCAAATAACATGGTATCTGTAGGCTATAGTTTCTTCATCTGTACAATAGAGATAATCATAGAGCATGCTTCAAAGTATTGTTGTAAAGATTAGATAAAATAAAACTTAACGGAGACTCAAAGGGGCTTATATAACACAAAGAGGATTGCTGAAAGGAAGAGGACTTACGATACTTATTGATGAAGATAAAAGACCACTGCCTTCATTATGGGTTGCATCTCACTGTATAGAAAACAAAAATCCTCATCACTGGACAAATAAACAACATCCACATAAATGGAGAACATATTGAAGTTGTCAAAGACTTCATTTTGATAGGATAAACCATCAACACTCATGGAAGTAGCAGTCAAGAAATCAAATGACATACTGTATAAGGCAAACCTGTTGCACAAGATCTCTTTAAAGTGTTGAACAGCAAAGATGTCAGTTTGAGGACTAAGGTGTGCCTGACCCAAGTCATGATATTTTCAATAACCTCTTAGGCATATGGAAGTTGTACAATGAATAAGGCAAGCCCTAGAAGAATTGATGCATTTGAGTTATGACATTGGAGGAGATTATTAAAAGTACCGTGGACTGTCAAAAAAGCAAAGAGAGCTGTGCTGGAAGAAGTTCAGCCAGCATGCTCCTTGGAAGCCATGATGGCAGGACTTCGTCTCTCATACTTTGGATATGCTATCAGGATGGACCCATCCATGGAGAAGGTTTGGTAAGGGGGAGGGTTGGAAAAAGAGAGGAAGTCCCTTGATGAGATGGATTGACACAATGGTGGCAACATCGGCTGGGATGTAGCAACAACTGTGGCATTGGTTCAGGACTCTCAGTGTTTCATTCTGTTGTGTGTGGGGTTGCTATGAGTTGATACCAATTTGATAACATCTAACAACAAAAACCTACCACTCATCTTTCAGTTTGTCGTATTATGGTGTCTAGTGAGTTGCTGTGATTCTGGAAGATAAGTAACGGGTATTTTAAATGCCAGCAGTGTCACCCATGGTGGACAGATTTTAGATGAGCTTCCAGATATAGAAAGATTAAGAAGGAACGAGTGACAAACTACTGCCAAATATTTAATCACTGAAAACCTTATGAATAGCATAGAAAGACTGTCAGATATAGTGCTGGAATATGAGTTGGAAGGCACCCAAAATACGACTGGGGAAGAGCTGCTATCTCAAAGTAGAATTGAAAGTGATGACGTGACTGGAGTAAAGCTCATGAGACACATCATAGTCAAGCTCTCCAAACTCAAAGATAATGAAACACTTCTGAAAGCAGCCAGAGATAACAGAA
>NW_006408575.1:6753193-6754796 GCF_000296735.1 Chrysochloris asiatica | reverse complement strand
ACCACATGATCATATCGATTGATGCAGAAAAGGCATTTGACAAAATCCAACATCCATTCCAGATAAAAACACTCAAGAAAGTAGGAATTGAAGGGAAATTCTTCAACATAATCAAAAGAATATATACAAAACCAATAGCCTACATCGCTCTCATTAGAGAGAAACTGAAAGTCTTCCCTCTGCAAATGAGAACCAGACAAGGATACCCTTTGTCATCACTCCTTTTCAATATCGTTTTGGAAGTATTAGCCAGAGCTATACGGCATGAAAGAGAAATTAAAGGCATCCAAATTGGCAAATAGGAAGTAAACTTCTCTCTATTTGCAGATGATATGATCCTATAGATAGAAAACGCCAGAGACTCGGTAAAAAAGCTACTAGACATCACTGGAAGATTCAGCAAAGTGGCAGAGTATAAGATCAACATACAAAAATCAGTTGGATTCCTCTATAGTAACAATGACAGTGCTGAAAAAGACATTAGGAAAGAAATACCATTTACAATAGCCACACAAAAGATGAAAAATTTAAGAATAAACATAACCGGAGAAACAAAGGACTTATACAAAGACAATTACAAAACACTACTACAAGAAACCAAAGGATACTTACAAAAGTGGAAGAGCATACCATGTTCCTAGATAGGAAGACTCAACATTGTGAAAATGTCAATACTACCCAAAGCTATTTACACATATAATGCAATCCCAATTCCAGTGACATTCTTCAAAGAGATGGAAAAGACAATTATAAACTTTATATGGAAAGGAAGGACACCCAGGATAAGCAAAGTACTGCTCAAGAAGAAGAACAAGATTGGAAGCCTCTAACTCCCTGATACCAAAATCTATTACATGGCTACAATGGTCAAAACTGCCTGGTACTGGTACAATGAAAGATACATTGATCAACAGAACAGAATCGAGAATCCAGAAATTAACCCATGCACACAAAGCCAAATGATTTTTGACAAAGTGCCTAAGTATGTTACATGGGGAGGAGCTAGTCTCTTTAACAGATGGTGTTGGTAGAACTGGAAAGCGATATGCAAAAGACTGAAACAAGACCTTTATCTCACATCCTATACAAAAACGAACTGAGCATGGATTAAAGACCTAAATGTGAATCCAAAAATTATGAAGGTCATCAGTGAAAAAATAGGGACAAATGTGAGGGCTGTAATTCAGGGCATCCACAGACTACCAAGCATTTAAAATGACACAAACAAAAAGTAGACAAAATAGATGATTGGGACATACTAAAAATTTAAAACTTATGTGCATCAAAAGATTTCACCACAAGAGTAAAAAGGGAACCCACAGAATGAGAAAAATAAATATTTTGCAATGACACATCAGACAAGGAACTCATTTCTAAACTATATAGGAAACTACAAAACCTCTACAAGAAAAGGACAAATAACCCAATTAAAAATGGGCACAGGACATGAACAGACACTTCACCAAGGAGGAGATCTGGGCAGCCAACAAACATATGAAGAGATGTTTGCGATCACTAGCCATCAGAGAAATGCAAATCAAAACAACAATAAGATATCATCTCACACCAGCAATAACAGCAAAGATCAAGTAAGCTGTTTGCC
>NW_006408575.1:6749778-6751740 GCF_000296735.1 Chrysochloris asiatica | reverse complement strand
GTCTCTCATACTTCGGACATATTGTCAGGAGGGACCAGGTGCTGGAGAACGATATCATGTTTGGTAAAGTGGAGGGTCAGAGAAAATTAGGAAGACCCCCAGTGAGATGGATTGGCAAAATGGCAGCATCAATGGACTCAAACATGGCAACAATTGTGAGGTTGGCCTAGGACTGGGCAGTGTTTAATTCTGTTGTACATAGGGTCTCTGTAAGTCGGTACTGACTTGATGGCACCTAACAACAACAATTAAAGTAATATTGTAATGTTAAAAATGCATATTCAGTAAATGGCAGCTATTAAAGTCTGTTCATAGATGGATCTTTTAAATCCAATTGTGGTGAACTTAGCTCCATTCCTCTGATTCTAGAATTCAGGTAAAAGGACTCCTTAACTTGCCTTTATTTACTTCCTATCAGTGTGATTTTTTTTCTATCTTTCTTTTGAAAAGTCACTGATGTCTTTGAAAAACAAAAACTATGCATTTTCTTTTCTGTGAAATACATATATATATATAATATACATGCACATTTTCCATATATTTTCAGGAATGCACCATGAATCCTTGAAGCCTATCCTCTATCATGCACGTGGAGTTAAAATTCCCTGCTTTCCATTGGAATTTGCCCATTCCCTACCTGATTCCCAGAACCTTGACTTTCTCTATTCCTTTATGTTTACTCCTGTTTGTTTAGATTCTGTCTAAATGCAAGCGTTTCTCAGACTACCTCTTATTACCTGCCTCTCTCATTAACTAACTTGTCTCTAGTATTCTAAAATAACCACCATACATACTGAGTATCAAAACAACAGAATTCACCATTTCAAATGACAGGTTTAGGGAAATTATACTATTATGCTGGAAAGATCCTGAATTATGTCTCCCCTTCTAACAATTACAATCCTCAATCTCCAGATTACAGGCAATCACATACACTTTTGCCATTTGTAACGACACTTCTCAGTGCTTAATAATACTTTGAACATAAGGCAAGCTTGATGCTACAGATGTAGCATCTGTCTACCACAAGAATATGTCTAAGACATACCTACCAAAGGCAACACTTCACGGGAATTTAAATTGGAATTCAGCAGACCCTAGAAAAAGGCAAGGCAAAGTCCCTAAAAGTGTTGCTGTTATTAAGTGACTTCAAGTTCATTCCAACTCATAGCTATCTTGGGTAGAGTTTCTAAGGATTGATATGTAAGTTTGAACTGATTACCTTGTTATTAGCAGTCCCATGCTTATCCTACAGTATCATAACAGGACTCTCCTAGAAATGTACAACATACTTAATCAGTGAAAATAACATGGCTATTTTCATATCATGCAAGCCTACACATATTATAAATGAGATCTTGTACAAGTCTCTTTGAGTCTTGCTCAAGTCATTTCGCAAATGGGAATAAGAATGGGAGTGAGATTTTATAAGCATTAAGTAAGAACTCATTTGTTTAGCAGCCAACAGTCACTCATCAATTGGATACCTAAGAACTTGCTAAGTATTGGCCATCATGTTGTTAAGTGCCATAGTGATTCTACGTACAACAGAATGAAACACTACCCCATCCTGCACCATCCTCACAATCATTTTTCTTTGAATCCATTGAAGCAGCAATGGTGTCCATCCATCTTGTTAAGGGTCTTCCTGTTTTTCATTGACCAAGACCTTCTCCAGTGATCTCCGACTCGATGGCACCTGACAACAACAACAACAAAGACCTTCTCCAGTGATCGGTTCCTCCTGATAACATGTGTAACATGTATAAGAGCAGTACTGACATTCTCCCTTGTAAGGAGTATTCTGGCTATACTATTCCAAGATAAATTTCTTCATTCTATTGACAGTGCATTACATAGTTAATATTCTCCATCAACTCCATAATTCAAAATTATCCATCCTTCTTTGGCATTCCTTATTCAGTGCCCCAAGTTTACATGCATATGATGGAATTGAAAATA
>NW_006408575.1:6736000-6747873 GCF_000296735.1 Chrysochloris asiatica | reverse complement strand
TGGTCAAGTGACAGCATCGATGGACTCAAGCGTGGCAACAATAGTGAGGTTGGCCCAGGATCAGGCAGTGTTTCATTCTGCTGTGCATAGGATTGCTATGGGTCAGTACTGACTTGATGGCCCCTAACTAAAACAACAGCATAGATTGAATGTTTTAATTGTTAAGTGTCATCGAGTCAGCCATGATTCATAGCAACCCTGTATGTATAGGGCTTTCCAAGGAACAGCTTATGGGTTTGAAGCACCAAATGTGTGGTTAGCAGTCCAGTTCTAATCCTACAGGGCCACACCAGGGCCGTGAAATGATACAAGCCTGATGTGCACATTTCATGATTTTAAACTACATAGTATTCCCTTGTTCTGTTTAAACGATTGCCTCTTGGTTTATGTGCAGGGTCCAAATATGTACAATTAAGTGATCTGAAATTCCCATTGTTTGATCGTTATCATCCACAAAATCAAATGTCTTTGCATATTCAATAAAACACAGGTAAACCTCTTTCTGTCATTTTCTAATTTTAGCCAAGATTCACCTGACATCAGTAATGATATCTTTCATTCCATAGCCTCTTCTGAATCTGGCTTGAATTTCTGATACTTCTCTGTCCATTTACTGAGGCAATTGTTTTTTAATTATCTTTAACAAAATTTTACTTGCATGTGATATTAATGATATTGTTTGATAATT
This sequence comes from Chrysochloris asiatica, assembly GCF_000296735.1. Taxonomy (NCBI): domain Eukaryota; kingdom Metazoa; phylum Chordata; class Mammalia; order Afrosoricida; family Chrysochloridae; genus Chrysochloris; species Chrysochloris asiatica. Next base: position 6,747,185 of record NW_006408575.1, on the reverse strand, counting down.
TTCACATTGTGAAAATTGGATAACTTTTCTTCACAATGGGCACAATTGTGGATCTCTTCCAGTCAGTTGGCCAGGTAGCCATCTTCCAAATTTGTTGACATAGACCAAATGCTTCCAGTACCACATAAGTTAGTTAAAATGTTTTCATGGGTATTCTGTAAATTCCTGTAGCATTGTTTTCTGCTTTTGCCTTCAATGTATCTTGAACTTCTTCCTTCAGGACCGTTGGTTCTTAATCATATGCTACCTCCGAAATGTCTGAGTATCAACCAATTCCTTTTTATACTGTGATTCTATGTATTCCTGCCATCTTCTTTTGATGCTTCCTGTACCAGTCAATATTTTGTCCAAGGATCATTCAAAATTTCAAGTTACAGCTTGAATTTTTTTTCCAGTTCTTTCAGCTTGAGAAATACTGCTGAGTGTGTTCTTCCCTTTCAGTTTTCTAATTCCAGGTTTCTGCATATTTGATTATAATCTTTTATAAAGTATTATAAAATACTTTACTTTGTCTTAGCAAGCCATCCTTTGAAATCTTGTGTGTGATAGTTAAGGTTTTGGGTCAGAATTCTCAGTGTTTAAAAGTTGAGATGCAGTTATCCCAATAATGATACCTAACACAATGTAATTTATTCTAATGAGTTCTGCTGTGAGCAGCCGTCCAAATGAAAGGATGTTTCCTCAGGGGTGTGGCCTGCTTCCAATATATTAGACACTCAGGCAAAGCTTATTTACTTTCTGATGGATCTGGATCTCGTATCTAACTGTACTCTGACCTCCATTTCACTGAACTTGAGCCAGTGATCCTGAACCATCAACAACCTGGCTTCTTACTTACCAGACTTGCCTGCCTGACTGCCTGCCTCCCTGTTGATCTTGATTCATCTGACCCTAACTTGGGATTCTTCCACCTCTACAACATAGATCCATCAAGTTCCTTAATATAAATTTCTCTTTATATATTGTACATATGTGTCACTGGTTTTGCTTCTTTAGACAACCCAACCTATGACATTCTGTTTCTGAAGAAAGATGAGGCTCTCTGCTCTCATAAAGATTTACAGCCTCCGAAAGTATATATAGGGTCATGATGAGTTGAAAATGACTCCAAGGCAGTGGGTTTAGTTTGAGTTTCAGGGGAATACTGAAATACTTTAGGAAACATTGCAAAATTATTTTGGTTTTTTTTTTTGACAATGAATATGATGCTATTTATCTTCAATTTGTCATTTAAGGTATAATATACCATAAAATTATCTGATTCAAATGACCAAAGCCAGCCCATTTCAATTCACAGTGCCCAAGATATCAATCTTTATCTATTTAATTTTTGACAACTTCTCATTTTCCTATCCCATATATATCATGTTCTGCTTCTGAACGAATGTTTTCAACTATTTCTCCCCATTTTGAGTAGTGCTACTATGTTCCATCCAAATCATTAAAATAAACTTTACTATCAGAAACCAGCTCTTCCACTGTCATATTCTGATTGTCTTTCAAACTGAGAGTCATCTATCACTAACAGACAATGTTCTGTTGCTATTCATCAGGTTTTCACTGGCCATTTTGTTTAGATGTAGATTGCCAAGTCATTCTTCCTAGTTTGCCTTAGTCTATAGTCTCTGTTAAAGTATGTCCAAAAATGGTGACCCTGCTGGCATTCAAAGTAACAATGGCATAGCTTCCAGCTACACATAAGCCCTCACAGTACAACAAATTGACAGACAAGTGGTAGTCATGTTGGGACTGTGAAAGCAATTTTGAAGACGACATTGGCCTGCCTTCTAGTAGCTCACAGTGCTTTGGAAGAAACAAATCCTAGTTAGTCCCTCTGTATTTTGTAGAATACATGCTCTAGAAACTCAGAGAAGGAGCACTTAGAAAAATGTTTGTTGTTGTTGTTATTATGTGCCATTAAATCAGTGCCAATTTATAAAGTCCCTATACAGGTTTCTGAAGAGTGGCTGGTGGAATTGAACCACTGACCCTGCAGTTGGCAGTCCAGTGTTTTTCCTATAGCACAAGACTAAATGCTTAGTACATAGTAATTGATCAGCAAATATGCATTCTCATCCTCCCTGAGCTAAGAGGTAGACCCTTCTAGTAAATAAAGCAATAATCTTTCTACAGAGAGTGTTCAGAGATGGTAAGTTCATGGTAATGCCTGTCTTCTCAGATACTAGGAAGTGTCATGTCCTACCATCCCACCAACCACATCGGGAGGATAAATCCCCAAAGCTTCATTAGACAGAAGATAGAGAGCCATTTAGACCAAATGAGTTGAGCCCAGCTGTTCACTCCATTCATTAAGCACTCACTGTTCTTATCTTGTGGCCAGGAAAGCAATAAGAAGAAAGCAGCAAGGAAAATTAATCAAGACCCAGAGAATTTTAATAAAATGTTATTAGAAGTTAGTTCAAACTGTGGGGAGGACAGGAAGTACAGCCTCTGGGGCACTTCACTTGTTCCTCTTATAATTGGATGACTCAGGTCTAGTAGGTCCAAAAACACCCCACTGATGCCTGAGTTTTGCTGTGTGGTTCATTTGCCAGCAGCAGTATCACACTGCATAGTTCTCCTCCAACCCCCACTTTACCCGATACTTGTTCCTATCTCACATATCAGTAACCTTCATTCAGTGGCTCCTCCCTAGAACACATTTATGGTAGTTTCTGAGTTAGATAAGTGTCCATTATTTGAAATCACAAGAACCAGGCTTTTGATTACAGCAATTACCACTAACCCATCATGGAACTTGGAATAGACCTACTCTCCTCACTTGGAGTCCTGGTATGGTTCTGTAGGACATGCACTGGACCATGAGATCTGTTTGAACAGCAAGATCAGTGGTTCAAACTGTGTGTTATTTTGGACTCCTATACAGGGTTGTTATGCCTATTTGTTTTTAATAATAAAAAGTATATACATACTCAATGTTATTGTTGCTAAGTATCATTGAGTGCATTACTACTCATAGCAATCCTCATAGCAAAACTGTTTCTGAGGAACAGTTGGTGGGTTTGAACTGCTGATCTTCTGGTTTACCATCCAGTGCTGATTCTACAGCACCGTGTCAGGTGTAATGAATATCCTATGATTTGTATTTTAAAACTTTAACACCTCTACTTGCTGCTTTTGTTCTTTACTGCCTCCAGTGAAAACCCAAATAAAGGTGTTGGCTTCTTTGCTAGGTATCCCTTATAACTAGCTTTCTCTTTGAATCTTCTTGCTTGTGCTTACACTGGGCTAAGGCACATTAATACCCTGACCTGAAGAGCTCTGAGAGTGTAGTAGAATGGGCATCATTGCCTGTTTTATACGTAAGGAAACTAGGACTCATAAAATTTAATTCGATTGTTAAGACTGGGTATCAGTTAAGTGATAGTCTGCGCTCAGATTCAAATCTTCTCATTGTGGTTCTCTCCACTTTATTGCCTTATAATACTCTTCTTACCAAAACCCAAAGCCATTCCCAAACTAACATTCTAGCAGTCTGCACTGGATGAAATTAATTACAAAATTCCAAATGAATGCAGACTAAACAAGAAAATAATTGTGCAATGGATAAAAACATAGGAGCACCAAAGGCCACATAGGTGAGGAAGGGAAGGAGAGAATGATTTGTCTTAGGCTCCCCCAAGATAAGTGACACCAACTATAATGGAAGTGGATCCCTTCTTGGCAAAGGAAAAAAATATTGCAAACACAGCTTTGAGATTAAATTTTTCAGAAAGAGCAGAGTAAGGATTTTTTCCTCCTCTTTTAGTTTTTTATTTGCTCTTTTATTAATATTCTATATTTCATACTTACAAAAAAAAAAAAAAAACACCTACTGCATAGTGAAAATAAATTGGTAATGTCAGCACTTTCTCTTCACAGCTGGGTCCCAGGTTGGTAATGTTTTTCTCCCATAAAACCATAATCCCATAAAATTTAAGGTTATTAAGTTGCAGGTGAATAATTCATGAGGCAATTATGAAACATTTATGATGGAATATTATGAGCTTCCAAATAAAACATTTGGGGTCGCCACACTGACAAACTTTGGGTAATTGTATTTAGATTTCCTTTGGAGGATCTAGATGAGTATTCTCTGTTCTTCGCCACATCGGACAATTAGGGATGGACCAAGTCGCAAAAGAGATGTCTAGAAAACACATCAACAATTCAACCAGCTGGTGTCAAATTCTACTGCAAGAGTCATAAGTCCAACTAGGAATAATAATAATGGTGAGAAGAGCAAATCCTTATTCTATGCCAGTTACTATTAAAATCAGTTTTCCTACACTGTGTCTCTAATCCTCAGTGACTCCATGAAATCAGTATTATTATTATCAGCTTCATTACTTAGACCAAGAAACAGAGACTCAACAAAATTTTATAACTTGCCAAATACCACATATCTAGCAAGTGCCAGAACCAAGATTCAAACCCAGGTAGTATAATACCTTGAGCTTCCACTCACAACATCATGATGTTCTGCCATTTAAGGTGATGTCTGGAAAATGATGAATTGTGGAATCATTCATGTGTCAGTCATTTACACATATTCTGTCCTGTCCTTCAAAGCACACTCACATACATTACTCCACAAGGATTCTACAATATTATTGTTGGATTACTGGCACAGTGATTAAGCACTCAGCTGCTAACTGAAAGATCAGAGGTTCATGACCATCAGTCACTCTGCAAGAGAAAGATACAAATTTGAACATCCTAAGGAGCTCTGGTAGCGTAGTGGTTACGAATTGGGCTGCGAACCTTAAGGCCAGCGGTTCAAAACTACCAGCTGCTCCGCGGGAGAAAGATGAGGCGTTCTGCTCCCGTAAAGATTTACAGCCTCGGAAACCCTGTACAGGGTCGCTATGGGTCGGAACCGACTCGACGGCACTTAACAACAACAACATAGGGCAATTATATTTTATTCTACATGGTCACTATGAATCAAAATTAACTCAATGAGGGTGGGTTTGGGAGTGTTGGACAAATATGAATAAGCTGAGGTTAAAATTAGATTGAAAATTAGTAGAGGGAACACACCTAGAACTTGATGCCTTAATTATAATGTAAGGAGATCTGGTAGCATCGTGGTTACGAATTGGGCTGTGAACCGCAAGGTCAGCAGTTCGAAACTACGAGCTGTTCTGCAGGAGAAAGATGAGGCTTTCTGCTCCCATAAAGATTTACAGTCTTGGAAAGCCTGTACAGGGTCAGAACCGACTCCCCGGCACATAACAACAATATCTACCATAAAGAAATCAAACGATGTATTGCATTAGGCAAATTTGCTGCACAAGACCTTTTTAAAAGTGTTGAAGAGCAAAGATGTCAGCTTAAGGACTAAGGTGCACCTGACCCAAAGCCATGGTATTTTCAGTAACCTCATATGCATGCGAAAGCTAGACAGTGAATAAGGAAGACCATAGAAGAATTGATGCTTTTGAGTTACGGTGTTGGAGGAGAATATTGAAAGTGCCATGGCTGCCAAAAGAACCAATAGCTCTGTTTTGGAAGAAGTGCAGCCAGAGTACTCCTTGCAGGCCAAGATGACCAAACTTCGTCTCTCATACTTTGGACATATTGTCAGGAGGGAACAGTCACTGGATAAGGATATCATGTTTGGTAAGGTGGAGGGTCAGAGAATAAGAGGAAGACCCCCAATGAGATGGATTGGCCAGGTGGCAACATCGATGGACTTAAGTGTGGCAACAGTAGTGAGGTTGGCCCAGGATCAGGCAGTGTTTCATTTTGCTGTGCATAAATAAGGTCACTATGAGTCGGTGCCGACTCGATAGGATCTAACAACAACAACAACAATCTACCATAAAATAACAGAATTGGAAAAGAGTTCTCTCACCAACCCTCTCATTCAGTACAGGGATTTTCCATCATGACAGATAACTCAGCTTCAGCTTTCACATCCACAGTGATAAGGAGTTCATTACTTAATGTGAAACTCCCTTCCATTGTTAGAAAACTCTAAAAGTATTTCTTTATCCTGAGACAATATTTATCTTCTTACAAATTATTATTTTATCTTGAAGGAAATAAATTTCCCGCCCCCCTATTCCTCTTAGCTCGGTGACTCTGTAGGATAAGGGCTTCAATGTGGGTAGTCTGAACCCACCAGTTGCTCTAAAGAAGGAAGATGAGGCTTTCTGCTCTTGCAAAGATTTAAAGCCTCAAAAATCCTGTACAAGGTTACTATGAGTCTGTAACAATTAAATAGCACTTAACAACAACTCTTCTTAGCAGTCACACTTCCCTTCACATCACACGTTCTTCTTTATACATTTTAGCTTACCATTCCCAAGAGATTTCAACTATTCATCATACAACATGGATCTTTTTACCTATATCCCTTTGTGGAAGCCATCCTGGATGTGTCCAGCTATGTTAATATTCCCTTCCAAAAACACTGGACTCCATCTGCAGGTACATTGGCCCTGTGTGAAACTAGGTATGCCCTCCCTCACTTATAAAGCTGTGACCACTCCTCCCCCTACTGATACAAATAAATCTAGTTGAGATTTATCAACTATTGCCAAATACACAATGTCAACCTGATCACACACTCTGAAGAGTTTTACATTTGAACTTAAATTTGGTTATCTTCATCTCTGTCTCCCCTCCGTACACATTCCCTTTATCCCCTTAGTATATGGTAACTTCAAAACTTGTTCCAGTACAAACAGTATTAACAGCATTCCCAATGCTGTCCAATTTATCTGCACTTGCTCTGTTAACACTGAGCAGTAAGCATTGCCTGAGCCTCTGAGGACGCCCATGTGGTCCAAGGAGATGGAGGAGAAAGTACTTAATGGAGTATGGATTCATTGCCCTCTGTTATAAACTAAGTCTGTCCTTTTAGATTTTCAAAAATTCAGATGTGTTGCAGGAGTCTGTATCTGATCACTGCTTTGGTGTTGTAATGGTGGAACTGACTACTCTCTACAGTTGAGAGGGATCTTAAAAATATCTGGTCCAAATCACTTATTTTGTGGGAAGCCAAGACCCAGAAAAGAGAAAGCACAATCAATGCTAAAAGCATAACTACAAGTACCATTCCATTCCATTTGAATCCTAGAGGACATCTAGTCTGATACCTAAGTTGTTGTTGTTGTTGTTAAGTGCCATCGAGTTGTTTCCGACCCATAGTGACTCTGTATAAGGTTTCTGATACCTCATTTATAGCGTATCAAATTGGGACACAAAGAAGACAGCCAGCGCAGGAGTGCTAAGTACAAGAATCAAACTCAGGTTTTATCAACAATGCTTTTCATTGAAGAAAAAAAGGAATGTTAGCTTCTGCATTTTTGTGCTGGGTGAGGGCATCCAGCTCATATTACTGGCAATATGATCTATATTATTGTTGTTGTTAAGTGCTGTTGAGTTGGTTCCAACTCATAGTGACCCTGTAAAGGGTTTCAGAGGCGCAATTGGTGAGCTAGAACTACCGACCTTACTATTCAAACCAACCTTGCAATCAAATGCATGAATCCACAGTGCCACATTTATATTGTAGAGCAGTACTAAGGGAAGTTTTCAGTGAGAGGTGAGAACCACGTCTCATCCTGACCACTACTTCACCTCTATTTTGCAATAAAAATTGACATACTTGACTCTGTAACACCATAATTTCATTAAACTAGGATGTCAGGAAAAAGAATTTCAAGTCAAGGTGTACATGGCAGGGAAACTTAGATGCATTCTAAATCAGCAGTTTCTGCCTGCCAATCAATGAAGTTGCTCTAAGAATTCATTCAAGCATAAATTCCACACTTAAAGCCCAAAGATGAATACCCTGCAAACAATTCTATTATGAACACCTCCATAATGTCACTTGCCTGCCAATATCTTACAAATACTCAGTTGCCAATAATAGAGACAACACATTATTAACAACCTTCCATACAGATGCATGTTTTTCTGCTTCTTGGATATAAGGATGATTAGTATCTCCAACTTGCTCACCACTGTTGTTAAATAAAAAGAAACAAAGTCTGGTAACCAGTCAGTCCTGGCATTTTCTATCAAGGCTCACAGTTTTGTACTTTAAGTCAGCTTCCTATATCCCATGGGAGAAACAACAACTACAACAAAAAAGATGTTGTTGAGTGGATTCTGACTAATGGTGATCCATGTGTGTTAGAGTAGAAGAGCTCTCCCTGCATAGAGTTTTAATGACTGTGCTAGCTCTTTTAGAAGTAGATCACTAGGTCATTCTTCTAAAGCTCCTCTGTGTAGATTTGAACTGCCAACTAGTTGGGTAATAGTAGAGCTCTTAATTGTTTGTGTTACCCACAGGCTCTTGTGGCATAAGGAGGTATTGCAGTCCTCCACATGCAGCCATCAGGAGGTGATGTGTAGATTCCACACAGGTGGGTTTACCTCAGAGTGCTTTAGCAGTAAAGCTTGTGTTAAATAAAGGGACCTGCAGCGTGAAGACTTGATTACCCAGGCAGTACCCCTGAAGAAGGATTAAGAGGACTCTATCACGGAGATAGAAGAATCTTAATTGATATCCAAGTTGCTATATTTACATACCTGGAGAAAACTTGGGTGCTTTAAGTTTTCTAAATCATGAGCTGAAATCACTCTAGGAATCCAACACATCTTAACAGCTCTGAGGACTGGAACACTGTAAGCATAGTTTCTTCTCAACATGCTCTTCCCTTCTCTCATATTTAATCGGGGGTCAGGGGAGTAGAAGCTCAGATATGTGCAGAAGTTACAGCACACACACCCTTATTTGATTCTGATTTTCAATTACACTGGTATAATGTACTTAAAATCTATTTCTTATTTGGAAAGATAAACAGAGCCATTTGGTAATTTCATTGCTATGCAAGTTTGCAAAGAAAATTCTATTTAGATTCAGTGACTGGCCCACTGCCACCACCCCAGTCAGTGACAAGTTGTTGTCTGAAGGGACAACCTAGGTGCCAGCTGAAACTCTTGGGTGGATGACGCAGCTGGCAGGAAACCTCGCTTCATCCCTCCAATTGTCCCCTGACACACTCCAGAGGTTTTCTCTGGGTCTAAAGCCCAGATGTAAAAACAAAGATGATATTATTTTTGTCTTATTTATTTCCAGCTAGTTTGTATATTGTCAATATTAACTAAATATCAGGCACGATGCTAAATATTTTTACCCACTTGTTCACTAGATCTTTACGACCATTCTTTACAAAGGCTGTTACTATCCCCCACATAGTGGTTGGAAAAAAAAAAAAAAAATTGAAGCTTGGAAAAATTAAGTGACATGAACAAAGTCTTTCTTTTTATAGTTCTGATTCAATCACATGTTTGTCCACACAGACATGTTTGCTCAGTACTGCAAAGTGACTATCATGTCATTCATTAGACCCACCTGTGACCTCCGAGGCTTACAGTTGACACTTAAGACATTATTCACTGAATACCTAATTCCAATCAAGATTGACTCTTAACCATCCTTAGGCAAACTGACCCTGTGACCTTGTTCAAGACCCTTCTTTTAGCTTTTCCGAATTGCCAGACTCATTCTTCCTCCAGGGCCTTTGCACATACGGTGTCCTTGCCTCAACTGGGCCCCTGACCCTCTCTGTGTAATAAATACTACTCACCCTTCCTGTAGCAGCTCAGGCATTATTTCCTTAGATATTCTGTCCATGCCCTGTCTGGTTGCTGTACTAATCACACTTGTAGAACCATAGTTCTGCTTTTGCCTCCTTAACTTCCCTCCATAACTATTCAGTCACTTGTGTGCTAGTTTGATCAATACCTGTGTCCCCCCCAGAAGACCATATGTTCTAAGAGAGAAAGGACCATGTCTCTTACAGGTCAACAATGAACTGCCAGTGTCAAACACAGCACCCGGCTCATATCAATGAACAAGTGTCCATGAATGTCTTGTCTAAGTCCTAATCACAGTCACAGGTCTCTAACCCTGGCAATGAACTGCAAGTTTATGTGGTTCAAATTTACCAAATAAGCATGTTACTTTGAATAATAGGCAAGACATTTTGAAAGCATGGCTTCTGGTGTAGGTACTACTAATAGTGACTATGCTTTCTAGATGAGAAACAACACATTATTATTTACTTCAAAAATCTAGAACCTAATTCATAAACAGATGAAACACAAGAAAAATGTTCCCATTGATTGTACACATTCTTTAACCTTTACATTTCTCTCCCATCCTCTTACACAGTGTTAAAAGATGTGGGTTCATATAATTTTTTCTACCAGACTGAAGTAAACTCCATTATATCAAATTCTAAAGTATTGTTCCAATTATTTCGCTCACTAAAATTTTGTTGTTGAAGATCTATGTTAGGTTTCATTAAGCCAGTCATTAGGGATGAAAATTATATGCATTATGCAGACATTTTCATTGCAGCCAAATATTTTTTTGATAAAATTTAACATGTAAGTCATCTGGGGAGAAGATAAGCTGAATAAGAATGATTATGTGATATTTACAAGCACACTGAAGAATTAACTATTTAATTCAACATGTATTTACTAGTTGTCTATTCTGTGACTGACACTAGAATGTTCTAAAAGTCTTTCCCTTTAGAGTTTTCTTAGTAAAGCTCTATAGTCTGGTTCTATGCATTGTATATGGAAATGAGATGAGAGAGAGCCACATGAAGTTGGCTTGCTCAGAAGTCACATGTGCAGTGTAAACGCCAGTCTGATTTCCCAGAAAGCTTTCTCCATTAATGGTGCAACCTCAGGAAACTCAGACTTGGTGGAGTAAGGGTAAGTTTGTGGCTGGAGATGGGTTTCAGGCTTTAATCAGGGATCACCCATGACTACAGCCAGGGGTTTGCCATGAGAGAGTAAGGACATTCATAGTTTGTAATGAAGCCAAACCATTAGGTGTTACTGTTGTACATAAGAGGGTAAGGGAAGAAGCATTGCCACTGGTTAAATAAGAGAAGGAATCAGGTATGGCAGAATGAATAAAGTCAGGAAATCTAAGCTGTCTAGACCATTGTTTCTCCACATCGTCCCCATTAGTTCCACTAATGTCTGGATCTTAACCCCAGAAATTCTGATGAAATTTGTGTGGACCTTCAGCACTGGAATTTTTTAAAGTTCCCCCAAGAAATTTTAAGGTGCAGCTGTCTTAGTTTCTTAGTGCCTTTATAATAGAGATATATTAAGTAGGTAGCTTTCATGAATTTTCACA
>NW_006408575.1:6711464-6733720 GCF_000296735.1 Chrysochloris asiatica | reverse complement strand
TGAAACTTCCTCATGTTTCCAAATGGGATTAAATCTACAGATATGGGAGTTAGGTGTTACAAAACATATTGCAGGGAGACAGAATTTTATCTATAACAATAGCCAATATTGAAATCTATTGAGCTAGAAGGTCTACAAAACACTTATCAGCACCAATACACCAGAATTTTATAATGTTAAATTAGCAGTTCTCCAATTCCAATATTTTAAAAAATCACTTGGGGTATCCTGCTAAAAATACATTTCTGAGGTCTATCTACAGAGATATGAATTTGGTATGTTTGGTCTAGGACCTAGAAATCTGCATTTTTAAATCACTTCAGGTCCTAGTAGTGCTTTTAGAAACATACTACACTAAGAATCTCTGACAGCCAGAACTATATTTCTCATTATCATCATAATCACCAAACAGACTTTCAGACCCATAGCTCACAGTTAGGAGGGGTGGCTGTCAAGCTAAACTATCCAGCCACCAGAATCTAGCTTATCAGTTGGCCTAGCATGGAGCTGACTGAAGAAGGGTTCCTTGGTTTTCAGGAAAAATAGCTTGGTGCTGTAGTATTCTACTTTGAAGACAGCGGCAGGCCTGAAATTGATAATCCCTTAATGCTGCTGAAAGTTTCCATCTACTGAGCATCTCTGACATCAGCAGCAATGCCACTTGCCATTGTCAAGTCACAAAGGGTGCCCAAAATTAATTTCCAGATGTAGACATGATGCCTACCATCTCTAGGTGCACAGGCAGGAAACGAGCTCCAAACCTGACTGTAATTTAGCATTCATTTGCATTTTTAAATTAGTTAGTCTGTGGACCGTTGCAAAGCAATGACAGAGAATTTTTACAATAATTAGCCTTATGGGATGGGGGGAGCGGAGGCTCGAAATGACTGCCTCACTATTTCACTGGAAGGAAAAACACAATTCGGCATCTCAGGTCACAAGATCTAATTATAATTTCCTGGTCCCCAGTGACCTTGTGGACCATGAAAACTACTCCAAAATCTCTGAATATTCAGGTCTGTATAAACTCTTCTTTTCTGGAAATAACTTTACCCAACTAACCTTTATGCAGCCCAACTATCAATTTCTTATGTTGGCTGAATGCCACTATGTTCCATTTTGCTCACTTTCTTTATGGCTGAATTCAGCTCCATTCTGTACAGATATTCACTCAGTATGTATCAACATCATGATGTCTCTGCTAAAAATAGCTGACATTGATAGAATTCTTCACCATTTGCAAATAACATTCCTATCCATTATCTCAAATGAGCCTTCCACCATCCTTGGGGTAACTAAAGTAGAAGTTATGGCCTCATATTTTATTGGTAAGAAAACTGAGGCTTGGAGAAATCCAGTAACTTACCCAAGGCCATGCAGCTTGTCAATGACTTTGCCATGACTAAAATGACCTTCAAATTGTCTTCTATTGCTTCAAACTCAAGATACATTGTTGTTGTTGTTAAGTGCCATCAAGTCGGTTCCAACCCATAGCGACCCTGTATTGGGTTTCCAAGGAGAGATTGGTGAGTTTCAACCATCGATCTTATAGTTCAAATGACTTTGCAATCTGTCGCATTAACCCACAGTGCCAAACCAGGACTCCGGGATACATTAGAATGGCTATAAATTTCACATCAATGAAAGACAAAGTTCTATTGCTTTCTGTACTATTCAAATTATTCCAAAACTAAATGAATGAATAAAGTTGTGCAGTGTCACTCTAGGCAACAACATGTTTTATTAAAAGTTTTGAGACAGTAACTGGTATTTGGAAGAACAAAGAATTTTCAAGTCTTGTCATGCAAAGAATAAAAGAAACTTTGTTGTTGTTGTTGGTGGTTATGTGCTGTGGCATCAGTTCCAACTCATAGCGACCCTATGTAGGGTTGGCTGTAAAGCGTTACTGGAGCAGAAAGCCTCACCTTTCTCCCATGAACAGCTGGTAATTTTGAACTACTGACCTTGAGGTTAGCAGCCCAACTTGTAACCATGACATTGTTAGGTGCTTTCAATTTGGTTCTGACTCTATGCACAACTGAAGCAAGCACTGCCCATCCTCACAATTGTTGTTTGAGCTCAATGTTGCTGTTGTCACCACATCAGTTTATCTTGTTGGGGATCTTCCTCTTTTTCATTGAGGTTCCACTTTACCAAACACCATGTCCTTCTCCAAAGCCTGATGCTGTTGTTGTTAAGTGCCATTGAGTTGGTTCCAGCTTATAGCATCCCAGTAGTGGGTTTCCGAGGCTTTGAATCTTTGCAGTAGCAGAAATCCTCAACTCTCTCCTGCAAAGCATCTGACAGGCTCAAACCACGGACTTTGTGGTTCACAGTCTAGTGCTTATCATATGGAGCCACCATGCTTCCCAGGGACTAATACCTCCTGACAATATGTATAAAATACAAAAGGTAAAGTCTCACCATCATTGTTGCTAAGGAGAATTCTAGTTGTACTTCTTTTAACACAGATTTGTTTGTTCTTCTGACAGTCCATGTTATTCTTTTCCAACTCCATAATTCAAATGCATCAATTCTTCTATTTTCTTCCTTATTCATTGTCCAAATTTATCATGAATGTGAGGTAACTCCCAATCTCATCTGTTAGTTTGTTGTACTGTGGTGGCTTGCATGCTGCTGTGATTCTGAAAGCTATGCAACAGGTATTTTAAATACCAGCAGGGTCACCCATGGTGGACAGGTTTCAGCTGAGCTTCCAGATGAAGACAGACTAGGAAGAAGGAGAGATGGACTACTCACAAATATTTAGTCAGTGAAAACCTTATGAATAGGAGTGGAACACTGTCAGAAACAGAATATTGAATATTGAAAATGATGAGGAGTGCCAGAATACCAATCTGCATTGGAAGAAATACAGCCAGAATGCTTCCTGGAAACCATGATGGCCAGACTTCATCTCTCATACTTCAGACATAATGTCAGAAGGGACCAATCCCTGGAGAAGGATAGCATGTTTGATAAAGTGGAGGGTAGGAGAAAAGAGGAAGATCTCAACAAGATAGACTGGCAATGTGGCAGCAGAAATGGACTCAGGTATAACAACAGATGTAAGGTTGGTCTAGGACAGGGCAGTGTTTCATTCTTCTGTGCATAGGGTCACTATGAGTCGGTACTGACTCGATGGCAACTAACAACAAGGAGGTAATTGAAAACACCATGGCTTTGTCAGGCATACCTTACTTCTTAAAGTGCCATCAATGCTCTTTAACACTTTAAAGAGGTCTGTTTGCAGCAGACTTGCCCAATGCAATATGTCACTTGATTTCTTGATTGCTGTTTCCATGAGCATTGATCATGGATTCAAGCAAAATGAAGTCTTTAACAACTTCCATTTTTTTTTTCTCCATTTATTATGCTGTTATTGAATGATGCAGTTGTGAGGATTTTCATTTTCTTACATTAAGGTGAAATCTATACTGAAGACTGTAGTCTCTGATCCCTAACTATTTCAAGTCCTCTTCACTTCCAAAGTCAAAGTTGTGTCATCTGCATATGCATATGCATAGTAAGTCTTCTTCTAATCCTAGTACATGTTCTTCTTCATATAATCAAGCATCTCAGATTATTTGTTCAGCACACTGACTGAATAAGTACAGTAAAAGGACATAATCCTGGCACAGACCACTCATGACTTTAAACCATTCAGTGTCCCCTTGTTCTAGTCTTACCACTGACTCTTGGTCTATGTACAGGTTCCTCATGAGCACAATGAATTGTTCTAAAATTCTTTGCAACAGTATCCTTTATCAGAACCATCAGAAGATAGTTCCTCTTGTGAATCCAGATTCTGTCAGCTCTCTGTTGATGTGTGTTGCAATGTTTTTAAACTATATTTAGAAAAATTTTACTTGCATGTGATATTAATGATATTGTTTGATGATTTCCACATACTGTTGAGTCACTTTACTTTGAAAGGGGCAAATATGTGGATCCTTTCCAATCATTTGGTCAGGTAGCTCTCTTCTGAATTTCTTAGCATAGACAACGGAATGTTCCCAGTGCTGCATCAGTTTGTTGAAATATTTCAAGTTGTATTGTATCAATTCCCAGAGCACTGATTTTTGCCAGTGCACCTTAGACTTCTGTCTTCACTAAGATCAGTTCTTAATCATATGTTGCCTCTTGAAATGATTGAACATAAACCAATTCATTGGTACAGTAACTTTATGTATTTCTTACATCTTATTTTGATGTTTACTACATCATTTATTATTTTGCCCATTTTATTATTGTTGTTAAGTACCATCAAGTCAGGTTCAACTCATAGTGATCTTTTACAAGGTTTCTAAGGAGCAGGTGGTGGGTTGAACTGATGCTTTTATGGTTAGCAGTCCAGTGCTTATCCTACAGTGCCACAACAGGACCCATTTTGCCCATTGTTGCTGTTAAGTGCTATTGAGTCAGTTCCAACTCACAGTGACCCTGTATAGGATTTCAGATGAGTGGCTGGTGGGTTGAACTGCCAACCTTGTGGTTAGCATTCCAGTGTTATTCTGTAGTGCCACACCAGGACTCTATAGAATCCCTCAGCATTACAACCTGAAGCATGAATTTTTTTCATTTCTTTCAGCTTGATAAACACTGAATATGTTCTCTTTTTTTGGTTTTCTAACTCCAGGCTTTGCACATTTCATTGTAATACTTTACTTGGCTTCTTAAACTACTCTTGGAAATTTTCTGTTCAGCTCTTTTTCTTCATAATTTCCACTCATAGCTTTAGCTTCTTTATGTTCAAGAGCAAGTTTTGGAGTCTATTTTGATATTCATTTGGGTTGCTTCTTTCTTTTCTGTCTTTTAAATTACCTTGTTTTCTTTCTGTAGGAGTTGATATCATCCCACTGTTTCATTGGTCTTCGGCTATCCATTTTTGAGATGGTCTCTAAATTCAGGTGGGATGTTCTCAAGGCCATATTTTGGTTCTCATGGACTTGTTTAAATTTTCTTCAGTTTCAGCCTGTACTTGTATATTAGCAATTTATAGTCTGTCCCACAGTCTGCTCTTGGCCTTGTTTTGGCTGGTGAGATTGAGCTTCTCCATTGTCTCTTTCCACAAATGTAGTTAATTTGATTCCTGTCCATTACACTTGGTGATGTCAACATATATATTTTTATGTTAACTTTTATGTTGTTAAAAAATGGTATTTGCAATTAGTCACTGGTCTTGCAAAATTCTACCATGCAATCTTTGGCATCATATCTATCACCAAGGCCATACTTTCCAACTATTAAACCTTCTTTGTTTCCAAATTTCCCATTCCAATAACCAGTAATTACCCATGCATCTTGATTGCCTGTTTGACCAATTTCAGACTGAAAACATTGGTAGAATTATTCAATTTCATCATCATTGGCTTAAGTAATTGGTGTATAAAGTTGATTAATTGGCATTAACTGATCTCCCTTTTGGTGGTGGTGGTGGTATGCTATGGAATCAGTTCCGACTCAGTGTAACCCTGCATAGGGTTTTTGAGTCTGTAAATAATTGTGGGAGCAGAAAAACCTCATCTTTCTCTCACAGAATGGCTGGTAGTTTTGAACTGCTGACCTTGAGGTTAGCAATCTGACTCATAACCACTATGCTACCAGAGTAGGCATATTGATATTATCCTATCACAGACAACACTGTATTTGAATATAGATCTTGAAATTCTGTTTTTGACAGTGAATGAGACATTCTTCTTCAATTTGTAGTTCCCAGCATGGTAAACCACATTATTGTCTTTTTCAAAATGGCCCATACCAAACCATTCCAGCACATTAATGCCTAGGAGTCCTGGTGTGGTGCTGTGGGTTAATGTGCTGGACTACAAAGTCAGTTTGAGCTGGAAAGTTGGTGGCTCATGCTCACCAGCCACTCTTCAGAAACCTTATTCAGGATCACTACAGGTTGGAACCGACTCAATGGCACTTAACAGCAACAACAACAATGCCTAGGATATCAATTTCATTTTGCTGGCTTCCAATTTTCCTAGATTTATACTTCATACATTCCACATTTTGATTATTTATGGATGTTTGCTGCTGTTTCTCTCCATTTTGAACTGTGGCACATTAGCAAATGAAGGACCTGATATCTTTGCGCCATCTATGTTATTCTGGTCCTTCTATTTTAGAAGGTATCTCTTTATCTGCTATCCATAAGGTTTTCTGTGTCTAACCTTTCATAAGTGGTCAGACTCTCCTTCTTCCTATTCTGTCTTTGTCTGGCAACTCCACTGGAACCTGGACACCTTGATTGACCCTGTTAGTATTTTAAATATTGGTGGCATAGCTTTCAACATCACAGCAACACACAAGCCACCATAGTACAACACACAAGCCACCATAGTACAACACACAAGCCACCATAGTACAACAAACTGACAAATGAATGGTGGTCATAGAAACTAGGACTGTCTAATCTTGAGGACACTTAAAGGCTGATAAAAAGCTAAATTTATGCACCTGAAGGACTTTCATGGAAAAGAAAAAGAATGCTTTTTTTTTTTATGGCTACAAAGGAATTATTTGAAAGCAAATTTCAACTTGCTATGAAAGAAGAAATGCTGCATCATGGTTACAGACTTTAACTGGTCAAACTACATAGATTCAAACCCAGTTTTACTGATTTCAACTAGATTATTTGGAGCAAGTTTATAATTTCTCATTATATGGTATGTGTCTATAAAAAAAGAGGACTGTTGGCACCAGTAAATGAAGTAACACAAACAGAGTTATCTATGTTTAGTAAATATTTGATAGATAATGGTAATGATCCCATGAATGTGTTTATACACCAAGGGAAGAGCTATACACTCACTTAGCAAGGGCTCTGAACTGGTTCTTCCTAATTTAGTCATTGCCGATGAAGGAAACTGCAAGAGGCATGAATCTGTACATTGTAAAATAACAGGAATGTTAACTGGAATGGGAAAAATTATAAATTGACACCTTACTAGAAATGTAATCGATCTCTTAGAAAATAAAGGTATCTTGTATGTGGTATAGCAGCCAAATCTCTTGGCCATCGGAGTTGGAAAGAATGATGCCCAACTCAAAGAGAATGGCTAACCATACTACTTTCAGTATGTGTTGCTCTCCACAGGGTTGGTTTGAGACAGTTGAATCCCCTGCATTTAACTTGTTGTTAAATGCTGTTGATTCGGTTCTAACCCATAGCGAATCTGTATAGAGTTTCTGAGGAGCAGCTGGTGAGCTTGAATCACTGACCTTGCAGTTCAAATGGCTTTGCAGTCTGGTGCATTAAACTACAGTGCCGCACCAGGACTCCGCACTTAACATAGGAAATTTAATAAATACGTTTGGATCCTCCATATATTACTGAAAAATAATCCCCAAAGAGAATAAGTGAAAGAGCAACAAGAAGCAACAGCCAAAGACATAAGGCAGTTGCCAGTACATGAATTACTTTCTTTCTGATGATCTCTGGAAAGCAAATCAATGAAACAAGTCATGTCAGTAAAATGACACATGTCCGAAACTGGAGAGAAACTAGCTATACACTAGCATCACTGTTACAGAACACAGTACAGGCTCCAGTTAATGTAAAAAAGGAAGGAAGGATATAAAAAACATACGGACAAGGAAAGACAGTGTAAAGCTTGTCATTTTCATAAACAACACAACTGTATGCATATAAAATACAAAAGAACCAAAATAAAAGTTATTTTCATTAATAAATAAAGCAAGCACAATCATATACAAGAATTGGTTCTATTTCAGTCTCTAAAAATATCAAATTATTAATAAATGTGATTAAAATGTATAAATCTCTACACTAAAATCTATAAAATATTACTGAGAAAAAAACTTCAATAAGTGGAGTTTATATCATGTTCATGGATTATAAAAATTGACATGCTATGAATATGTCAATTCTTCCTAAGTTAACCTACAAAATTGGTGTAATTTCTTTACAAATCATATTAAATTGTTTTGTAGAAATTGACAACCTGATTCTAAAATTTGTATGGGAATTTAAAGTGTTCTGGCAGCCTGGTAGATTATGAACTGGACTGCTAACTGCAAGCTTAGTGTTCTAATCTACCAACCACTCCATGGGAGAAAGATGAGGCTTTCTGCTCATGTAAAGAGTTCTAGTGTGTCACTGCAGGATAATGTGCTGGACTGCAAGGTCAGTTTGAACCACAAGATCAGCAATTCAAACCCACCAGTCACTCCTCAGAAACAAGTGTTTCTATGAGTTGGAACCTACTTGATGGTACTTAACAACAAAAAGATGGACAGCCTCAGAAGCTCTATAAAGTGTTGTTATGAGTCAAAACCAACTTCAGAGCACATTACCACCAGCACCAGAATAGTGAAAAGATTATGCTATGGACTAAGGGCTGCTAACTGCAAGGTTAGAGGTTCAAACTCATTAACTGCTTTATGGGAGAAAGAAGCAGCAGCTGGCATAAAAATGTAAAGTCTCAGAAACCTTAAGCAGCAGTTCTACTCTGTCTCATAGAGTCAAGTTGCAATTGATCCTATGGAGGTGGATTTTGGTTTAGATCAGCCATGAAAAAGCTGTACAAAAACAAAGCTGCAGACAAATTTATTATATCTCAAAGACTACTAAAAAGCTATACAGAACATACGTATATACATACATACTTTTATTTTTTGGGTTTTTATCTTTTGTTTTTTCTCTATAGTGTCTTGTAGTATTCAGTGTTGTTATTAAGTGCCATTGAGTCAGTTCCCATTCATATCATAGCAACCCAGCACAGGGTTTCTGAAGAGTGGCTGGTGAGCTTCAACCACCAACCTTGCAATTCAAACCGACTTTGCAGTCCATTTCATTAACCAGCAGTGCCACACCAGGACTGAGGTTTATATAATTTTTGTTAACTTTATTACAAGAGATTTGTTGTGTTTTGATGCTATTGTAAATGGTATATTCTTTTTAACATATATAGTGACTTCTTTGAAAAACATTTATGTAAAAAAATTTAAAACTAGTAGGTAACAATAGTGACAATGAAATTCAGTAGCTAGTTATTTTAACTTAATAAAAGTAATTCAGGTACTTCATGGGCCATCTACAACAAAGATATGAGAGACCAAATGAAACAAACACAGATGAAAATCATGGAACCCTGAACTTCAAAGGAAAGCTTCACCCACTGAGTACCAGCTCCTATACAACATGTTCAATGATAGCAGCCAAACCTAAACTGAGGTGCACGAACACCAAATGAGAACTTTGTATACACTTCCATTCTCCAACTACACCACTAAGACAGTTGTTGAGAGCCTAAGAACACACAAGCATACAATCATCAATTAAATATAAATTTGACAACCCCACAATGCCCCAGAGACAACAGACAATTTTAGCTTACACAAAAAAACAAGGGAGAATAGTTCAAACCAATGACCAAGATAAAAAGTCAGAAAACATTTCTCTTGAAGAAATGATAATAGAACTAATTGATATTTAAGTTTTTTCAAAAGATTCACACAAAGATATATGAAAGCAATGAGAACACAGAAAAAGCTTTAGAAGAATTCAGGAAAACACTATAAGAATTAACAGACAAATTAAATGCAAATTTGAAATACTTCAAAACACACAATTAAAAATCCATATTAGGACTAATATTTCACAAATGTAAAATATATTGAAGGGAAAAAGGAGTAGATTCAAAGCAACTAAGTCAAAATTAGTCAACTTGAATATAAATCTCTCAATGCTAGTATCCTAGAAGAACAATCAGAAAAAAAGTATTGAAAAAATCCACTGATACTCTGAGTTATGTGGGACACCATAAAGAGGAACAACTTACGGACGATTAGCATTCCAGAACAGAAAGAGACTATAAAAAGCAAAGAGAAAATTACTGAAAAGTTGTTATAAGAAATCTTCCCTAACATCATGGAAGATAAGAATTTAAGCATATAAGAAACTGAAAACCCCCAAATATGATAGATCCCAAAAGAAAATCACCAAGATATATAATAATCAAACATTCCAAAATCAAAGACAAGGAAAGAATCCTGAGAATAGCTCAGGGAATATGAAAAGTTATCTACAAAGGAAAGCCAATAAGACTAAGCTCTGATTTCTTAGCAGGAACCATGCAGGCAAAGAAGGCAATGGGATGACATATAAAAACTCTGAAAGAATAAAAATCTAGGAAAGCAATGAGAACAAGCAAAATACCCAGTAAAACTATCCCTTAAATATGATATCCAAATTAGGACATTTCCATATAAACATAAATTAAAGGAATTTGAAATGACCAGACTAACTTTCTTTGGACTGAAAACCAACAACAGCAAACAATAATCTGAGATTAATATACATGATAGCACCACCAAGAATGCAATCCAGATATAGAAGTTTTTAAACAAACCTTCAAGAGTGAAAATAGGGAACCAGAGATACAAATTTATAATGAAGTCAGTTACAAAGCAAAAAGAAGGAACAGTATAGATACAGAACTTTTAAATGGCAAGGAAATCACCAAAGAATCTACATAGCAGTGTGGGAGCATGATGGCTCCATACGATAAGCACTGAACTCAGAAACACAAGTCTGCGGTTCAAACTCATGGCTGTTGTATGAGAGAAAGATGAAGATTTCTGTTCCCAGGAAGATTTAAAAATTTAAAGCCTTGGAAACCCTTTATAGGGTTGCTATGAGTCAGAACCGACAAGACACTTAATCTAGAAAATGCCCAATGCAAATCCACAATAGAATTAATAATTATTTTATAATTGATTGCATAAAATTAAACCAGCAATTGTCATGAATAAATTATAACTGCATTCAACAATGTGGATGAATTTTACAAATATAATGTTGAATAAAAGAAGATAAACAAAAATATGCATAATGTTATTCATATCAAACTCAAAAGAACTTAAAACTGATCTATGGTGTTAGAAATCAGGGTAGAAAAGAGCATGAGAAATACTTCTGAGGTATTGATAATTAATGTCTTATTTTCTTGATTTTTGTGTCAGTTTTACTGGCATGCTGATACTGTGACAATTCATCAGACTATATACTTTGAGTATCAGCACTTTTCTATATTTGTTATAATTTCATTAAAAAGTTGAAAAACAATTAAAAAGTATGAAATAGAAAATGCTTCTCCCCCCCCCCCCCGGGGCATAAAAGGATTGAAGTGAAGTATCTTTGTAAGATGTTGTCTAGTCTGTTCCAACTCAAAGACCCTTTGTACAACAGAAGGACACACTACATCCACACAATTATTTTTCTATGGTTGAGTCCATTGTTGCAGCCATTGTGTCAATCAATCTCATTCAGGGTCTTCCTCTGTTTCACAGACTTTCTAGCAACCATCATCTCTTTCTCCAGGAAGTGATCCCTCATGACAACATGTCCAAACTACATGAGATGAAATCTCACCAACCTTGCTTCTAATTACCATTGTGGCTGTACTTCTTCCAAGATTGATTGATTTGTTCTTCTTGCAGTCTATGGCATATTCAATATCCTTTGCTAGTACCATATTCTGCTTGCTGAAAGTGAAGAGGACTTGAAACATTTACTGATGAAGATCAAAGAGCACAGCCTTCGATATGGATTACATCTCAATGTCAAGAAAACAAAAATCCTCACCACTGGACCAATAAACAACATTCTTATCAATGGAGAAAAGATTGAAGTTGTCAAGGACTTCATTCTTCTTGGATCAACTATCAACACTCATGGAAGCAGCAGTCAAGAGATCAAACGAAGTATTGCATTGGGCAAATCTGCTGCACAGGAACTTTTTAAAGTACTGAAGAGCAGAGATGTCAGCTTGAGGACTAAGGTGCGCCTGACCCAGGCCATGGTGTGCCTGACCCAGGCCATTGTGTTTTCAATATCCTCATATGGATGCGAAAGCTGGACAATGAATAAGGAAGATCGTAGAAGAATTGATGCCTTTGAGTTGTGGTGTTGGAAAATACTGAAAGTGCCATGGACTGCCAAAAGAACCATTAGATCTGTTTTGGAAGAAGTGCAGCCAGAGTGTTCCTTGGAGGCCAGGATGGCTAAGCTTCGTCTCTCATACTTTGGACATATTGTCCAGAGGAAACAGTCACTGGAGAAGGATGTCATTCTGGGTAAGGTCAGAGAAAAAGAGGAAGACCCCTAACGAGATGGATTGGCCAGGTGGCATCATTGATGGACTCAAGTGTGGCAGCGGTAGTGAGGTTGGCCCAGGATCGGACATTGTTTTGTTCTGCTGTGCATGGGATCGCTATGAGTCGGTTCCGACTCGATGGCACCTAACAACAACAACAGTACCATATTCAAATGCATTAATTCTTCTCTGGTCTTTCTTATTCCTTTTCTAATTTTCACATGCATATAAGGCAATTGAAAATACAATAGAACCTTAGTATTCTCTGCTTTTGAAAATTTAAAGAGGTCTTGAAACAGATTTGCAGTTACATGGCATTTGATTTTTTTAACTGCTACTTTCCTTGGCATTAATTGTAGATCCAAGTAAAATGAAATCTTGACAACTTCAATGTTCTTTTCTATATCATGATGATGCTTATTGGTCCAATTGTGAAGATTCTTATTTTCTTTATCTTGAGGTAAAATCCATCCTGAAGGCATTTATTGACCTTTATCAATAAGCATGTCATGACTTTTTAGCTTTCAGCAAGTAAGGGTGAGTCATCTGCATATCACAAGGTGTTAATGAGCCTTCCTCCAATCCTGATGCTGTGTTCTTCTTCATATAATCAATTTTCTAAGACTATTTTCTCAGCATACAAATTAAATAAATATAGTGAAAGGATATCACCCTGATGCACAACTTTCCTGAATTTAAACCATGAAGTATCTCCCTTGTTTAGTTCAAATAACTGTCTCTTGGCCTATGTACAGGTTCAGTCCACATGAGCTCAATTAAGTGTTCTAGAATCCCCATTCTTTAAAGTTATTCACACCATCAAATGGCTTTCCACGGTCAATAAAATACAGGTGAACATCTTTCTGTTATTCTCTGCTTTCAGCTAAGAGCCATCTGACATCATCAATGATATCCCTAGTTCCATGTCCTCTTCTGAATCCAGCTTGAATTACTGGCAATTCTCATAATCGCCATCCTGTATAGCAGCACTCAGTCTCCCATGAACTGCTATCACTTACCTTGTCCGGCAAATCAGATCTATAGATCAATAATAGGAAAAGGGTTTGGGACGGCTTGACCTAAACAAACATCTAGACAATTAAAATAATTGTTTATGGAATTGTATTCCTTTCTCTATTCTTGCCTCTCTTCTTGTTTCCTTCATGCACCCTCCCCACCAACACCATTTAATGAGTTGGAGTAAGAACAAAAGAGAAAGAAGGTGAGAGCATGAACCATTCCTGGTATTTGTGTCTAGATGAAATTCATACAGCTTTTGAAAATGAAGAAGGAAAAGCAAGTGACCTCCCACACTGCACACTTTTCCTATAGGCTGTTCCTGTCTACCCCTCCTTCTTCCAGGCAGATACATTCACCTTGTTAATCATTCTGCCTGCATCAGAACACATTACCTCCATGACCGCAAAATAGCAGCCTCATTACTAGAACCAGAGCCCTCAGTCTGATGGATTTCCCCAAAGGCCCCCAAACCTTTCCATTTTATTACCATGTCACTCCTCATTTTAACACATATTAATCACAAAGATACATTTTTCTTGGGGTATGGATTTAAGTGGCCTTTTCCAAGCACTTGGTAAAGGTTGGTTCAGGGGGATGGAGGAGAAAGGAATGATTAAATTTGTAAAATCAGGTCTCTATCCCAATTTGTGTATGCAGAAAGGAGGACTTAGACCTGCAGATTTCAAAACTGTGTTAGAAATACATTCCTTTTGTGGTTACCAGACTGTAAAGCATACTGAAGAAGGATTTGAAGTGAAAAGCATCCTATCTGAAGCAAGACTTCACTTCTTACTAGCTGTGTTACATTGGACATAGCTGCGTCAATCCGTTTTGTTGGGGGTTTTCCTCTTTTTGACTTCCTTCATTTTTCAAGCAGAATGTCCTTCTCCAAGGACTGGTTCCTAATTAGCCTCAGTTTTCTCATCTATAAAATAGGAATATCTCTTCCCAAGATGACTTTGGGGCTTAAATAATACAGAGCTTGGCCCACAGGAAATACTCTGTACACATTGCTGATGTTAAATGCCATGGAGCCAGCTCCCAACTGATGGCAATTCCACCCACAGTTGTGAAGCATAGAGTTTCCATTGGCTGGTTTTTGTAATTGTAATGTCAGGCCTGTTTTCCTAGTGTATCTTAGCCTGGAAGCTTTGCTGAAACCTGCTCAATATCACAGAAACATGTAAGCATCCGCTGGCAGGTGATGGCTGGGGATGAGGTGCACTGGCTGAAACTCAAACCCAGGCCTTTTACATAGAAAGCAACAATTCTGTACTGAATCACCACTACCCTCAACTGTATACAATATGGTTGGTGTTGTTCGATACCATAGAGTCAGTTCCAACTCATAGCGACCCTATGCACAATAGAATGAAACACTATCCAGTCAGTCTCGCTCCATCCTCACAAGTGCTGCTATGTTTGAGTCTGTTGTTGCTGCTGCTCTGTCAATCCATTTTGTTGGGGCTTTTCCTCTTTTTGACTTCCTTCATTTTACCAAGCAGAATGTCCTTCTCCAAGGGCTGGTTCCTCCTAAAAACATGCTCACAATACAAGGGATGAAATCTCACCATCCTCATTTCTAAGGATCATGCTGTCTTTTGGAGCCCTGGTATGGTGCTGTAGGGTAAGCATTGGATTGCTAACCACCAGGTTGGCAGTTCAAGCCCACCATTTGCTACTCAGAAACCCTGTACAGGGTCGCTGTGAGTCAGAACAACAACCTTAATTTTGGCTGCCTGTATATATTAGCCAGTATTTTTGTTCTTTTCCTTTGGTTAAAGGAGTCCTGGTGTGGCACTGTGGGTTAATGTGCCAGACTGCAAAGTTGTTTGAGCTGCAAGGTCGGCGGTTCAAGCTCACCAGCTGCTCTTCGGAAATCCTATACAGGTTTGCTATGGGTTGGAATCGACTTGACAGCACATAACAACAACAACAACAACAAAGATGCCATATTGAAAGTTCAGTAATACTTTCTTATGAAAAAAGACTACACAAAGACCTCTCTCATTTCAGCTTCTCACAAAGAGGAACTAGCATTTGCCATTGTGATTTCTTTTTGTATGTTTCATGGTCTCTAAAGGTAATTGCTTTCTCTATTTTAGTATTGAGGGAATTCCTCTCCCACCTTTACCCACTTGTTGCTATTCCATGGGGTTTGTGGTCCATTTCTTATGTTGCAGGCCTGGGTACATAGATCCAACATCACTCTCTCATGATTGTCCTCACTCCCTCCCTCAAAATCACAGAATACTGATCAGAGACATAGTAATGTAGTGTGACTCAGGGGAAAGTTTATTCACTTTTATGAGGATAAAGGCTATTATTGTGGCCTTGCAAGATCTGAACTCAAAGCAATAAGTCCATAAGCAGAAGTTATGTCTGTTAAGAGGCATCACAACCCTCAGCTCAGTGTCATGGGATCTGAATTCTAAACCCATCTCTGCCACAAAATGACTAGGAAATGATGAGCAAGCCACATTCCACCTTTGGACCACAGATTCCTTGAGTATTAAATGAGGATGTCCTCCAAAATTCCTTTCAGCCCAATGTATCTATACTAGTAGTTCCAATACTTGTGTTTTGTGTTCAGCTCCAGCAAGGCTAAAATAATAGTGTTTAGATCACAAAGGTTAATTGATAATGGCTCCTGATTCATATGCCACCACTGTGCTTTTGGCCAGGTCTCAAGAAAGTTGTTGGGCTTTGCTCTTTGAGGTGAATTAATGACTAAGTATAGTACTATTATATTAAAGGGGGAAATCCCAATACATGCCATCTAGCTAGAGTTCTTTGTCAGCAACAGACCAACTCTAATTCTTATAAGGAAAAACGATTAAATTTTTAAAAAGAAAGACAAGGGATTAAATGGAGCAGTACAATGTAGTTAATTCTCTGAGATAAAGGATGATGGAAGGATATCAGGAATGTCATGGTCTTGTGAATGTGAACTCAGAAAAGAACGGGGGTTTGGAAGTCTCTATGGAAGGAATTTGTGGACTGATGTTTTCTCTTGCAGAGTTAGGATGACTCAGCCCCAGTTTCTTGTGTTCTTTACATGTGTGTATAAAAACTCATGTTCTAAGGAAATGGAATCTGGTTAGTTTGGTCTGTACTTTCCTGTGGTGGTGGAGCAGAGAGCCCTGTGACTGTCAACCCCACCAAAGCCAGAGGAGTGTATTTCTGCAGTGGCAAACAAAAGGGAGTAATCTGATGTCAAGTGGGTAAGGTCATACCATGAAGACATGATTACTAGGGGTTTACTCCTGCATATAACAGGAAAGGAAATGGATGCAGGCTTATCCTACTAGACCTGCAATAGTTAAGCTATCACTGTTGTAACATCAGCAGGCTTTTCTGTGTAATTTCTGCAAATAGAGTACCTACCCTGGCTTTCTA
Source organism: Chrysochloris asiatica (assembly GCF_000296735.1). Taxonomy (NCBI): domain Eukaryota; kingdom Metazoa; phylum Chordata; class Mammalia; order Afrosoricida; family Chrysochloridae; genus Chrysochloris; species Chrysochloris asiatica. The sequence continues at coordinate 6,717,173 of NW_006408575.1, read as the reverse complement.
TTTCTCTTAGAAACAGGTATGTTTAACCCTATTCTTTATAGGTAGAAACCAAGGCTCAGAGAAATTAAGTTATTTGTCCAGACCACATAACTAGTTAAGAGCAAAACTGGGTCTTGAATTCATCTCTTCCTGACTGTAAAGTCTGATCCTTTTGATTGTACTCTGTGCTGACAAAGTAAGTGAACAGAGATATTGTTTAGGTCTCTGATATGGCAGGTCTAGAAATAAAAGAGCAGGATAGGATTTGTTTCCTTGCTATTTCCCAGACAGCAACAGCCCTACCAAAGAGAAGAATCTGGAAGTTGAGAAAGAACAACAGTAAGGTGTAAGGGCTATTAATACAGCATGTTTTACTAAACACAGCCCTGTTTGGTTACTTTTACCAAGATTGCAGAATTTCATAAAAGCATAAATCAAACCCATTCATTGCCTTCAAGTTGCTTCTAACTCAAGGCAGCCCCAAGTGTTACAGAGAAGGACTGAGCTCCATAGTGTTTTCTTGGCTATAATATTTACAGAAGGAGATTGTTAGGCCAGTCTTCCATGGAACCATTGGGCAGGTTTGAACAACCAAGCTTTCAATCAGTAGTCATATTCAAACCATTTATATTACCCAGGGACCTTCTTCAGAATTTCATAGATTTTGATAAATAAAAGGAAGAAAACTTAAATGATTTTTAAACTTCAAAATTACAGAGGGAGAGAAAATACAATAGCATGATTCCCTGAGGCTTATATATGTTCCATAAAGGATCTGTGTTGAATAAGAAAGAAAAAAGAAAAGAATTTTCTATTCTATCTTAAAATGCTGTGAGTTACATTCTTTCTCCTGAAAAGTGGTTTCTATTTCTGTTTTAGTATTATGAGATGAGGAGGTTTCTTTTCCTCAAATATTGGCTCTTTCTGTGAGGCTTTTGATTGAATCTATGACTTGCCTTTCATTGATGATAAGCAGCTCATGTTTCCCAGTCAGTAGATTAAATGGTCCAAAAGTTTTATTTTAGTTAAGTCAACTTAAGTTCATACTGTGAGGGTGATTTCTTAAAGTCACAATCAGGAAGATGGAAACTTATACTATGAAAACAGAATACCCAACTTCCTCCCAAGAGAGATGTGTATATTCTTTAGAGTATGTGTGTACAGTTTATATTCAACCACAAACCTAAATATTGGCAGTTCAAACCCACCCAGTCATGCCATGAAAGAAAAGCCTGGTGAGCTGCTTCTGTAAAGATTTCTGCCAGGAAACCCTGTGGAACCGTTCTACTCTACTATCTGGAGTTGTCATGAGTTGGAACCAATTCAGTGGCAAGAGGTTTGGTATTTTGCTTATAGAAACACACACACACACACGAATACACTTGAGGGTAAGCCCAAAAGTACTGCCACAAAATCATAGAAACTTTTTTCAACAAAAATATTAAAATGTAAAGGTAATATGCCTCAATGTAGCCTTAATCTAGGTTTATATACTTCTGAAGGCAATATTTCTGTTTTTCTAACCCTTCCACCAAGTATCCTGAGCTCTCTGGTTTACACCACTCCAAAATAGCAGTTTGGGCATCTTTGAGGAGCTCAAATTGAGTTTCCTTTTAGTATCCTTTGAATTTGGGGAATAAAATGCCTGAAGAGGCAAGATTAGGTTGAAGGATGGATGAGGTAAGTTTGCCCAAAGAAAATCTAATAGGACAGTACTTGCTAGCCTTGAAGAATGAACAAGTGGTTTATTGTGATGGTAAGAGAATCCTTGATATAACTTTTCTAGTCTTTTTCTCACCGATGCAGTTCTCCATTTTCTTAAAACATCTTCCTAAAAAGCCCATGTGATTGTTCTGTGTCTTTCAAGAAAATCTATCAACATTGTGTTTTGGGAATCTCAAAAACCATTTGCCATAACTTTCTGAGCTCTTCCTGCCTTGAATTTAACTGATGCAGCGGATCCCCTCAGAAGTCTTTATGTGTAGGCAATGTAGGATAAGCACTGGACCACCAGGCCAATTTGAACTTCAAGTTTACAGGTTCAAACCCACCAGCTGCTCCTTGGAAACCCTATATAGAGCTACTATGTGTCAGAATCAATTCAAAGGGACTAAACAACAACAATGAAATTAAAATAAATGGGTTATTGAGAAAACCTGTCTGCAGCCATCCATTAATCACAGAGTCATCCTTAAACATATTTTGTTTGGAATAAACCCATGCATGAATACACGGGACTTCAAATCACAAGGAAGCTAGTTTGAGCTCTCCAGTCACTCCTTGGGAGAAAGTTAACATAAGGAAAACAGAAATCCTCACAACTGGATCAATATATAACATCATGATAAAGTTGTCAAAGACTTCATTTTGCTTGGATCCATTATTAACACTCATTGAAGCAGCAGTCAACAAATCAGTCGACATATTGCTTTAAGTAAATATGCCTCACAAGTCCTCTTTGGTGTGTTTAAGAACAAAGAGATCAGTTTGAGGACTAAGGAGTGCCTGACTAACCCAAGCCATGGTATTTTCACTAGCCTCTTATGCATGTGAAAGTTGGACAATGAATAAGGAAGACTGTAGAAGAATTGATGCATTTGCTTTAAGGTGTCGGAAAATAATGTTGATAGTACCATGGACTGCCAGAACAAACAAATCTGTATTTGAGGATGTACAACCAGAATTCTCCTTATAAGCCAAGATGGCCAGACTTCATCTTTAATACTTCATACATATTATCAGGAGGTATCAATCCCTGCAGAAGGGTATCATACTTGGTAGAAGCGAGGGTTGACAAAAAAGAGAAAGACCCAATGAGATGGATTGACACATTAGCAGCAGCAGTGGGCTTAACAATTGTGAGGATGGTGCAGGACCTAGCAGTGTTGTCCACAGTGTTGCTGTGAGTCGGAATCATACAAGTACTGTCTGAGATCACTATGTGTGTCTATATATATAATGATTAGTGTTGGTATTTTTCTTAGCTTCATGAGTTACAAAATATTCTGCTGTCACACGTCTTATTATTATTATTTTAATCTTTCTCTCTCTTCAACTAGCCCTAGAATTTCTTCCTTGTTTAATTGAAAGAACAGCTATCATTTACTGATCAACAGCAACATTTCTGACTATTTATAGATAACAATTATAATCTTCACCATCAACATATGAGGTCATCATGCCCATTTTGTAGATGAGCAGGACTAGGGTCAGAGCTAACTTAAGAAACCCCCTTACACAGCACAGTGAGTGAAGAGAAAGTTGAGCTTCAGACACATGTTCACCTGATCTCTTTGTTCTTCAGACACATGTTCACAGTGAGTGAAGAGAAAGTTGAGCTTCAGACACATGTTCACCTGAAGAGAAAGTTGAGCTTCAGACACATGTTCACAGACACATGTTCACCTGAGCTTCAGACACATGTTCACATGAGCTCTTTCTGCCATACTAGATGGTGCCCAGCTACCTCCCCTGCCCAATGGAAAACATGTAGGCAGGAGTGAAGAGATCAAAAGAGCTTCACCAACACTTGGGCTAGAGTTTGTCACTGTTTTACTACCAAAGTGGCTTTAGTCGACAAAGAGCTGCACCTTGCAAATAATCCCCAAATCTTCCCAGGTATATAGGCACACTCAGTTTTTCAATGTGGTAAAACACACATAAACTAATATTTACTATTTTTAAAATGTCCAAATCAGTGGTATTTTGCAATTCACACTATTGTGCCATCATCACTATCTAGTTCCAGATCATTTTCATCACCCCAAAAAGAAACCCCGTGCCCAGAAAGCAAACAGTCTCCATTCTCCTACAGCTCAACACCTGGCAATCACTAATCTTCATTCTGTCCCTAAAAATTGAGGCAAATTTTCTTAGCTCCTTCTTGCTTGTTATACTTGAACAACCTTTGAAGAATTGCTATTTCAGAAACAATGGCTCTCTTTCTGTTCAGGATTCTACTACAGCATTTTCACCTGGCTCCCCAGGGAGCTATCTGCTAATTATCTATTTGAAAGGTACAGGAGTTGGTGAAGAGTCAGCTCCTTCCCCCAGGGGATCTGTTGCACCAGCAATTGAAGATGCCCAAGAACATTAATGCCCATTAGAAGCTCACCAGATCTCTTGGGACATGCCAGACTTTTCAGGAACAGAAGTGGCAGAACTGCAGGGTGGCACTGTGGACCAAACAAAGGGTTTAGAGTTGGGCAGACTTCAGTTTGAATACTATATCCTCCACACATGAGCTACATGATCTTCATCAAGTCACTCTATATATCCGAGCATCTGATCCCAAAGATGCAAAATAAATTGATTATGTCTATCACCAAGGCTATAATCTTGGAAGCATAATGGTTAAGTGCTTGTCTGCCAACCAAAAGGTTGGTGGTCTGGACCCACCCAGTGGCTCTGCAAGAGACAGACTTGATGATTTGATTAATGTCACAGACAAGTTAAAATTTTACTGAGGATAATTAAAAAGTGGCTAAGCAGTCCATCAACCGGGACCTTCCAGAAATTCAAGTTGGATTCTGTAGAGAATGTGGAATGAAGGATATCATTGCTGATGTCAGGTGGATCTTAGCTGAGAGCAAAGAATACCAGAAATATGTTTACTTGTGTTTCGTTGACTATGTAAAAGCATTCATCTGTGTGGAGTATAATGAATTATGGAAAACATTGAAAAGAATGGGGACCAAAGAACACTTAATTGTACTCATGCAGAACTTGTATATAGACTAAAAGGCAGGTAGTCATTCAACTAGAACAAGGGATACTGCTTAGTTTAAAATCAGGAAAGATATGCATCAGGGTCAGATGTTTTCACTATACTTATTTTATTATTAAAAACATGGTCTAGGCACTATGCCAGGTATGGATATTTTACATGCTAGGCATCACTCTTCATGCTAATACAAAGATTAAGAAGACCAAGAGGCATATAATCAGACAGCCTTGATTTCAAATTCCAGCTACTCTGACTATATGGGTTTTTAGAAGTCATTTCATCTAGACTGGATTTATTCACTTGTATAACATTGTTGTTGTTAAGTGTCTTCAAGTCCTTTCTGACTCATAGTAACCCTGTGTAGTGTTTCCAAGGAGCAACTTATGGATTCGAGATAATAATAATAATAGCTTTCTTATTTTGAGAAGTAATTGTGATGATCTTCATAAAATATTTGAGAAACCTGGTTTGGCATTGTAGGATAAGCACTGGACATCAAAGTCGGTTTGAACAGTAAAGTTGTTGTTGTTGTTAGGTGCCATCAAGTCAGTACCAACCCACAACAACCTTATGCACAGCAGAACCAAACACTGCCCGATCCTGGGCCAACCTCACCACTGTTGCTACGCTTGAGTCCATCGATGCTGCCACTTAGCCAATCCATCTCATTGGGGATCTTCCTCTTTTTCTCAGACGCTCCACCTTACCAAACATGATATCCTTCTCAAGTGACTGGTCCCTCCTGACAATATGTCCGAAATATGAAAGATGAAGTTTGGCCATCTTGGCCTCCAAGGAGCATTCTGGCTGCACTTCTTCCAACACATATCTGTTGGTTCTATGGGCAGCCCATGGCACCATAACTCAAAAGCATCAATTCTTCTATGGTCTTCCTTATTCACTGTCCAGCTTTTGCATGCATATGAGGTTATTGAAAATGCCAAGGGCTTGGGTCAGGTGCACCTTAGTCCTCAAGCTGACATCTTTGCTCTTCAACACTTTAA
>NW_006408575.1:6681012-6710716 GCF_000296735.1 Chrysochloris asiatica | reverse complement strand
AGGGTGTAAATCTTTACGGGAGTAGAAAGCCTCATCTTTCTCCCGCGGAGCGGCTGGTAGTTTCGAACCACTGACCTTAAGGTTCGCAGCACTCAGTAAATGTTAGATAACAGAATTATAGTTTTTAGTTAGAAGAAGTAAACATATTAACATACACACATAAACAAGTCCTAGTGGGTAATATCTCTGGGAATCCAAGAGTCCAAGTTTTCTGGTGCAGGTAATGTCTTAAAGGCTGCATACGAATTAGCCAGATGGAGAGGAGAAAGTCATTCCAAGAGGAGTGAATCCCATATGTAAATGCGGGAAGGAATGGATTCCTCAGTGCCAGTGTCAGTGTGTGGTGTGGTAGGAGGTCTAAGCAGCTTACTGTGAGGGAATCAAAGGGATGTGAAGCAGAACCATCAGCAGACCAGAAGGCAGGCTCTCTGGGCCAAACTAAAATTCAACCTATATCCTGAGGGCAGTGGGTATGCATTGAAAGGCTTTAAGCAATGATTGACATGCACAGCTCTGTGTTTTAGAAAGATCCTTCTGTAAGCGCATGCAGGATGAATTTAAGAAAGAAAATTCAGGAAGCTGGGAGACCAATTAGAGCGTTGTTGGAATAGTCCCAATGAGAAATGATGGCAAACTGAACTAAGGCAGTGGTAGTAGAGAAAAAGAGAGAGAGAAAAAAAAAAAAAAAAAAAAAAAAAAAAAAAAAAAAAAAAAAAAAAAACAACCAAAAGCATATTAAAAGTATTTAAAGGCAAACTGAAAAACAGGTAAAGATTGATTAGATTAGGGGCTGAGAGAAAGATTGACCTGTAGGTTTTGATTTGGTGCCTAACTATATGGTGGAAACCTTTTCTTCTAATAAGAAATGTTAGAGGACTCCCTGAGTGGTACAAATGCTTAACATGTGTGGCTTCTAAATGGAAGGAGGTTAGTGGTCTGAGCTCCCTCAGAGGTGCTTGGAAGAAAGGCCTGCCAATCTACTCTTAAGACATCAGCCACAGAAAACCCCATGAAGCACTTTTACTTTGACCCACAAGGGGGTGCTATGAGTCAGGATTGATGTCATGGCAACTGGTAAAAGAGGAGGGAAAAGTTTGCAGAGGAGGATACTAAAGAACACTTCCAGCTACAGACACAATTTGGCCTGTATTTCAACTCAATTTCTCCCATTGCCTAGTTTACTGCCACAGACATGGGTCTTCAGAACACTCCCTAATGAACTTCCTGCCTGATAATCTCTTCTCAGAATCTTCTTTCTAGGGACTATAACCCGGAAATTTTTGGTTTGAATCACAAGGTTGGAGGTTCAAACTCACTGACCGCTCCTTGGAAATCCTATACAGGGTCGCTGTGAGTCAGAATCAACTCTATGGCACTTAATGACAACAATAACACAAGCACATTTCTTAAATAGATAGTTATTTCCAGTTAACAGAGGTGGAGACTGAGGATCAGAAGTGAAAATGTACTTAACAGTATTGGTTAATTAGTGATGAATCAGAATGAGTAATCTGATACCCTCGACTTTATTTGTCTGGCTGCCTTCTTCTCTTCATCCCTACAAACAGAATTCTCAAGCTTGGCTTCATCTAAAGAGGTTTTATTTTAAATACCAGTGTGTATGAGACCCAGTACCAGAGATTCTGAGTCAGTGGATCTGGGATGGAGCTTCTATATTTATTAGGATCTTCTTGGCTGCAAGTGACAGAACATCAATTTAAATCAGCTTTGTTGTTGCCAGATGCCATCCAGTTGATTCCAACTTATAGCAACCCTATGCAAAACCATACAAAACACTGCCCTATCCTGTGCAATCCTCACAATTCTTGCTACATTTGAGCCCAATGCCCATCCATCCATCTCATTGGGGATCTTCCTCTTTTTCTCTGACCCTCCACTTTAAAAAGCATGATGTCTTTCTCTAGGGACTGGTTCCTCCTGATAATATGTCAAAAGTATGAGAGACATAGTCTGGCCATCCAGACTTCTAAGGAGCATTCTAGCTGTACTTCTTCCAGCATAGACTTTTCCACTAGCAGTCCATGGTACTTTTAAAATTCTTCTGTAACACTGTTACTCAAATGCATCAATTCTTCCAAGGTCTTCCTTATTTGTTGTCCAACTTTAACATGCATATGAAGTGATTGAAAATACCATGGCTTGGGTTAGGGGTACACTGACATCTTTGATCTTGAATCAGCTTTAGCAACACAAAAAGTGTAGGGGGAATAATTTGTAAGGACATTGGGTGTCTCATTGAGATTGAGGGTAAAAGACAGTTGAGCCTCAGAAATAATGGTCCTGAGATTCTATGTCCATAATGACACTAGTGTTTTCTGTCAACTTGACTGGGACTGGGCTCTCAGCAGTTTAGCAGATAAGATGCCACAATTTCTCATAGGAGATTTCATATAATGTAATCACCTCCCCTATGATGGGATCTGACAGGATCAACTCTGATCTTATGTAATTATCCTATGTGTTGTTAATCCTCACTTCTATGATGTTAATGAAGGAGATGAGAGCAGGGAATACCAGAAAGATGTTTACCTGTGCTTTATTGACTATGCAAAGGCTTTCCACTGTGTGGATCATGACGAGCTATGAACGCTGATGAGAATGAGTATTTTCTGGAACACTTAATTGTGCTCATGAAGAAACTGTACATAGACCAACAGGTAGTTGTTCTAACAGAACAAAGGGACACTGAATAGTTTCAAATCAGGAAATGTGTGGGTCAAAGATGTATTCTCTCATTATAATTATTCAATCTGTGTGCTGAGCAAATAATCCAAGAACCCAGGTTATATGAAGAAGAACATGGCATCAGGATTGGAGGAAGGCTCATTGACAACTTGTGATATGCACATTATACAACCTTGCTTACTGAAAGCGAAAAGGATTTAATATACTAAATGATGAAGATCAAAGAACTCAGCCTTCAGTATGGGTTGCACATCAGTGTAAAGAAAAAAAATATCCTCGCCACTGGGCCAATAAATAACTTAATGATAAGTGGAGAAAAGATTGAAGTTGTCAAAGACTTCATTTTGTTTAGATCCACCATCAACATCATGGAAGCAGCAGTCAGGAAATGAAACAACACATTGCATTAAACCCACCACTCATCTATCAGTTTGTCATACTATGGTGCCTGACGTGTTGTTACAATCCTGGAAGCTATGCCACCAGTATTTTAAATACCAGCAGGGTCAACCACAGTGGACAGGTTTCAAATGGCTTCCAGATGCAGACTAGGAAGAAGGAGAGATGAACTGGTTCCAAATACTGAGTCACAGAAAATCTTATGAATAGCAGTGGAACAGTGTCAGCACCAGATTATTAAATATTAAAACATGATGAAGAGCACCAGAACATTGTCAGATATAGTGCCAGAAGATGAGTCCCTCAGATTGGAAGACACTCAAAATGCTACTGAGGAAGAGCTGTCTCCTCAGAGTAGAGCTGACCTTGATGATACAAATGGAGTAAAGTCCTGGGGACTTTCATTTGCTGATGGGGCACAACTCAAAATGAAGAGAAAGAGCTGTAAACATCCATTAATAATTGGAACATGGAAGGTAAAAGAGTTGTGGGATGGCATCATGAGCATCATACAGTGTAAGGCCCAATTGCCCCATAGTAACTAATTTTTAAGAAAGGATCAGGCTGAAGTGGGAAATTTTTAGCATCAACAACTCCCCGGATGCAGAAACCCCCTTCTCTTAACTCTGGCTAAACTTGGCTTCTGTAACACTGCTTATATAAACTCCTCACATCTGGGTGGACCCCCCCAACAGGACGTTGCAGTTGGCCAGCCAGCCAACGCTAACCTTGAGAAATAACAGCCAGCCAAAATTAATCTTGAAAACTAACTGTCCCAGAAGATGTACCTCTAGCCCCAAGTTAATCTTGAGAAATAACTGTACTCCTAGCTGATGTACTCCTAGCCCCCATCCTAATAGCTCATACATACATCATACCCTTGGTTTGTGCAAAATAATGTCAGACTGCCTATGTATAAATACTCTTTGAAAAACTGGGTCAGGGCTGCAGTTTTTCCCGCTTTTAGGGAGGCTGTAGTCACTGGCCAGCTAATAAATGCTTCCTTGTTGATCCTGAGAGTCTTGAGTGGTCATCTGGGTAAATTGAGACACAACAACAGGAAGAAAGCAAAAGGTCATTTAGAAGACAAGAAAGAAAGAAAGAAAGAAAGAAAAGGTCAAAATGGATGTCAGAAGAAACTCTGAAACTTGCTCTCCACTGGAGAGATACTAAAGCAAATGAAAGAAATAAGGAGATACAAGAGCTGAACAGAAAATTTAAAAGGTCAGCTTGAGAAGACAAAGTCAATAAAATATTGTAACAAAATATGCAAACACCTGGAGTTAGAAAACCAAAAGGGAAGAACACACTCAGCATTTCTCAAGCTGAGGGAACTAAAGAAAAAATTCAAACCTCAACTTGAAGTATTGATGGATTCTATTGGCAAAATAATGAATGATGAAGAAAACATCAAAAAAAGACAGACGGAATACACAGAATTGCTGTACCAAAGTGAAATGGTCAATGTTCAACCATTTTAAGAGGTAGCATATGATCAAGAGCCAATGATCCTGAAGGAAGAAGTCAAAGGTGCATTGAAGTCATTGGCAAAGAACAAGGCACCAGAAATTGATGGAATACAAATAGAAATCTTTCAAGAAAGTGAGGCGGCACAGGAGGCACTCACTCATCTCTGCCAAGAAATTTGGAAGAAAACTATCTGGCCAACTGATTGGAAGAAATACATATTTGTGCCCATTCCAAAGAGAGGTGACCCAACAGAATGTGGAAATCATCGGACAATCTCTTTGATGTCTCATGCAAGTAGTTTTACTAAAGGTAATACAGAAACAGCTGCAAGCATACGTTGACAGAGGTCCAAGCCGGATTCAGAAGAGGCCGTGGAATGAGGGATATTATTGCTGATGCCCGATGGATCTTGGCTCAAAGCAGAGAATACCAGAAAGTTGGAGAGTGAATAAGGAAGACCATAGAAGAATTGATTAATTTGAGTTATGGTGTTAGAGGGCAATATTGAAAGTACCACGGACTGCTAAAAGAACATATAGATCTGTATTGGAAGAAACACAGCCAGATTGCTCCTTGGAAGACAGGATGGATAGACTGTTTTTCATACTTCAGACATATTTTCAGAAGAATATCATGTTTGGTAAAGTAGAGGGTCAGAGAAAATGAGGAAGACCCGCAACAAGATGGATTGACAGTTCAGCATCAATGGGCTCAAATGTAGTAACAATTGTACGGTTGACTCAGGATTGGGCAGTGTTTCGTTCTATGTGCATAGAGTCTCTCTGAGTCAGTACCGAGACAATGGCACCTAACAACATAAACAATTGCATTAGGCAAATCTGCTGCACAAGACCTCTTTAAAGTGTTGAAGAACAAAGATGTCATTTTTAGGACTAAAGTGCACCTGTCTCAATTTAGGTATTTTTAATAGCCTCATATGCATATAACAGTTGCACAATGAATAAGACTTTTGACTTATAGAATGGATGCATTTGAGTTATAGTGTTGGATAAGAATATTAAAAGTACCACAGACTGCCAGAGAACAGTTCAAAGAAATACAACCGGAGTGCTTCTAGAAGCCACAAAGGCCAAACTTCGTCTCTCGTACTTTGAGCATATTATCAGCAGGAACTAGTCCCTGGAGAAGAGCATCATGTTGGGTAAGGTGGAGAGACAGTGAAAAAGAGAAAGTCCCGCAATGAGACGGATGAGCACAGTAGTAGCAACAATGGGCTCAAGTGTAGTAGCGATTGTGAGTATGGAGCATGATCAGGTGAAGTTTCATTCAGTTGTACATACAGTTGCTATGAGCTATGAGCTCCTGACATGAACTTGATTTGAGATGTTTTTTTTCTGGTGGTTTCACTTTTAGGTGTTTTGACCTGAAAGATTGTAAAAGGACATAGAACCTATCAAGGTCAAGAACATAAAACTTAAAAAAAAGCCTATTAGAAATAGAGGAACACGGTGGTTCTATACTGAACTGCAAGCCACATGTCTGTGGTTCAAACTCACCAGTCATTCCACGGGTAAAAGGTGAAGCTTTCTGATCCCTTGAAGACCTAAAGCCTTGGCAACCCTATACAGTGTTGCTACAAGTCAGCACCAATTTGGCACTTAACAGCAACAAATCAGAAATAAAGGAAAAGCTCAGAGAAATCCTTTAGCCTAAACACTTCTTTTTTTTTTTTTTACTTTGGGAAGATAAGGCACAAAGGAGTTCTAAATTTTTCCAGATCATGTCATGAGTTTGTGGCAGAGTTGACCCTGGTACCCATTTATCTAGGCTCTCACTCTAACACAAAAAAATCTTGGAACAATTATGAATTTAAAAGACAAAAAAATGAAGATAAAACACCACTGAGATGAAATAAATCAATGGAAAGGTGGAATTTGATTTGAACAAATTTGATTTATATGCCATTTTTCTCAACATGAACTTATTTCATAAATCAAAGGCAACTCTCAACAATCACACCATGTCTAAGGATCATATAATTCAAACATAGCTACCATGACAAGCGATCATGTCGTAAATATATTATTTTCAACCTTGAATGGAAGCAATAGGAGGTTTAGAATTTGTCAAACAGACCCCTAATTAATTGATCAATTGCTTGGGCTTTTAAGAAGGATTATTAGAGGGAGTTTATGGAGTGAGCACAGGCAAGAAGAAGGCTCTTTGACCAGGAAGCAGGAGACAGACTTATGTTTAGTCAGCTCTGATTCTGACCCCCTAAGCCAGTTCACTTCCCCTCTCTGGGCCTAAACCAAACCCACTAATATCTAGTATATTCTGACTCATAGTGACCCTGTAAGACAGAGTAGAACTGCCCTATAGAGTTTCCCAGGCCGTGAATCTACGGAAGCTGACTGTTACATCTTTCTCTCAGAGCAGCTGGTGGTTCAAGTCCCAGGCTATTTGGCTATCAAACAAGGACTTAACTATTGTGCCACCAGGTCTCCTTAAAACTCTGTTTTAAAAAATAAACACTGCAATCATGTTTATTCGGACTCATAGTGACTCTATATAGGTTTCCAAGACTAGAAATCTTTATGGGAGCAGACAGCCTCATCTGTTGCTCATGGAGCAGCTTGTGGATTTGAATAGTCAGCCCTGCAGTTAGCAGTCCAATGTATGAAATTATATAAAGATTTATGTAATTGTTAAAATTAAAATATGTTCACCTGGGTTCCACACAAACACACACAAATCATCTTGCTACCACCAGTAGTGTATATACCCCTCACTGGAAACCCCTGGGCTAGAAAATATCTAGGGGTCTCCAGTTCCAACTCTCCATGACTCTTAGGAACAGGCAGAGATCAAGTGACCTGACACTTAACAGAATCTTCTGAAGCCCTCACTTCATGCTGCTATCTCCTTTCCTACTACTGCTTTGCACTGCAGCCCATAGTCAACCATCTTCTCATGGCACCTCAGTCCAAATCCTGCTGTAAAGACTGATACTGAGATGGGCTAGGCTGATAGCAGCTTCCTGTTTTGTTCCCGTCCTGGAAATTCTAGATTTTAACAGAAGACAGCACTTTCACACACACACACACACACACACACACACACACACACACACACATAACACACACAGCATATCAAATTCCACTGTTGGAACTTCAGGTAGTTATGACTAGGGACATGAAAGTAACCACACCCTCTTCATCAAACTTCATCTCTGTCTCTTATTCTATTGCCTACCAAAGCCCAAACAAAACAAACAAACAAACAAAAAAACCCCAAAACACTCCTGTCGATTCCAATTCATGGTGATCCCATGTGTTATAGAGTAGAACTGTTCTAGAGTTTTCTTGGCTGTGATCTTTACGGAGGCAGATCATCAAACCTTTCTCCTGTGTCTCCACTGGGTGGGTTAAAACATTTAGGTTAGTAGCAGATCGCAAATTGCATCACCCTTATCCCCTTCTTCCTTTCTCTCTCCCTTCCTATCTTCTACATATTGTTGTTAGGTTCCATCCAGTCAGCTTGACTATAGAATGAAACACTGTCCAGTTCTGCACTATTATCACAATTCCTCTTATGTTTGAGTCCATTGTTTCTGTCCATCTTTAGAGTTCTTCTTTCACACTGGCTGTTTACTTATGCAAAACTTCTGGCATTTCTCTGTCTAGTTTTTTCTCTTTTTTGCTTTCCTACTCTCCAATCTCTATAATCTCTATATCTCCCCTGTGTCCCTTCCCCGCCTTTTTTTTTTCTTTTCTTTTCTTTTCTTTTTATAGTGTTTCTCTCTCACAACTTCATTCAACATTGACTTGGCAAGTAGTTATTCAGTTCTTTCTCTGTAACATGTATTGTGCTGTTCTTCCTCATACTCTGTCCCTTTATTCTTATTCCTCACTCTCACCTTTCTCAACTTCCCATATGTACATCTATTCAATCACACCCAGTCCATTCCACCATTGATCCAGCCACATTCATTCATCTATTCAGAACCTCTTCTTGGCCTCTGCTTCCTTCTTGTCTATCTCCATTTCTGGTCCCTGCCCTGGCCTGTCTTCTGCCTTTGTCTATTGCTGGCAGATCAGTCACAAAACCTTTCAGAGAAGCTGAAGCCAAGAACAAGAGTGTTGAGTCTAGCAAAACTGATGGCAAAGATTCCAGTTTGAGGTGAAGCTCAAGAGAGTATCTAGGACTTCACAAAGGACCAGAGAGCCAAACTCCCATCACCAATCTCCAGTTCCAGCAGCAGAGTAGTCAGCTTGGGTGTAGGGGGCTGGCATCCCTGTGATGGACAATAGAGTCCCAGTGGACAGTCTTTGGTGCAGAATCCAGGCCCAGTTAGATACCTCCATGCTGGATATCTCAAAATTTTGAAGAAGCTAAAGAATGAACAGTCAAGACTCCAGTGACAGAATCATAGGTTTTGAGAACTTAGATGACAGAAATGAAGACAAGAGAAAGAACTCATTTTATTTACCCCAGATTACAGATAAGTCAATGACTGAGGTGGACTAGTACCTAAGTCTTCTGACCACTGATCTCCATATCATGACCCTGGAAATTTCCACTTTCCCTGCCACTTCCCTAAAAAGTCCTTTTGGATAAATTAAATGATGGATGCTTGTACTTGCTGCAAAGGAAGAATCTGATTATGATGCTTCATTTTCCCCATCATACCAGATGTCATATATAATCACAATAATAATGGAAGAAAAACAAAACAAAACACTAATGACTTATTAAGTGTTTACCATTTTAGTATTTTGCTAAGTACTCCACAACACTCATGGAAGCAGCACTCAAGATATTGAACGATGTAATGCATTAGAAAAATCTGCTGCACAAGACCTTTTGTAAGTGTTGAAGAGCAAAGATGTCAGCTTGAGGTCTAGGGTGCGCCTGACCCAAGGTATGGTATTTTCAATAACCTCATATGCATGTGAAAGCTGGACAGCGAATAAAGAAGATCGTAGAAGAATTGATGTTTTTGAGTTATAGTGTTGGAGGAGAGTATTGAATGTGCCATGGGCTGCCAAAAGAACAAACAAATCTGTGTTGGAAGAAGTGCAGCCAGAGTGCTCTTTGGAGGCGAGGATGCCCAAACTTCATCCCTCATACTTTGGACATATTGTCAGGAGGGATCAGTTGCTGGAGAAGGATATCATGTTTGGTAGGGTGGAGGGTCAGAGAAAAAGAGGAAGACCTCCAGTGAGATGGATTGGCAAAGTGGCAGCATCAATGGGCTCAATCAAGTCTGGCAACGATTGTGAGGTTGGCCCAGGATCGGGCAGTGCTTCATTCTGCTGTGCATAAGATCACTATGAGTCAGTACCAACCTGATGGCACCTAACAACAACAACCTCATTTCAGTAGCACATGAATCCTCTAAAGTAGCTATTAATGTTATCCCCAGTTTACAGATAAGGAAATGAGGCTTGGAGAGTTACATGAGGACATACAATTATTTGTTGTTTTGTTGTTGCTAAGTACCATCGAGTCAGTTCCGACCCACAGTGACCCTGTATAGGATTTCCTAGGAGCAGCTGGTGAGCTTGAACCACCAACTTTGCAGTTCCAACAGCTTTGCAGTGTCATGCAATAGCCCACAGTGTTGTCATACCAGGACTTCAATTATTAGAATTGAACTGAGCAATTATTAGAATGGAACTAAACAGATCACATTCTATTCAAATAGCACAGGAAACATGTCTCACATGTAAGTGTTTCAGAAGCAAGGAGCTGAATACAGACTAGGTAGTCAGATTGGGAACCTGCAGAGTCCAGAGTCCATGTTGGTTAGATGCCAGCATCTTTGTTCCAGGTCGTGGGCTAAAGGAAAGTGTAGTATCAGTGCAGAAATTCACAACACCTGGGACTATTCTCAAGTTAGCATGAGGGAGACATTTAAAGTCCTTAAATGGAAAGGGTTGGATATGCAGGTATGCTTTGAAAAGGGATAGGGGTGGGTGAGGTTGGAGACCTGAGAAGAGAGAAATAGCCCCATAAGCAAAACCAAGGCGCAAGATTAGAATAAGAATATGTAATCTTAGAGATTTCAACACCTTCATTCTCCAATCCTGGGTTCTTAGACAGTCCTGACAAGAGACTAGTGGACTTCTGTTGACTGCTGATTGTTGTTGTTGTTAAGTTCTGTCAAGTCGGTTCCAACTCATAGTGACTCTGTATAGGGTTTCTGAAGAGTGGCTGATGAGTTTGAAGCGCCAACCTTGCATTCAAACCAACCCTGCTGTCTAGTTTGTTGTCTAACAGTGTCAACTAGATTAAGTGGCCCTAACTCTGAAGAAATAAGGTGGACTTTACCAGAGTATCGTACTAGAAAAATCAAAGACCTGAGTGCTTGTCCAATTGAAACTAGATCTGTTACCTCTTTACCTAAAACCCTTAAATGATCCTATCCCTCACCACCAATTAAAAATAAAATCAAGGTCCTTAGCAAGACATGCAGGGTCTAAATTCTATAATCTCCTTTACTTCCTATCCCAGTAGGGGTTTTGTTCTTAAGCCATTTCTCTAGCTATACATTTGCTTCTGCTATCTCTCTCTCCAATCTCTTCACCTGAGTTACCCCTCTTCAGCCTTCAGATTGCAGGAATTGCCTTTTTCAAGACGCTCTCTAGATTACTACTCCTCTCAGGCTAAACTGGGTGTTTCTCTTCCCACTTCCTTTAATTCCCTGACATATTTATATCATTGTGCTAACCCTGCTATATTATAATTTCCTGTTTATGAACCTGTACCTCTCTTCCCCACTAACATGTTTTCTGAGGTAAGAGGAATGTCTTAGATATCTCCCCATGTTCAGCACAGGGTTCATCATATAGTAGTTACACATTAAAACTTGCTGACCTACTGAATGAATAAATAAATGGCTCTGTAGTTAAATAGCCTCTATAATTTTCTGTGACTCAATTTACCCATCTATAGAATAAGATTCCATGTCTTGCCTGCCTCCCAAGACTGCTGAGAGAATGAAATTAGATCATACAAATGGGAAAGCTTTGAAAACTTTTAAGTTTGGCATACATGTAAGGGATTCTTATTATCTTGTGCCTCCTGTGGGCTGCCTGAGTGACTGTACTATCTTCCGCTTCCTTGTCAGTCTTCAGAGGAAGTTTTCTTCCCAAAGAAACCAATTCAAGTTTGCTCCAGATAAATGATGATAAAGATCATACTGATAACTCCTCCTCCTCCTCCTCCTCCTCCTCACCGTCCTATTTTCATGAAAACCGGCAGCACCAGAAGAGAGGAGAAAGAGTCAAACGTGACAAGCATTTTCTCCTTATTAATACCTCTGCATACTGCAGTAGAGAGTCCTGGTGTGGTGTTGTTGGTTAATGCGCTGGACAGCAAAGTTGCTTTGAGCTACAAAATTGGCAGTTCAAACTCACGAGCTGCTCCTTGGAAACCCTATAAAGGTGGCTATGGGTCGGAACTGACTTGATGGCACTTAACAACAACACACTACAGGAATCTGTAACTTCTTGTTCTGTAACTCCTGGTGTGGCAGTAAGAGGTTGAGGGGAGGCAGGAAAAAGGATTTGAAATCCTAGGAATGCAAGTCAGAGGTGGGCTAGAAGATAACTGTTGTTTTTGTGGGTTTTTTTGTCCCCTGGGACACTTTAGATTTTCATTTTACCTAAAGAATTTATGGTAAAATGAGTCACCTTGCACCTAATGCATGAGGAAGTGGGCTTGGGTACCAACTCAAGCTCTGTATAGTTGTGCAACACCTTGTGAGTTTCCTTTTTCTCTTTAGGGCTTGCATGGCTTCATTGGTGAACAGGTAATCATTCTGATAGGATGACCAAAGATTAGTGAGAATTGGCTGTGTTCCAGGCTGGACTGAAGGAAGGACTGTGAACCTGTCCACACTTTTGATTCCATCACATTCTTCATTACCATTTGAGCTTTACAAATAAGGTCAAAACTCTGAATGGCTTAGTGACTTGCCTGCAATTACAGAAATGGCCGTGGCATGCGTATTATTTTTGCTGTTGTTGCTAGATGTCATCGAATGGATTCTGATTCTTAGTGAATCCGTGTGATCGAGTAGAGCTTTCCCAGAAGGTTTCCTTGGCTGTAATCTTTATGGGAGCAGATTACCAGGTCTGTCTCTTATAGAGTTGCTAGGCACAGGTATACTGATTACAAAGCTCTCAGTCCCACTACATTCCCTGTCCTGAACACATTTCAGCTGGAAATGATATAATGAATGTTTAGGGAAAATAATTAAAATTCTGTATGATCAGGAGGTATTATCACGAAAGTCTAATTTATCCCCTATAATACATTAGCCTTCATGAGAAAATATTGAAGCTTTTTAAAAAGCTGAAAGGGAGAGAGGGACTAGGTAAGATGCTTTTGTTTAATCTGGGTTTTCTTTTGTCCAAGATAGATATTCTAACTTTGTGGAAATAGAGCCCAAGATACTAACCAGACAATTAATTTTTGCCTAAATATATTCTAGGCACAAATATAGGTTAAAAAAAAAAAATGAAAGTTTTGTTTTAAGGAGGGCAGACTCTCAAAAGCACCGCTTTCTGTTTAACCTTGACATGACATTTAGTATAGTGAGTAGATGGCAGAGACTCGAAAACAAACAGCCCCCTAGCTTGGTGCCTATAAGCCAATTACTACTTATTTTTAAACCAAAGGTAATGGAGTCTGGAGGTTAATCCTCTGACAATAATTTCTAGTATATGGCTCATGTGTCTGAAGCCAGACATCAGAGACTCTAAACTATAGACAGATACTTTAGACAAAGTCCCAGAAAGAGGTGGACAGTAGTCTAGAGACTTTTAGTCTGCATTCCTGGGTTCAAGTGCTAATTCTGTTATGTCTCACTAACCTTCCTTAAACCATAGTAAATTTTTACTTCTACAAAATAATAATAACAATAATACATTATTAGAACAGATCAGGGTTGACATGAAAATAGCCCCATGATGTTGGGGTTTACCAATATGTGTCTGCAGTGCTGTACACTTTTTCTTGATGTTGGTGTAGTGTATATCCAATCCCTTCAGAGCTCAACCTATATCACTTCCTCCAAAAAGTCTGCCTTTATCCCCTACACCAAATCAATACACCCAGAGAACCATGGCATCAGTCTCCCTAGAACTATTCACTGTTCATAAGAAGATATTTAGTGATTATGTGATTAACGATCTCTCTTGATGAGACCATAAACTTCACAAAGGTGGGGAATTTGTCAGTTTTCTGCGCTGGTATAGTATTAGTCTGCTAAGTTGTAAGGATTGAATAGATATTTGATGGTTGAATAAACAAATGGATAAATGGTAGAAATGAAGAAAGGAAGGACGAGCAGGAGGGGAGGTGGGAGAAAGTAAGTCAGTAGGCAGGCAGCCAGTCAGGAAGGTTCATTCCATCTCTCAACACCTTCATTGTGGACCTTCTTTGCTCCCAATACTGTAGGTAATACAAGAGAGTGAGATGAAGATACAGGATATACATTTCAAGTAAATGAAATTTCAGAAACCCAAGAGATCATCCAACCCCATCTCAATCTAAATTAGATCTGTGGTTATTCTCTTTCCTAGTACTGGTCACAATTGATTTGTGGTAGTTCCAAACTACCAACCATTTCACAGGAGAAAGAAGAGGTTTTCTACTCCTGTAAAGATTTACAGCTGTGGAAACCCTGTGCAGAGTCACTATTAGTTGGAACCAGCTCCATGGTATTTAACAACAACAACAACAACATTGTCTGTACTGGCTCACCATTATATCCCTAGTCACTGCCATGAAGTAGATTCCAACTCACAGCGTTCCTATTAGGGTTTCTGAGGCTGTAAATCTTTACAAAAGCAGAAAGAGTCATCTTTCTCCAGTAGAGTGGTTAGTGGGTTTGAGATGCTGACCTTGTGGTTAGCAATTCAAAGCTTACCCTACAGTACCATTAGGACTCCTTGTTATATTTCCAGAACCTAGTAAATGAAGAACCTAGTGTATAGTAAGTTTTAAATGAACGTCATTGCCTGTTTAGTGCCATGGAGAACAAAAGGATACACAGAGGAAATGGACAAGACTCCTGCTCTTAAGAAGTTTTCTCTTAAGTAGCCATCAATCCATTGAACAACACAAGAAAGACAATGGATAGGAAACACCTTATTAAATGCTGTGTGAATGATTGATTATGTTGTTGTTAGGTGCCATCAAGTTGGTGCTGACTCATAGTGACCCTATACATAACAGAACAAAACACTGCCCGCTCCTGGGCCAACCTTACAATTGTTGCCATGCTTGAACCCATTGATGTTGCACTTCACCAATCCATCTCACTGGGGGTCCTCTTCTTTTTCTCTGACCCTCCACCTTATCAAACATGATATCCTTCTTCAATGACTGGTCCCTCTATACAGTATGTCCAAAGTATGAGAGACGAAGTTTTGCCATCCTGGTCTCCAAGGAGCACTCTGGCTGCTCTTCTTCCAACACAGATCTGTGTGCTCTTTTGGCAGCCCATGGCACTTCCAATATTCTCCTCCAACACCATAACTCAAAAGCATAAATTCTTCTACAGTCTTCCTTACTCACTGTCTAGCTTTCACATGCATATGAGGTTATTGAAAATACCATAGCTGGGGTCAGTTGCACCTTAGTCCTCAAGGTGATACCTTTGCTCTGTGAATGATTATAGCATTTTCTATTATGGATATAATAATATGTGGTAGCTTCTGTTAGCTAGACATTTCTGAGTTGGTAAACCAGAAGAAAGGTATTTTCAGGACTGATTCTCTTTTAAGCAGTCTTTGTTCATTTGACAAATATTTATTGAGTGCCTGCTATGTTGATGTTGTTAAGTGCCGTTGAGTCAGTTCCAACTCAGAGTGATACGGTATAGGGTTTCTAAGGAGTGGCTGGTGGGTTTGAATTTCTAACTTTGTGGTCCAGTGCTTATTGTAAAGTATCCTACTATATGCCATGAAATATATTAGTAAGGAGACACGATAAGCAAGATAGATTTCATACTAGTTCCCCTGGAGATAGAACCTTCCAGAAGTAACCATTTTTTTTCTTCTTCCTCATCTTCACTATTTGAGTTTCCTGCAAGCAAAGGGGCTCCTTTCATATGCTCCAGGATCCCTTTTCCAGACTCATAAAAATAAAAACAAATTTAAAAGGCATTTCTGTTGAAGAAATTATAGCCTCCCAGGCATCTGAGAACTGCTCACAGAATTACAACAGACATATGTCAAACTAACTATCCTCCATATAGAATCACCTAGCTTTCTACCATCATTCTCCCTGTGAGCCTATCCATATGCCTTCATGCCATGTGCCTTTGATGTCTCCTATGCCACCTCTTACTCATGCTTCCCTATGATCTGATAGTATCTTCATTTTCCATTTCCAAGAGAAAGAAATACTGTAGTCACAAGATGGGAAGGCCCCAGGGAGACCCAAAGAAAGAACAGCAGCCAAAGCCACCATCTGTTTCAGAGTCATTTGGGGAGAAATTCACACAAGCAGCTTGGGGGTAGAGAAAGATGCTTTGGCTTCTGGGGAGGCCTACGTAAGAAAACTGAGTTCCATTGATAGCTACAGACTCTTCCAGTCAAACTGGACTTGAGGAGAATTTGCCTAGAGATGGGGATTTGAAAGACAGCTCAATAATGACCATGGTCTGCTCTCTGATGCCTAAAGAGCCAACCACTCCTGGTACTAACCATTTTCGTTGTAAAGGTGCCATGACTCCTTAGGGAGACAAGTGAGTTGAACTTCTACCCGCATTCAACTGGAGCATTTTGACAACAAGTATGAAGGAGAGGAGGCACTGGGGAAGATTTGTCTTGGGACTTATACTTCGAACTAGAGACAAGTATAAGTTGACGCTGCAAAGTACTTCAAACTTCAAAGAAAATGGAGCAAGTGAGAGAAAAACTGTAAAGAAACCACATGAAAATTAACCTGTGCTCTCTTTCATTTGTTGTGTCAGTGGGGCAGATGACTACTGTCTCTCAGCCTCAACTCCCCCATCTGCTAAGTATGAGTCTTGGATGCTGTAGGGTGCTCATCTGGCTCTAGCGTTCTCTGCAGACTACATTTCTTAAGCTGTAGTCCTTGTTCCCCAAGGGGAGAAATGCCAACCCAGCTGAAAATGTGCCGAGGCTTGGTACCAAGTGATTTATTTATTGTGAGGCTTCATGGATACCCAATGGTACCTTTAGAGCAAGTTTGTCATCCACAATCTTGAGTGTCATTAGCATTGGCCTGATGGGAGAAGTATATTTCTTCCCTGCTCTTCAGATCTCTGGACAAGGTGAATGGCTCTTACTACTTTCTCTGGGCTGCACAAGATCTCAATCTCAGAACAAAGGCACATATCTATTTCAAGGGTTGGCTTCAGGAGAAAAAAGAACAAGCTAGCAACTAGATACACCCTTAGTGGGATTATGTACATTCCATAAATTTGTGATATTATGAAGTATTCCCTTTGCCTTCCCCAAATTCATTCTTCACTTGGTCTCACATGGTCTAAGATGTCTTCTACCCCCTGTGGCACTGTAGAATAAGCTCTGCACCACATGGTTGGTTTGAACTGCAAGGTAAGTGGTTCAAAACTCACAGCCACTCCTCAGAAGCCCTAAACAGGGTGGCTGTGAGTTGAAACTGACTCAACGGCACTTAACAACAACAATCTCTAAATTGTCTGTTATGGAGTCCTGGCTACACAAACATTAAGAACTCTACTGTTAACCAAAAGGATGACAAGTTAAACCCACGCATTACTTCTGTGGGCTAAAGACTCAGCAACATATTACCATTAAGATCATAGACAAGAAAACCAATTGGGGCAATTCTACTCTATCACAAGAGGTATGTATGAGTTGAAAAAAACTTGTTGGTACCCAAAACAACAAACTGTCTTTTATTGTTCAAGTTGCACTGAAAGTGCCTTCTTTATGAATTCTTCCCTGATATGCCCACTGAAACTCAATGCCCTTTTCAGTGCTCTGCCTGAAGACATGCCAATACCTGCACTGCACACCTGTTTCAACCCACCCTATTTTGTTTTCTGCTTTTGTTTATTGTGGTAAATATATATTTGCCTTTTTAACATTCTATACATGTTAGGTTGATCCTATTGTTCAATCACTAACATTATCAATTTTCAAATTTATTCACCATCCTTAACAGAGGCTCAGTGCCTCCTCAGCAGTGATTCTCACTCACATTGTCTTTCCTAAATAATCACTTACAAACTTTGGTCTCTATACATTTTCCTATTCTAAATATTTCATGTAAGTGGGATCATATAATAAATGTCTCTTTATCATTCACTTATTTCACATATAAATATTTCATTACGTATATGTTTGTCTCTCATGTTGTCTGTCATGTGTTTCTGTGATGCTGGAAGTTTTGCCATCAGTATTTTAAATACTGGTAGGGTCACTCATGGTAGGCAGGCTACAGAAGAGTTTCCAGACTAAGATAGATGAGGGAAAAGGAAAGGTAGATCACTTCTGAATAATTAGGCACTGAAAAAATCATTATTAGAAGCAGAACATTGTCAGATAGAGTGTCAAAAGGTGAGCCTTCAGGTTGGGAGGTACTCAAAATATAACTGGGGAAGAGCTGACTTCTCAAAGTAGAGCTGGCCTTAATGACATAGATGGAGCAAAGCTTTCAGGAACTTCATTTGTTAATGGGGCACAACTCAAACTGAGACTAAACAGATGTAAACATCTAATAATAATTTAAATGTGAAATGTACAAAGTGTGAATCTAGGAAAATTGGAAGTTGTCAAAATGAAATGAAACTCATAAAGATTCATAGCCTAGGCATTGTTGGTTGGTTGGTAAAGTGCTGTCAAGTCGGTTCTAAATCATAGTAACCTTGTATAGCGTTTCCAAGGAGTGGGTGGTGGGGTTGAATTATCAACTTTGTAGTTCACAGTCCAATGCTTATCCTACAGTGTCACAGCAGGATTCCATATATCTTATGCATAAGTGAACTGAAATGTACCGGTATTGGCCATTTGAATCAGACAATCATGATTCATTATGCCAAGATGAAAAATTAAGAGGAATAGCATTGCATCCATCATCAAAAAGAACATTTCAAGATCTATCTTGAAGCACAATGCTGTCTATGATAGGATAATATCCAGATGCCTACAAGGAAGACCACTTAATACCACTATTTTATGCACCAACCACTAAATCCAGTGATGATGAAATCAAAGCATTCTACCAACTTTATCAGTCTGAAATTGATCAAACATGCATTCAAGATGCATTGATAATTACTGATGATTGGAATGTAAAAGTTAGAACTAAAGAAAACATGGCCTTCGTGACAGAAATGATGATAGAGATAGCATGATGGAATTTTGCAAGACCAATGACATATTCATTGCAAATACCTTTTTTTTTTTTCAGTAACATGAAAGACGATGATGCAGATGGACCTCACCTGATGGAATACCCAAGAATCATATTGATTTCATCTTTACTGAGAAGCTCAATATCATCAGTCAAACAAGACCAGAGGTTGACTGTGGAACAGAGCATCAATTTTTTATATGTGAGTTCAGGCTGGATCTGAAGAAAATTAAAACACGTCCACAAAAGCCAAAATAATGACCTTGAATATGCCACTCTTGAATTTAGAGACCATCTCAAGAAAAGATTTGATGCATTAGACATTAATAACCAAAGACCAGAAGAACTGTGGGATGACACCAAGAACATTATAGATGAAAAAAGCAAAAAGTAATTAAAATGACAGGAAAGAAAGAAAAGACCAAAGTGGATGTCAGAAGAGACTCTGAAACTTTCTATTGAATGAAGAGAAGCTAAAGCAATTGGAAGAAATTAATTAAAAGAGCTGAACAGAAAACTTCAAAGGGCAGCTCAAGAAGACAAAACTGTGCAAAGACCAAAAAGGAAGAACACACTCAGCATTTTTCCAAGTGGCAAGAACTGAAGGAAAACTTCAAGACTCAGGTTGCAGTATTGAGGAATTCTATGGGCAAAATATTGAGTGATGCAGGAAACATCAAAAGAAGATGGAAGGAATAATTAGGGTCATTGTATCAAGAAGAATTGCTCAATGCTCAACCAGTTCAAGAGGGAGCATATGATCAAAAACTGATGGTATTGAAGAAAGAAGTCCAAGGTATACTAAAGACATTGGAGAAAAACAAGGCTCCAGGAACTGATGCAATACAATTGAAATGCTTCAGCCAAACTCATGCAGCACTGGAGGCACTCACTCATCTAGACCAAGAAAATTCCAATAGGAAGAGATTTATATTTGTGCCAATTCCAAAGAAAAAGTGACCCAATGGAATGCAAAAATGGAACAATATTATTCATATCACATGCAAGTAAAATTTTGCTAAAAGTAATTTTTAAATGATTGCAGCAATATATTGATAAAGAGCTTCCAGAAATTCAAATCAGGTTCAGAAGAGGACATGGAACAAGGGATGTCATTACTGATATCAGCTGGATCTTGGCTAAAAGCAGAGAATGCTAGATAGACATTTACTTGTGCTTTATTGACTATGCAAAGGTATTCGACTCTGTGGATTATAGCAAATTATGAATAACATTGTGAAGAATGGGTATTCCAGAGCAGTTAATTGTGCTTATGAGGAACATGTACATAGACCAAGGGGCAGTTGTTAGAACAAAACAAGGTGGTACTGAGTGGATTAAAATCAGGAAACGTGTGCATCAGGGCTGAATCTTCTCACACTGTTTAGTCAATCTGAATTCAGAGCAAATAATCTGAGAAACTGGATTATATGAAGAATAACATGTCATCAGGATTGAAAAAAGACTCATTAACAATCTGCAGAATGCAGATGATACACCCTTGTTTGCTAAAGTAAAGAGGACTTAAAATACTTACTGATGAAGAGCAAAACCTATAGCCTTCAGTATGGATTGTACCTTCATGAAAAGAAAATCAAAAAATCCTCACAACTGAACCAATAAATAACCTCATGATAAGTGGAGAAAAGATGGATGTTGTCAAAGGCTTTATTTTTCTTGGATCTACAATCAACACTCAAGGTAGCAGAAGTCATGAAATCAAATGATATATTGAATTAGGCAAATATGCTGTAAAAACTTCTTTAAAGTGTTCAAGAGAAAAGATGTCAAATTGAAGACTAAAGTACACTTGACCCAAGACATGGTATTTTCAATGGCTTCATATGCATGTTTAAGTTGGACAATAAAGAAGCCATAGAGGAATCAATGTATTGGAATTATGGTGTTGGTGAAGAATATTGAAAGTACCATGAATGTCCAGAAGAACAAACATATCTATGTTGGAAGAAGTACAGCCAGAATGTTCCTTGGAAGCAAGGGTGCTGAAACGGTCTCTTATACTTTGGCTATGTTGTCAGTGGGGAATCAATCCATGGTGAAAGATATCATGCTTGTTAAAGTAGAGGATCGATGAAAAAGAAGAAAGCCTCAGCATGGATGACATAGTATGTGTTAAAATAGCCCCAGTATGGATGACCAGTATGGATTGACCAGTATGGATTGACATAGTAGCAGCAAAAATAGACTCACACATAACAGCAATTGTGAATATGGTGTAGGGCTGGGCAATGTTTCCTTCTGCTGTGCATAGAGTCACTATAAGTTGGAACCTACTCAACAGCAGCTAACAAAAACAGCAACAACAATATCATTATGCACATGTACCAAATTCTAGTTATGCATTCCTCTGTTGATGAACATTCCAGTCCTGTTTTTCAGTTAGTGGTGTGTGCATCGATGTCTTATCCAAAACCTACAAGTCATTTAGCTGGGGCAAAACAGCATATTCACAATTGTAGTACTGTTTCCCACACCCTAACCAATTTCCTGTTACCCCATGGCCTTCAATATGTGTTTTCAATTGGAAGGAGGCAAAGCAAACAAATCTGAAAGGCACTCTTGCTGATCCAATGGCCAATGTCAATGAACATTATTGAGTGGAATTTAACTATACCCCACTGTCAACACTCTCTTCCTATATGATCTCATCTAACTTTTTGGTATTAAATACCAACTAGGCTGATAATACCCAGAGTTTGTATTTTTTACCTTTGATTTTTATGCTATATCCCCTTAAGTGTCCAATAGCCACCACAAGCACAAAAATGATTATTCTCATCTTTCCCAACTGAGTTAAAGGTAACCCCAAGTAATCAGTTGCTCAAGCTTTGATTTCTTACTATAGGCTCAACCCTGAAAGTCCAACCAGTTACTGAATCTGTCCACTTCTTTCAATCTCCACTGGAAAGGTATCAGCTCAGGCCACAGTCACCTTTGACCTGGATAATTGCAGCCATTTATTAACTGACCTTTTGCTCCATTACAAACCATCTTAGAAACACAGTGATCTTTTTTTAAATGTAAATCACATGGTATCACTAAACTTCTAAAAGCTTCCAATGAATTCCCAATGCAGTTAGAATAAAACTAAACTCCTAGCCATAGACTTCAAGATCTGTTACCTGTTCAACCTCATGACCTTAAAGCTCTCTCCATTCTAACTAATTTGTTCATCAGACTTCCCCAGCTCATTGCTGCCTGCCATTCCTTCTACCTGGAACATTCTTCCTCCAGATCTTTGTATGGCTGTCTCCTCATTATTATGAGTCACTCTGCTTACATGTTACATCTTTCCATGACTACCCAATCTGAACTGCTAGCCCACACACAGCATTCTTTATCATAGTGCACAGTTTTAATTTTGCATACTACTCACTGAAATGATCATTTTCCTCAATTTGCTTGTTTGCTTTCTGTCTCTCCTAAAAGTCAGTAAATTTTATGAGACCATATATAATTTCTCTTCATGTTCATGCTTATATCCCTAACATCTAAAACAGTACCTGGCACATATTAGATGTAAAACAAATATCCACAAATAATCAGTCACCCAGTTAAGGAAATGAGGTGACAGGGT
This sequence comes from Chrysochloris asiatica, assembly GCF_000296735.1. Taxonomy (NCBI): domain Eukaryota; kingdom Metazoa; phylum Chordata; class Mammalia; order Afrosoricida; family Chrysochloridae; genus Chrysochloris; species Chrysochloris asiatica. Next base: position 6,688,194 of record NW_006408575.1, on the reverse strand, counting down.
AAGACAGGAGGATCCTAACAGAGCCGTGGGCATTTCCTCAGCCCAGAATTACAGCTGGGGAAAAGGTTTAGTTGGAAACAAAGGCTCCTAGATCATGGGTCTTTTATCTATTTTTAGAAAGAATAGAGTTGCCACTACTGGAATCAACAACAACAACAAAAATGTTTCATGTGTTACTAAGTGCCAGGCACAGTGAAAATGCTGCATATGTATTACCTTGTCCAATCCTAATGACTTGCTGAGATGAGCTGTGTTTTCACTAAGAAAAGGGAGACTCATAGAGTTAGGTGAATTTAGCCAAGGACACAGCTGCTGGTGATTGAGGAGGTAGAAATCCTTTTGTCAATTCTTATAGCATCCCTATAAGACAGATATATATTTGTTATACTCTGTATGAGGAACATGATGTTCAGAGAGATTAAGTGACTTTTCCAAGGTCATACAGTCAATAAGAGATTAAACTGAGGTTTAAGACAGGTTGGGCTTGCCTATAATTCACACACTTTCCACTGTAGTCCTTTGTCTCAGAGGCCCTTCCTTTTTCTGTGCTCTGGAGAGCCTAAAGAAGGACAAATGAGGGCATAGTAGTCATTATTACTTTACAGTGATTATTGACTATAAATACCAGCGATAGCTCCAGCACTATATTTAAATCATCTAATGCTCATCACATCTGTAGATATCTGTTATTATTATTGCTTTTACTATTTCACAGACATGGTGCTGTAGGATAAGCATGGGACCACAAGATCTGTTTGAACCACAAGGTTGTCAGCTCAAACCAACCATCTGCTTCTCAGAAACCCTATACAGCATTGCTATGAGTCAGAACCGATTTCATGGCACTTAACAACCACCCCACAGAAGAGTCCTGGTGTGCTGCTGTTGGATAAGCAATGAACTAGAGGCCGTAAGGTTGGCAGTTCAAACCCACCAGCTAAACCCTACAATGGATCGTTATGAGTCAGAACTGGCTCAAAGGCACTTAACAACAACAACCCCCACAGAAGACTCCTGGCGGGGTGCTCTAAGGATAAGTACTGGACTGCTAGCCACAAGATCAGAGGTTCAAACCCACTAACAACTCCTCAGAAACCCTATACATGGTCACTGAGTCAGAACCACGTAACAACAACAATCCCCACAGAGATAAGGTCACTTGGTTATGGTCATATACCAGTAAGTTGCAGGATTCAAATTTAAACTTAGGTTCTTCTGACTCTCAATTGCATAGTTTAACCACATCACTATCTTCATTAATATGCCCATCTCAGGGAGAAGATATGCATGTTTGAGCATCATTCCTCCTCCTTCTCTGAATATCCAGGTCCCAAATTTTGGCCTTGAATATTCATGCTTAGACAAGAAGGGGGAAAGGGCCTAATTGAGCTATAGTCTTTATGAGAAACAGTAGAAACAAATTTCTACTTAATTGGTATATAAATCATTTTAGATATGAGTAATGATACCAGGACAGGCAATTTATTTTAAATACTAGACACTTTTAAGGCCCAGTTTAGTTGTATTTAAAATCCTCTCTTGAAATTGAATAGGCTACTCTGGGTAGAAATGAGTTCACAGGCACTGGAGGTATTCAAACAAATTGGCTGGCAACCTGGCAGGGATGTTAGAGAGAAGGTTAAGCAATCAGACCACGGGAGTCTGGACTGAATATGCTCAAAGGACTGCTCAGTGCATTGATTTCAGCTTTATAATAACAATATGAAAATGATGATGAAGATGCTAATGATGTTGATATTGAAGATGCTACTCCTAATGATGATTAGAGTGAATCCAACATTTATTAGACTCGTTCATGCTCCATTCATAGCCATTTCAAGTGCTTAGCTGCTTTACATCCATTTTCTCAAATAAGCTTCAAAACAAGCCTATAAAGTAGGTATTGATATTAGAAAATTAGGAAATAGAGGCTTAGAAACTCTAAAAATGTGCTCATTGTCACCCAGCTAGTTAGGAAATGTCAGTGCCAGTATTTCAGCATAGCTCTATATAGCATACTATACTATTCACTGTAATCCCATGTGGCCAGTATTATGGGTTCAACTGTAAAATGTGGGATATTCTTCTTTGACACCTGGTATATAGTGAACAGAAAGGTAGTCTAACAACCATCTTGAATCTATATTAAGTGCTTTTGAGTAGGTTCTGACTCATAGCAACCCTGTGTAGAATTTCCATAGAGAAATTGGTGTTATTGAACCACTGACCTGGCTGTTAGCAGTCCAGTGTTTACCCACACCAGGACTCCATGCTACTTTAGTCTGGTGATGGTGGTGTGCTGTGGAGTTGGTTCTAACTCATAGCGACTGTGCATAGAGATTCCAAGAATGTAAATCTCTACAGGAGCAGAAAACCTCATCTTCTCCTACAGAACCACTGGTAGTTTTAAACTGCTGACCTTAAGGTTAGCAGCCTGACTAATAACCACTATTCTACCAGAGATCCTACTCATGAATAAATGTACATAAGAATGACATTTAAATTGGTATGAACTAAAGCACCCAACCACAATTCAGAAATTCTGAATTTAATTGTGAAATCAATCACTTCCTTGTTGTATTGTTTCCCCATTTTGTACAACCACAGAGCAAATGAATGAGAAACCACTTTCTGACATCATTTCCAGAAGTGTTTATGTGTTCATGAAATCTCAGTGTTTTCTAGCCATCTCTATTTAGAAGTGTACAACAGCTATGTTGTTGTAATTAAGTACCATCATGTTGGTTCTGACTCATAATGACCCTGGATACTGTTTCCAAAGAGCAGCTGATAGGTTTGAACCACCATCTTGTGGCTAACAGTCCAGTGTTTATCCTACAGTGCCACTCCAGAACAATACCTCCATATGTGGACATAAGCAAGATGCAAATTCAAATATCCCCAAATACTCCAGTAACCAATAGGGAACACCAGTTACTGGTCAAATGAGGAAATGGAAGAAGAACTTCCAAAGTAAACAGGACAGAATATCAAGAGATCACTTCTTTCTTTTCTCAGAAGCCTCAGGAGGAAAAGAGAACATACAGTTCCTAAAATTGCTTTTCCACCCCTTCCAAGACTAAGACTCAATGGGAATACACGAGCAGACATGCATTCTGATTGGTGACCACGTTTGTCACTGATAAGGGGAAGTGAGGGAAAAACAGCAATGAAGCTGTGAGCTAAGCCCTACAACGTTCAATAGACTCCTGTGAACCTGGTGGAGACCTGGTTGGCCAGCAGTGTGGCAAGACCTGGGGACTCTTCGGCCCAGAGTCAGTGACATAGCCACAGAGAACTAGAGTGGAGAGTGAAGTGTCCAGCTGAAAAGAAGAGAGGGCATATGCATAAGAACACCCACACTTGCAGATAATACCCACTTGACCTGGCTTCAATGACTAGATGATCAGAGCTCAACTAGGAGAAGAAAGAAGAGGAAAAAAAAGAGTAATCTGATACAATTTGATGAACTTGACCTATACCTATGGATGCAGTAGCTCAAAAGAGGGAACAAATCTTCACAACGAGGATCATTTCCACCCCCTCCATACACACAGTAGACAGGATGGGCAACTTGGACATTGGCTAACCAAAATGGGGGGGGGGCATAAAGGCAAGAAGTGACTGGCTTACAAGCTTTCAAGAGGGAACCTAGATCCAGAAGGTGCAGAGGTAGGTAGAATCTCCACTGAGTAGTATCCAATCTGTCTGGGTGAGGCTAATGCAAGGAGATGGTGATAGGTCCCTTGCGGTACAATAGTAAATAATTGTTATCAGGACTGACTGTGAGGGTTGGAAATGTAAAGGTGGATGTTTTGTAGCAGAAGGAGGGGAGTGATTGACTTTGCAGTCCAGGAGTGGAGGTCCCTAGAACCATTAAAGGAGAAGAGCGGAGTGGGGGACCCTACCCAGAGAAGCAGTGACACCAGAGATGGAGGCAGAGACGATGACATGGAGAGATGGAACGGCTGGGGACTCTAGACCTAAAAAGGGAGAGGGGCTGTGTATTGATGACCGGAGGGGGGGGGGGGGGGGACTTGCAGGGTATACCCATTGGTTGGTTGTTGGTTGATGATGCATGGAGGGATTATAACCATGGCAATGAAACGATATACGATAGGATGAATGTAAAGCAAATGTTCTCCCATGTAAATTATCACATAATTCACAATAAACATTTTTTAAAATTGCTTTTCCATTATTTAATGCAGCACATACTCTGTTCTCTAATCAAAATTAGAGACTGTTTACCTATCCACTGAGGGGAGAAGGTGTTCATAGAATCACATAACATTCTACAGCTAAATAAACACAATTCATTCTTCTCTCAGGCCTCACAAGAGAATCTTGATGGCTTGAAGACAGCCACAAGCTATGAGGAATTTGTTTTAAATTAGAATCGTGTCCATGTTGATATTTTTACAGGTGCCAATAAATTTTTATTAAAAGAAAAATAAAACTTTCTTTCAAAAATAAAAAGTCACTATGCCAGTTTTCTGATTAACTGTGTAGAAACCTCAATTTCCCATGTGGATTCAACCCATGACTCTGCCAAAGGATGCTTTGAATACAACTTTGCTTTCCTTTGGGAAGCAAAGAAAAAAGAAAAGGAAAAAAACACTGCCTAAGCTCTTCCATATTCTAGTCATGTGACCTTGGGCAAGTTACTTCAGTCTCCACATTTGCCTCTTCAGGGAAATTTCACTAGTAATGGAATAAGCCAGTTTCACGTGAAGTCACTTAAAACAAATCTTGAACTTCTATTCCAAAAGTAGAAAAGATGCAACTGGGACTTGAACTTAAAAATAAAAGTAAAATCTTTTCAAATAAATCATTACTACGTTATAAATATTTAGGGAATTGTTAAAACTTCGTGCTAATTCTAAGACGCTACAAAGAATAATTGAGTGTGGTAGGATTTTATGACACATTTCCTCTCCACCTCCAGCCCTTGCCAACTCAGGCCAAAAACCAATGTTACAAAGCAGGATAGAAATCTTCATGTTTGCTTTTCAGAGGTGATCATTCGCAGGAACATGCTTTCAAGAACACTTAAGTGTAACAAAATTTCCTCAAAGACCCTTCATAGTCCTTGGATTAAACATTTTCTTTGAAAGAGTTTATCACATTTAATCCTCAGGATTGTCTCTTCATCAATTGCTAACTGTGAAAACTCAGACTGATCCTTATTTGTCAGTAGTTTTGCTCAGAACTGAAGCATGTTTCCACCATAACATTCAACAAGTTCATGAAATCAGTATTTTTACTATAATTGGTAATTCTATTTTACAACTACTTATGCTTGTACTATTCTGATGTTTACAATGTCTATTAATTATCAACAGACTAATGGGCAAAAATGTTGATGCAATGGGCAAGGAAACAATTGTTAAGTGGGAATGAATGTTTGAGTGAGGCTAATTTTACCATTAGTCAGGTCACCAGTGAATATTTTTAGGTTGAGACAATTTTTGCTTCTCTGTACAAACTTCAAAATTATAGGACCTCTAGGGAGTCCTGGTGTCTTGTTATGAGCTAATGCATCAGACTGCAAAGTCGTTTGAACTGCAAGGTTGGTGGTTCAAGCTCACCAACTGCTCCTTGGAAACCCTATACAGGGTCGCTATGGGTCAGAATAGACTAGGTGGCACTTAATAACAACAGCAACAACAACAACAACAGTGACTCCTGGTGTGGCCCTATAGGATAAGCACTGGACTGCTAACCACAAGGTCAGTTCAAACCCATCCAAGTGTTCCATGAAAATCTTATACAGGGTTGTTGTGTGTCAGAAGGAACTTCACAGTACTTAACAGCAACCACAACAATAGTGATCTCCCATTACCATAGGAGTCCTGGTGTGGCTCGGTAGGATTAGCACTGGACTGCTACCTGCAAGGTTGAGGGTTCAAACCCACCAGCTGCTCCTTGGAAATCCTATACAAGATCACTATGAGTTGGAAATGACAGGAGGGCAAATAACAAGTGATCTTCACCTGACCTCACTCAACTCTTAGAAGTTTGTCCAAGTGTCACCTTTTCATTAAAGGCTTTTGTGGTGAATTTATTTAAAAATGTGATCCAATACCAACCTCATATGCATTCCATTTCTCCCTTTTCTGATCTGGTTCTTTATAGTGCTTACCACCAACACTTAACATGTTGCTGTGATCCCACTCATAGCAACCCTAAATAGGGTTTCCGAAGCTGAACATGTCTGTGCGAGCAAATAGTCTCATCTTTCTCTCTCAGAACAGCTGGTGGACTTGAACTGCCAACTTTGTGTTTTTTGTACAGGGCCATCATGCTCCCCAATTTAATGTTGTTGCTGTTGTTAGGTGCTGTTGAGTGAGCTCCTTCTCATAACAACCCTATGTACAATAGAACAAAATACTGCCCGTTCCTGAGCCATTCTCACAATTATTGTTACAATTGAACCCATTGCTGATGTCACTGTGACAATTCATCTCATTGGGGTTTTTCCTATTTTTGATTGAACTTTACATTATCTATTACTGGTTCTAAGTCCTCTACCAAATCTGGCTTTAATTTCTGGTAGTTCGCTGTTGATGTACTGTTGAAGCCATTTTTTTATTATCTTCAGTAAAGTTTTACTTACAGATGATATCAATGATATTGTTTCATGGTTTCTGAATTTCATTAGGTCACCTTCCTTTGGAATGGGCACAGGTATGGCTTTTGTCAAATTGGTTGGCCAGGTCTTTCACATTTCTTGGCATAGATGAGTGAGTGCCTCCAGCGCTGCATCAGTTTGTTCTGGTAATTCCTGAAGTCTTGTTTTTCACCAATGTCTTCAGTGCAGCTTGGACTTCTTCCTTTAGTACCATCAGTTCTTGATCTTATGCTACCTCTTGAATAGGTTGAACATTAGCATTTCTTTTTAGAATAGTCATACTGTGTATTTCTTCCATCATCTTTTTTTTTTTTTTAATGTTTTATTGTGACTTATATGATAGTTTACATGGGAGAACTTTAGTTTTGCATTCATTCCATCGTAGAACATCTCATTGCCATGGTTCCAATCCCCTCCATGCATCCTCAACCACCCAAAGGGTATATCCCAGAAACCCACTCCCTACACTTCCCCCTCCTCCCCCCAGTTTTTGGCCCACAGTCCCTTTCCCTCTCTGGGTCCAAAGTCCCCAGTCGCTTCATCACTCC
>NW_006408575.1:6665114-6680207 GCF_000296735.1 Chrysochloris asiatica | reverse complement strand
ATTTCTGTTGAGTCTTAGTCTTGGAAGGGGGTTTGCGTTGAGAGGACCTGGCCACTTGCCTTGATGTTTTTCTTCCATCTTCTTTTGATGCTCTCTCCATTTTTAATTTTGTCTATAGAATTCTTCAATATTACAAGTTGAGGCTTCTATTTTTCATTCAGTACTTTCAGCTTGAGAATACTGAGTGTGTTCTTTCCTTTTGGTTTTCTATTTCCAGATATTTTCAGTTTTCATTATAATATTTGACTTTCACTATAATGTTGCCCTTGAAATTTTCTGTTAAGCCGTTTGACTTCCTCATTTCTTCCATTTGTTTTAGCATCTCTTCACTGGAAAGCAAGTTTCAGAGTCTCTTGTTACATCCATTTGGGCCTTTCTTTCTTTCCTGTTTGATGACATTTGCTTTCTTCCTGTATGATATTCATGATATCATCCCACAGCTCTTTTGGTCTTAGGTCATCAGTGTCTAAGGCATCAACTATATTCTTGAAATGGTCTCTGAATTCAGGTGCAATATGTCAAGACCATATTTTGGTTCTCTTGAACTTGTTTTAATTTTCTTCAACTTCAGCCTAAACTTGCGTATGAGCAATTGATGGTCTATTCCATAGTCAGCTCCTAGCCTTGTTTTGACTGATGATCTCGCCTACCACAAATGTACTCAGTTTGATTCCTGTGCATTCCATTTAGTGAAGCCCATGTGCATAGTTCCTTTTATGTAGTTTGAAAAAGGTATTTGCAATGAATAAGTCATTAGTCTTGCAAAAGTCTATTATGCCATCTCCACCATTATTTCTATCATCAAGGCCATCATTTCCAACCATTGCTGTTTCCTCTTTGTTTCCAGTCTTTGCATTCCAATCACCAGTAATTATCACTACATCTTCATTACATGTTTGATCAATTTCAGATTGAAAAATTTCATAGAATTCTTTAATTTCATCAACACTGACTTTTGTGATTGTGCATAAATTGAATAATATGGTATTAACTGGTCTTCCTTGTAAGTGTATGGATAAAATCCTAGCATCATAGTCAGTGTTCAACTTCAAGATAGATCTTGAGATGTTCTTTTTAGTGATGAATGCTAATGCTATTCCTCTTCAATTTGTCATTCCTGACATAGTAAACCATCTGATCACCAGATTCAAAATTGCCCATACCAGTCCATTTCAGCTCACTATTGCCTAAAATGAACTCCAGGTATGGCACTGTAGGATAAGCATTGGACTGCTAACTGTAAGATGGGCCATTAAATCCCATGAGTTACTCCTTGGAAACCCTACACAGGGCTGCTATGAGTCACAACAAATTCAACAGCACTTAACAACAACAACAGCAATGCCTGGGATATAAATCTTTATGCATTCCATTTCATTTTTGACAACTTCCAGTTTTATTATATTCATACTTTGTGTATGTGTTCTGAATTTCTGTGGATGTTTAAAGCTATTTCTCTTCATTTTGAGTGTGCCCCATCAGCAAATGAAGATCCTAAAACTTACTCCATTCATGTCGTGAAGAGGCAGGTCTTCCCCAGTCTTATTTTGAGTGTCTTCCAACCAGAGTGGCTCATCTTCTGGCACTACATCAGCTAATGTTCTACTGCTATTCATAAGGTTTTCAGTGGGTAACAATATAAAAGTAGGCCACATCTCCTTCCTAGTCTGTCTTAATCTGGGATCTCCGCTGAAACCTGTCTACCATGGGTGACCCTGCTAATATTTAAAATACTGGTGGCATAGCTTCCAGTATCATAGCAACATGCAAGCCACCACTACCTGTCTTACTGATGTGCTTATTGTCTGTCTTCTTTGCCCAATAGAGTGAAAGTTCCCAGAGGTTAGGGAGTATTGTCTGTTTAATCACTGCAAAGTTGGTTTGAACCGTAAGGTCAGCAGTTCAAGCTCACCAGTTGCTCCTTGGAAACCCTATACAGGGTCTCTATGGGCCAGAACTGACTTGGCAGCCCTTGTCAACAATAACATCACCAGCAGCTAGAACTGTGCTTAGGATGTAGTTAGCTTTTGTTGTCAAGTTAATTCTGACTCATGGCAATCCATGTGCAGGAGCTTAAATGTATATGCTGAGTTAATGAATGAATGAATGTTCAAATGAGAGAAACCCCAAGTATCTCAAAGGTTGGAGAATGCTGCAGATAGGAGAAGATTTATGGGTTTAATTGTCATATGTTAAGGGAGACAAATAGGCCTGCTCCATCATGGCTTTGTCAATGGCTATTGTAACCCAGTGTGAAAATAAGTGCTTTCATTAATGAGCAATGTCTACTTTGGGCATCAGATGCCAGATAATCTTAATTCCTATTTGTTTATTGTTACATAATCATCTCCCAAATCTATCTAGATTTTGTGATGTAAGCATTGTATTGCTAAGTGAAAGGTCAGTGGTTGGAACCCACCAGAAGCTCCATAGAAGAAAGATGTGGCACTCTGCTTTCGTAAAGATTGGTGGTGGTGGTGATGTGCTGTGGAGTTGGTTCTGACATAGCGACCCTGTACAAGGTTTCTGAGGCTGTAAATCTTTATGGGAGCAGAAAGCCTCATTTTTCTCCCACAGAACAGCTGGTAGTTTCGAACTGCTGACTTTAAGGTTCACACCCCAATTTGTAACCACTATGCTACCAGAGCTCCTTGGAAACCATATAGGGCAGTTCTACTCTGTTCTAGGGTTGCTATGAGTTATATTCAATTCCACAGCAGTGGGTTTTATCATTATACTCACATATTCATGCACAGACACACGTGAGCTTCCATGCACATACATCACATCTAGAAAGAAATCCAACATGGCTCAATTGATTTTGACAGCTAGCAAAGATCTCAGCTAAGATATTTCTACTTTGCTGTTTTCATGCTGCTTGCAGATGCCATCCAGTTGATTCTGACTCATAATGATCCTGCATGGGTTTCTGAGACTGTATATTTGCTTCTATCTGAAGCTATTTGCTGGAAAATTCCAACAAAGATTTCCTATACAAATACTACAACTTCAAGTTAATCAAAACTATTAAAACCAAACAGTAGTTTCATTGGACCCTCCTCACACCAGTGCTATTTTTTCTTTTTAATTTGTATGAAAATTACCTTCAGATTCCATGGACCATTCACCAGTACATAGGTAATTTGGATGGCAGTAGGGGCTGGGGAAAATCTAACCATGAAACCCCTCTTCACTGTGTTTCCCTCTTTCCCTTAAAGCCTCACTTACTAGGACTTCCCAGCTCAAGCAAGGTCTGTGAAAGAGATGTCTTTATTAGAGAAAGCATGTAATAGGCTGCCAAGTCCTGTGTACATAGGAAAGATTATTCTGAAAATGAAGGGTCACCCAGGAGTCTGAGACAAACAGACACGAGCTGAAGTTTCATTGACCCAGAAACCCTTGGGGGTGGGGGGGAATATATATACATATATGGTTTTACAAAGAGGAAAGAAATAGTTTCCATCTAAAACATGAAGGATGTTTTTCCCCTTCCAAATGGACAAAATGATACCTTTTGGGAAAAGGGAGATGGGACTCTTTTTAATTCCCCAAGGAAAAATTCTTGGGAGAATTAAGAACCAGAAGGAAGGATCTTCTGGAATCAGAACTCCACTGCAGTGAGACTGGTGCCAAGCAAGAAAGAAGCTCGGCCAAGCCTATTTTCTGTCTCGCTCCTTCTCCCTCTGAGAATACCTCTGACATACCAGCCTATAGGTTTCGTCAGGGCAAGGACTCTGCTTTCCTCTCCACTGTCACCTCAGCCTGTATCAGAAAGCTTGGATGACAGCAGGGGCTCAATAACCCTTAAGTGAATGTGTTCATGAACATTCTCCCTATTTCCCATCCTTATCTCATGTGTGATATGCTGGAGAGCCCTCTTGAGTAACACATTTTCCCTTTGCTTCTCAGTTCCCAATGTTTTTTTTAATGTTTTCTGTTTGTTGGTGTGTGCATGAATATATATGTGTAACTAAACATTTGCCATTTCAACAGTCTTAAGATGTAGAGTTCAGCAACATTAACTATGGTCATCATGTTGATCAACCATTATCCTTATCTGTTCCCAATTTTTTTCCCATCATCCATAACAAAAGCTCAATGGCCCCTAAGTACGGAATCCTCCTTGCCCTCTTCTTCTGGTCTACACCTGTTAGCTACTAGTAAACTTTGGTTTCCGTAAACCCATTGCCAACAAATTGATTACCACTCATAGTGTTTATGTAGGACAGAATAGGATTGCTTCACTAGGATTTCAAAGGCTATAAATCTTTACAGAAACGGACTGAAACATCTTTCTCCCAAGGAGCAGCTGGTGAGTTCAAACTGCTGACGTTTCAGTTAGCAGCTAAGTGCTTTAACCACTGTACCACCAAAATTCCTTTTACTTGCCTATCTAGATATTTCATGCAAATGGGATCGTATAATATTTGCCCTTGGGTGACTGACTTATTTCATTCAGCATAATGTTTTCAAGGTTATGGCATGTATAAGGACTTCATTTCTCTTTATGGATGAGTAATATGCCATTGTATGCACATACCACATTTTATTTATTCATTATTTATCCATGCATACATTTATAGACATTTATCTAATTTTCAGTAATGGGTATTTTTCCAAGCACACATATTATTTTTATTAATGGCCATTTAGTCCTCATGATAGATACTGGATTTTTCCCCCCTCATTTTCAGATGAGGAAACTAAGGCTCAGAGATGTTAACCTGTCCAATATTGCAACACAGCATGTACTGAAACCCACACCCAATTCTAAAGCCTGTTCCCTTAATAACTAGTCCTTCAGCTTTAGCAATGATTTGTATAGTGACACTGATTGATTTTAAGACTGTGCATCTCAAATTGTATTGTTCATATAGATCATCTAGCCAGCCTGTTGAAAATGCAAATTCTAACTACTTGGGATAGGGCTAGTGTCACTGCATTTCCAGCAAATTCCCAAGTGTATACAGACTAAAGTCTGAGGAACTTTTAATTTCTGATATCCTCCATTTCTATTAAGTAATAAGCATTCCTGATCTAAAATGTTTGATTTCATTCTTTATTGGTACCAGTGAAATATTTAACAAAGGGTTTCTGGTATAAAGTGATGTCTTAGGGACTCTGCCTCCTTAAGGCTTGGAGGGAACACTGAAGGTTTGGGAACAAAGATGGTCACATTTGCCTTGGTGGGACTGTTGATTAGGTGTCAGGATGTTAAACTCAAGGTCAACAGTTCAAACCCATGAGAAGCTCCATGGGAGAAAGATGAAGCTGTCTGCCCATAGAAAGTTTCATAGTCTCAGAAATCATATAGAGAGTCACTATGAATTGGATTTGACTTGATGGCAGTGATTCTCTGTCCACAGTAGGAAATTGTTTGGGGAGGGGCAAGATTTGTAGTGGTAGTTCCATGAGTAGGCCAAGAGAGAATGGTGGCTCAGGGATGCTCACCTGTCTCCTTGATTCTAGGCCTCATTCTGCCACTAATGTACAATACTTAAAATCAACTGAGCTTAAAGGAACTCCAGCAAACACTTAACCCAACATTCTAATTTTAAAGAGAAAGATTAAATTAAAGAGAGAAATTTCCAAAGTCATAGAGTGTATCTACTATAACACAGTACTTTTCTGCAACCTAGTAACAGATATTATGTTCACAAAATGAAAATTAGAGTGGGGCTCCATGGTCATATGTGTTTAAGAAACATTTGATTAAACAGAAGTAACCTGGCTTCCTTACTGCATGACTTCTCAGAGTCTTTAATACGTTAATGTGCTCTGTGAATCTCTCACACTGTGCTAGAATAAACATATTTCCAAAATGACCAGAGAATTTACTTTGTAGGACTTTTACTTCATAAATACTACCTTGGGAAACTGGTGTTGAGCACATTGCCTCTCATTACATGGGTAAATGAGGTACAGCAATGTGGCACAGAAATGCCCTACCATCCGCCCATTCCAATACCCTGTGTACAGCACACATATCTCCCTGGCTAACTCTTTCCCCTTTAATTTCTTTTCTATCATTTCCTGTAGTTCAGGCAGTGTGTGGATTCACTTGGTTGGCTCATATTCTGTCATCCCCTAGTGGAAGACTTTTTCCTAATCAATGAAGATTGTCAAAAGATTGACTGCAAACCCTAGCTTTATTAATATCTCCTTCTATAGCTATGATGTGGCCCTGTAGGATAAACACTGGACTGCTAATTACGAGGTCTGCAGTTCAAAGCCACCAACCACTCTCAGAAACCCTGTCTCTGTCTAGGGTCACTATGAGTTGGAACTGACTCAATGGCACACAAGAACAACAAATAACTGTAAAAAATATAACCCCATTGTGGCTTAATTATTTGGTTTTTCATTTTTCAAATGCCGTGCCATAATCAAATGATCTCTCTTTCCAGTTCTAGATCTGTAAATATAGTCAATGCCACAGTTGATGTCTCTTTGAAATCTCTTAGCAAGATCAGAAACAGGATGATGAATCAGTCACTTAATTCAACTCAAACTTCCCTCTTGTGAGTGCATGTCCTCCTTCTAGGGTCTCCATTTACCCTCCTTGAGAAAAATGTCACCCCCTCTAACCTGTCTTCCTCTATCAAATATACCTGTTCTGTGTTTCAATCCCTCGAGTTTTTGCTTATGTCCAGTGTCACAGAGTTAGGAGTGGTCTTTCTGAGAGTTCACCATTGTATTTTCACAGATAAAGTAATTGACTTGCCCACATTCCAGGTCTCCTCATTGCTTGCCCCCTGCTCTCTCCTAGGCACCATGACCTTTGGAACATTCTGAATGACTCCTCCCTGCCAGCTGCCCAGGTAATCACTGAAGTTGCCAGCCTTCAGAGAGCAACATAAATTCGTATCAGGTCCACATTCTGTCACCATGTGTCTCAGTGCTGACTGCCCAGGCTGCCACAGCCAATCCACTACACTTTGGTCATGACGGAGCAGCCTCAGGGAAAACCATGGGCTCATTCAGCCTTGCTCCAGCTGCAAGCAAAATCTGCCAGACTTCATTCTGCTCCTCTTCTCCAACCCTCTCCTTCTCTTAGCCCAGCTCTTTCAGACAGGTCTCCCAAGGGAGTACATGTCTCTTGTGGTTGGACTCTGTATGCATATAGATTGTTATCTGCATAATTTATCACTTACAATTTAGTCTTTTTCCCTTGGCTAAAGGGGTGTGAATCTTTATCTGTTTCGAGGGAAACAGAAATTGTTGTATATTGAATGTTTGTGCATAAATATATGCTATTTGCCAGTCACTGAACAAACCATGCACTTTAACCCTTCCATGACACTGCTTAAGCTAGCCCCTTTGACTCTGGAGGACATTCTCTCTCTCTTCACTTCTTTTTGCCATCATACCTAACAAAGACTGTATTACATAGGAAGGGTGGATTCTTAGGTTGTTGTTGTTAAGTGCCATCGAATCAGTTCTGACCTATAGCGACTCTGTATACTGTTTCTGAGGAGCAGCTGGTGATCTTGATCCTCTGACTTTAGTCTTCAAACCTACTTTGCTGTTCAGTGCATTAACCCACAGCACTATACCAGGACTCACACAGTTGGGTTGATGTTGCTGTTTAGTGCTATTGAGTTGATTCTGACCCATAATGACCCTGTATAGGGTTTCTGAGGAGCAGTTGGTGAACTTGAACCACTGACCTTGCAATTCAAATGGCTTTGCAGTCTGGCGCATTAACTCATAGTGTCACACAACAACAACAACCTAACTTTGGAAGATTTCACTTGCCTCTTCCCACTTTTGGAAACAACACTCCATTCTCCCTTAAGAATCAACATTTCCTATGTAATACAGTCTTTGTGAGGTGTGTGAGTACGTCCCTAGAATCAGAGCACCACCTGGCTTCAGGACCAGGCTCAGCCAATCAGAACCCACAGCCACAGTGACTGATTCAGTGCTATGCAGGTGACCAAAGCAGGGCATGGACAGTCAGCCCAGGTCTTTTGTTAGCAACTGTGAGAAAGAGATATCTGCCCACTGGGATATTAGCAATACGATGTAAGCCTGGCGTTCCAGTGACTTTTTCTGCTCCAACTTGGGAAGGGAGTGAAGTCAACAGAGAGGAAACTAGAGTATAGAGAAGCAGACATGCACATGATAACATTATTCAAGTTTCTAAATCCAATCATGCTTGAAACTAGGACTATTTACTGACTTTTCAGATCTGTGATTCAATTATTATTGTTACATTTTTTTCCCCTTAATCAGCTTAACATTGTATAATGAACTTGGTATACCACCCTGATACCCCTTTCAGGGTGGTATTTCTTCAGCTGCCAGAATCAATTCCCTCCTCAGCAACTGCCCGTCACCAAATGAAACTGCCTTACCTAAGGCTATGCCTCTTCACTAGGTATATTGCACATCTGATGACTAGTGAATACAAGGGTGCAAAGGTCCACACCCCTTCCTTGTCTCAATTATAAGCCATTCTGAAAGCTCATCTAGTTCCAGAGTTCTCCATAGGATTGTAATCTCTGTTACAACTAAACTGTAGTTCTACATATCTCTCAGGCTAACCCTGCTTCTCTTATTGCTTCACAAGTTGTATGCCCAAGAATAGTCGCAATTAACTCCTTGCATGCAAATCTTTGTCCTAGAGTCTGTTTCCTGGGGAACTAAATTTTAGATGGAAAATTTTCTGCATCCTAATGCACCATCCTATGAGACCCAATCCAAAAATTTCTATGAAGCTTGAGCACATAAGGTCCTTTTTCTTAATCTCTCACAGGTTTTTACTTGTGCCTTCATTAGACTTTTCCATTCATCCTCACATCACAGGTTTGTATATCAATCTCTGCCGTAAAACTATAATCTCTCAAAGGCGTTTTTCTGTTTGCTTGAGCCCTAACCACTTTGCGTGTAACTTATGCTCATCATTAAGTAAGAGTCACCATGAGAAGCAGTCTCATGACACCCATCATTGTGATGATTGTTGGGAGAGATGAGTATTATATTCGTTATTTATTGCTATGTAATAAATTCTCCCAAAAAGGATCTGATTGAAACAATATGCATGTATCACCTCACCAGTTTCTGACAGTCAGTGGTCCAGGAACAGGTTTTCTGAGTGGCTGTGGTTCAAGTTTCTCATAGAGTTGTAATCAAGATATAGGGCAGAGCTTCAGTCACATGAAGGTTTAACTGGGGCTGAAGAATCTCTTTTCAAAATGGCTCACTCACATGACTACTGGCAGGAGGCCTCAGTTCCTCACCACAAAAGCCTCTCCATAGGACAGCTTCAGTATCCTCACAACATGGCAACTGGTATGCTTTCCCCAGGGCAACCAATCCTGGGAAGAGAGGAAAGAAGAAGTCACATGTCTTTAAGTTGTAATGCCAGATACCTCACAATTAAGGAGAGGAGAGATAGGCCTCATCTTTTAAAGGGAGGTGTCTCAAAAAACTGTAGAGTATTTTTAAACCGCCGTAGAAAGTTGTCATTAGGTTGCACTGCTTCTTCCTGAGTCATAGGGGAAGCCTTCTCCAATCCAAACAAGAGGAATCCTAACACTTTTTATAATCAGCCTGATTCTTTTTACTTTCTAAGCACTGTCAATTTGATAACTGATCCTATTTTATTCATTGCTCCTCAGAAATTTAAAGCCAGAATTTTAAGCAAACCCTATCTTCTTGTGAAATGCTGCTGAGTTAGTTTTGACTCATAGTGACCCTGTATAGTGTTTCCAAGGAACAGCTGGTGAGTTTGAAATGCCAACCTTGTGGTTAGCAGTCCAGTGCTTATCCTAAAGCGCCACACCAGGACTCAAACCCTAACTATGATAAAATATTTCATAGTATGTATTTTATGTTATCTTCATTTCTAAATTTTGCTTTTCTCAACTCTGATTTTCATTTTGCATCAGTTTTCTTTCTTATTTAAAAATTTATTTTATTTTATTGTACTCTGTGCATGTTAATAGGGTGCCTTAAATCCTTTTTAGGACAAGGCAAGGCATAAATAATTAAGTACGAGCATACAAATGTATACATACATAACCAAAATAGGCCTCTTGATTTACTAGTATACATCCCTGGAGTCAGAGCACCAAATCACTGAAACAAATCCAGGTCATTTTATCTGACAGAGCCTTTGATAAGATGAAAAACAACAATGCCTACAATACCTGCTAACATTTAGTGGGCATTAATGATATACCAGATACTGTGCTCAAAATCTTCACTCATTCCTGCACTCAATCTTCATGATATCTCTTAAGGTAGGTGCTACTATGGTCCCCATTTTACAGATAAGTTTTAAAGAGGTAAAGTAAAAATTTCAAGATCACACTGCTACGAAGTGGCAGAGCCAGGACTCAAATCCAGGAGTATTGGGTCCTAGAACCAAACCTACACAATACTTCTGCTCTTTGTTAGGGAAAGTAGAAAATATTTAATGTTATACTCATGAGAAAACTGAAGCCCACAGAGGACAACTAAAAGTCATCAAGTAGTTATTCAACTTTTCTGGGTGTCCAATGTTGTGGCAAGAGCTCTGGTAGCGTAGTGGTTACAAATTGGGCTGTGAACCGCAAGGTCAGCAGTTCAAAACTACCAGCTGCTCCATGGGAGAAAGATGAGGCTTTCTGTTCCCATAAAGATTTATAGCCTTGGACACCCTGTACAGGGTCGCTATGAGTCAGAACTGACTCCAAGTCACATAACCAACCAACAACCAACCAAAAAGTGTACTATTTGGTTTTCAAAGTCCATTGAGGACACGTAAATGACAAGTAATGTACATGCAAAAGTCCACCATGAGCAAGAAAATATATAGCCACTAGAAATAACAAGCATCCAGACACTGGAATATGAAATCAGAGATGATGCCACAAAGGTGCGGCTGGTGGTGTACCAGGAGTCAGTTTCTCCAGAGTAACTGCTGGTAGTTTTGAACCACTGAACTTGAGGTTAGCAGCCCGATTTGTAACCACTGTGCTACCAGAGCAACAGTTCTTTCAAAAGAGAAAAAGAGAATAACCAGGAATGCATATGATAAAAAGGAACTGTTTGTCACTATCTTATCATTCCTGTATATAGAAGGTGAATCAGCAAACCTGTTTCAGCCATGTAGAAAGAGCAATGACACAGTGGGTTAATGCATTGGATTGTAAGGTTCATTTGAATCGCAAGATCGGTGTTTCAAGCTTACCAGCCACTCCTCGGAAACCCTATACAGGGTCGCTATCAGTTAGAACTGACTCGATGGCACTTAACAATAACAACAACAAGAAAGAGCAATATTTGGAGAGTCATAACTATATGGACTCCTGAGACATGTTTTTCAGATGTAAAATAGGAACAATACAAATATTAGCTGTGAAAAACAAACCATACAATTTATATACAATAATTTCCATACCATAAAACAGAATAATGATTCCTACTACAATAAATCTGGAGGAAGTTATTAAAGGTACCATAGACTGCCAATAGAACAAACAAATCTGTGTTGGTAGATGGACAACTGGAATGTTCCTTAGAAGTCAGGATGACCAGACTTCATCTCACATACTTCAGATATGTTTTCAGCAAGGACCAGTCCCTGGAGAAGGATATCATGTTTGGTAAAGTGGAGAAAGATGAAAACTCCCAGTGAGATGGATTGGCACAGTGGCAGGGGCAATGGGCTCAAATGTGGCAATGATTGTGAGGTTGGCACAGGACTGTGCAGTGTTTCGTTCTGTTGTGCATAGGGTAGCTATGAATTGGTACCAACTCAATGGCACCTAATAATAAGAACAAATCACTAATAAGTGTAAAGTTGAACCAGTTATTACCTGGTAAAAAACACTATTGTAATGTTTGAAGAAAGTGTCTGGTGCCACCATGGATAAAGCAATTTGCTGCTGAAACAAAGGTCAGTGGTTCAAGCTCACTTCATGGGAAAAAGATGTGGCATTCTGCTTCCCTAAAGATTACAACCTTAGAAATCCTATGAGACAATTATACTTTGTTCTGTAGGGTCTCTATGAGTTGGAATCTATTCATGGGCAACAGTTTCACTTTTAAAAAAATACTTAAATGCATACCACAAATGATGACTTCAATTTGAATGTGTCTGGTTTCTGGGGGTTTCCTTATATACAAGACTGCATATTACAGTTGGAGACAACTTGAATTGAACCAAGACCTGACTCTTGGCATTTTCAGTCTGAGTTTTATCTTCCAGGATGCAGAGAACAAATAACCATTTTTACATATTTTAGATAAAGTATTTAAAGCAGGAAATCAAACAATGTGAACAATGTGTTCCATTGGGCAAATCTGCAGCAAAAGATCTCTTTAAAATGTTGAAAAGCGAAGATGTCACTTTGATGACTAAGGTGTGCCTGACCCAAGCCTTGGTATTTTAAATGACTTTATACACATGTGAAATCTGGACAATGAATAAGCAAGACCAAAGAATTGATGCCTTTGAATTATGTTGTTGACACAGAATACTAAATATACTACAAACTGCCAGAAGAACAAACAAATCTAGCTTGGAAAAAATATAGCAACACCACTTCTCAGAAGTGAGAACAGTGAGTGCAAAAAAGGAATGGAGACCATGTCTGACTTTCTCTGGGTTTACAAGGAGGAAGGAGAATCAAACTCAAAATCAGCCCAAGGTCATTTCTTATGAGGCAGAAGTCAGATGTGCTTCTACCCTTCAACCTTCTTTACCTTATTCTGATACCAACCATTCCACCCACAGCATCCTTACTTATCTTCTGGGTTTGATAACCCATAATAGACCTGAGAGATAATACTCATGATTATAGGGTTTATTAAAGAAGTAAACAGAGTCCCACTCAGGGTCAGAAACAACTTGGGATGCAGCAGTTTTCCAGTCAGGGATACCTTTTCTCTGTGTACTGCAAGCACATCACTCACTTATCTTTGTCCTCTCAGTCATGTGGTTCCTTGTCCTTTGTCCCGCCGAGACAAACGTTACAAAGCTCTTTTAGCCTGGTTGTAAGTGCCCAAATGGCACATTCTGCAAGCCAGGCTCCTGCTCATAGGCCTTTAGTTATACTCAGTCCACAGGCTGGGAAACCCGCTGCTTTCTAACTCTCCATGATGCTGCCTCTGCAGGCCTCTCTGCTGCTGTCACTTTTTGGCACAGGGACCTCATGCTTTGTTTATTGCTCTTCTTTCTTGATGATTCTGGATCATGTTTCTGCTTCTGAGCTGGCTCTTTTTAAACCTAGCAGGATGGCACAACTAACCAACCCTAATGTTGGAGTTCTGTATACTGTATTTCCATGGTCCCAACCAATTATTTGGTGGGAGTTAAGAAGATTTTAGATAGAAAACTCATATCAAGTAAACGTATGTTGCCACAGTGAGACTGTCTCAGTTATGTTGGACATGTTACCAAGAGGAATCAATCCTGGTAACATGTGCAAGAGAAGGACATCGTGCTTGGTACAGCAGAAGGTCAGTAAAAAAGAGCAACACTCTTAATACAATAGACTGACATAGTGGCTGTAGCAATGACTGTGAGGATGGTGCAGGACTGGACAGTGTTTCACCCTGTATTAGTTAGAACTGACTTGATGGCACCTAACAACAACCACCTTTCAAACCAACAATCACCACCAGTGCTCACCTCTCAACCTAAGTCCTAGACTGCTTTTCAAACACTTGCACATCAATTGATAGGCTTTTCAGATAACGCAATACCAGTACGTTGTATCAGCTTGGTCATCCTCATAACATACTCTTTTATTTTGCCTATGTGGTACCCAGAAAAGTACCCAGTACTCTATCTCTAGTTGTACATAGAAGCATGGGATTGATGCCTTGTTACATCATTCTAAGTTCCATGCTTCTAGACTACCTTGCTTGACTGCCTCCATGTGTATAATTAAATAGCTACTTGCTAGATATTTCAGCAGTCAATAAATGTACTTGAATACCTTAGTACATGCCTCCACTACCTGTAGCATGTAAAGGCTCATTCCAAGTAAATATTGAATAAGCCAAGATAACTACTGTTGATTGAATACATGTTGTGTTCCTCTACAGTGTGCTAAGCAGCAAAGGTGTTAATTATTTTACTTGTCTCTTGTGTGTCTCTCTGGTCTGAATACAAGCTCTAAGAGAAAAGGGAATTTTTCTTTTCCATTGTTAGTACCTGAGAAATGGAAGGTGCTTGATACTTATTGAATTAACTTTTGACTAATTATTCAGTGAGATACTTTTCTTACAGATAAATGGGGAATAGGTTGGGGGAGGGCTATATAAATATCAATTAGACAGATAAAATGATACAATACATGTTAAATGAAAGCCTCCTATGTAAGGGAAACTTCTTTATGAACCTCCTTACCCACTACCCCTTCTCACTCCACCTTAAGACAAAAGAACATCAGTCTGATTGGCCACATACTGCAATACCAGTGGGATTGTGTTGGCAGGTTAAAGGAAGAATGCACATTAAAAGGTCAACTCTTAGGTATAGCTTGACTTTTTCTAGTGGATCAAAGCAGCTGGGGTCTATAGCAATGTAGCCCAGATGTCATTCTTTTCACTATTAAAGCCACACTAAATTCTCTAAAAATCTAACTTGTGATGTGGCTTGAACCATAAATATTAGAAGTGTCCAGGTGAAGATCAATAGGATTGAAACTGACCAGTTTCAGAGAGTCTGACAGGCTTGACCTCAGCTTTGCAGGATAAATGTAGATTTGTTGGATGGGGAAAGAATGAACAATTGGATAGGAATCTATTTTGACTAAAGTTGAGGAATACGGAAAAATTTTCTGGGATATTTAGATTTTATTCTATATTCAGTGGGGAGTTACTGAATGATGTTGAGCAGGGGAGTGGCTTGTTAACAGTGTATTTTGGAAAGAAGAGTCTTTATGATACCTTGTTGTTGTTGTTGTTAAGTAATGTGGAGTCGGTTCCAACTCATAGTGACCCTGCACAGAGTTTCCGAGGCTGCAAGTTTTTACGGGAGCAGAAATCCTCATCTTTCTCCCATGGAACAGCTGGTAGTTTCAAACTGCTGACCTTGAGGTTAGTAGCCCGATTCGTAACCACTATGCTACCAGAGCTCCTTAAAAGACA
>NW_006408575.1:6663037-6664804 GCF_000296735.1 Chrysochloris asiatica | reverse complement strand
TATCAGGGTTTCTTAGTGAGGGTTGTTTTATGTGCTGTCAAGTCATTTCTGACTCATAGCCACCCTGTGTAGGGTTTCTGAGGACTGACTAGTGGGTTTGAACCTCAGACTTTGCAGTTCAAACTGACCTTGTGGTTCAGCGCATTCTCTGCAGTGCTACATCAGGACTCCTTAGTGAGGGTAGCAAGTGGATTTTAATACAAGTACCAACTCCTAGCATTCAGCAATGAATCACTAAAACACTATGTTTAGTGGCATTTTGAGACTCTGTCTAGGTTCAGATGAAGAGTGTTGCCATCAACTACTAATGTCTGGCATGAGTACATAAAGGAGGAGTAGAACAGACAAGTCACATAGTTGTTATTGATAGTAGAACAGAGAAACAAATTTTAACAGATTGGGAACCCCTCTTCCCCACCAACACCACTATTGCTCTCTGCTCATTCTCACACAATATTTTCCCTACATGCTATCATCCCTGGACCACCACTCATCTGTCAGTTTGCCATACTGTGGAGACTTGTGCGCTGCTGTGATTCTGGAAGCTATGACCTGGGTATTTTTAAATACCAGCATGGTCACCAATAGTGGACAGGTTTCAGATGAGCTTCAAGATGAAGAGAGACTAGACTAGGAAGAATGAGAAACAAACTATTTCCAAATGTTAAGTCACTGAAAACCTTATGAATAGCAGAGAAACACTGTGAGATATAGTGCCAGGAAATGAGTCCCTCAAGTTGGACGTACTCAAAATTCTACAGGGGAAGAGCTGACTCCTCAAAGTAGAATTGATGATGCGAATGGAGTGAAGCCCTTAGGACCTTCATTTGCTGATGGGGCACAACTCAAAATGAAGAGAAACAGTTATAAACATCCATTAATAATCAGAGCATGGATTGTACGAATTTTGAATCTAGGGAAGTTGGAAACTGTCATATATGAAATGGAATGCATAAACATCGATATCCTAGGCATTAGTGAGTTGAAATGGACTGGTATTGGGCATTTTGAATCTGACAATCACATGGTTTATTATGCCGAGTATAATAAATTGAAGAATAATGGTGTTGCAGTCATCATCAAGAAGAACATATCAAGATCTTTTATGAGGCACAAGGCTGTCTGTGAGAGGATAATATCTATGCGCCTACATGGAAGACCAGTTAATACCACTATTATTCAAATTTACTCATTAACGATTAAAGCCAGTGAGGATGAAACTGAAGAATTTTACCAACTTCTTCAGTCTGAAATTGTTCAAACATGCACTCAAGATACATTGAAAATCACTGGTGATTGGAATGCAAAGGTTGGAAACAAGCGGAAGGATCAGTAGTTTGGAAATATGGCCTTGGTGATAGAAGTTATGCTGGAAATCGCATGATAGAATTCTGGAAAACCAGTGATTTATTCATTTCAAATACCTTTTGAAAGAGCATAAAAGAGACTGTACACATGGACCTCACCAGATAGAATACACAGAAATCAAAATTACTGTGTAATTATCTGTGGAAAGATAAGACGGAAAAGCTCCATATCATCAGCCAAAACAAGGCCAGGGGCAGATTGTGGAACATACCATCAATTGCTTATATGCAAATTCAGACTGAAGCTAAAGAAAATGAAAACAAGTCCACAAAAGCCAAAATATGACCTTGAATATATCCCACCTGAATTTAGAGATCATCTGAAGATCATATTTGATACATTAAACACTAAAAACTGAAGAGCAGAAGAGTTGTGGGATGACATCAAGAACATCATATG
>NW_006408575.1:6653062-6661582 GCF_000296735.1 Chrysochloris asiatica | reverse complement strand
GTAGAAGAATTGATGTATCTGAGTTATGGTGTTGGAGGAGAATATTAAAAGTACCATCGGCTGCCAAAAGAAGAAATAGATCTGTGTTAGAAGAAGTACAGTCCGAGTGTTCCTTGGAGGCCAGGATGGCCAGACTTTGTCTCTCATACTTGCGATATATTGCCAGAGGGATCAGTCAATTGAGAAGGACATCATGGTTGGTAAGGTGGAGGGTCAGAGAAAAAGAGAAAGACCCCCAGTGAGATGGAATGGCAAAATGGCAGTATTATTGGGCTCAAGCATGGAAATAATTGTGAGGTTGGCCCAGGATCGGGCAGTGTTTTGTTCTGTTGTGCATAGGGTCTCTATGAATTTGTACCAACTCAGTGGCACACAACAACAACAACAACAACAACAACAATCACCCCTGGGCAATAAGATTCGAATTTTCATTCTCTCTGTTAGAGTCAAAATGACCCCTAAAATGTCCTCTAGCCTGACATTGTGTATGGTCCTACCAGGGGCCATTTTGAAGCATATGCCAGTGACGTCTTGCTTATGCTCAACCTGCCCACTGCTGGACAATCAGGCCTAGACAAATGTGCCTGGGGAACAAGGTGAGAAAACCATTTATTTTCATGCAAATGTCCCCTTAATGGGTAATGAGGCAAACAGCAGCAGCTGGATCTGCTGTGTAAGGCTGAAATGTCTCGAAATAGAATATGGCTCCAAGTTTTCCATGGGGTACCTGCATCAGCAATTCTGTAAGTAAGTCACCAAGGGAAAGTAACTTTCTCTCAGGCATCCTTCGCCTGTAGCTAATCACAGCTGTGCAAAGAGGAAAAGTAGGGTACAGAGATGGGGCCATGGCATGAGAAGAGGGAGGGTGAAAACGAGCATTAAGAAAAACAGTAGTAATCAGGACGCTGGCCTCAACCCTTACCACAACTTTCCATATTACATGTGTATTGAACACTGTCTAGTCCAGAACTTCACACATGTTATTTCTGTCTTGCAGGAATGTTCCATGATCCCTTAACACGGCTAACTCGTGCTTACTCTTATTAGTTGAGATAACACTCCCTCCAAGAAACTTTTTCCAGGTTCTTCCAAGAAGCCAGGATAAAGAACTTCAAAGTCGGTTTGAACCACAAGGTTGGCAGTTCAAGTTCACCAGCCATTCCTCGGAAACCCTATACAGGGTCTCTATGAGTCAGAACCAACTCCACAGCATTTAGCAATGACAACAACCCTTCCCCTAAGCTACATTCTGCTTATCTTAGTTATTTATCTGTTCCTCACTAATTAAAATAATAACCAACAAGTTTTAAGTGCTTGGTTTTCACCCAAATGTGCTAAGCATTTAACACAGATTTTTCACTTAATAGCACAATAATTCTGCAAGGTAATGTCCCTACTTTACAAGCAGTGAAACAGGGTCAGTGAAATTAACACCTTGACCAAGAGAACAAGTACCCAAACTGTTTTTGGAATCCAGATCTGATCACATGTACTTAACCATCATATACAGCAGATCCCATTTTACATGCTGAGCTCTATAGGAGGCAAACAGAGTTCCAGTCACATTGCATTCCAGTATACATTGAGGTGGTACTCAATATACACGGGCTGACAGATTGATCAATGGGTGGATGAGTAGGTGGATGGATGGATGGGTGGATGGAAGCAAGGAAAAATCACTGTACATTAGAAATAAAATGTTCTAAGGATCAGTTCTTATTTGAAAAATAATGGGGAAACAAGCAAATTACCTTAAGGAGAAAGTGAGTTTCTAATGGCAGCCAGAAAAAAGACAAGTCCTAACTGAGGGGGGAAGTCAGAAATCAGAACTACGGAAGCAGAGTTAAGGATCCATTTCCAGGAGGGAGGCAAGAATGGGCAATAAAGGCAGGTGTCAGGAGTTACTGGGGCTAAGAAAAGTGATACAAGGTTGTACAAAGGTCCAGAGTGATAGGTCAGAAGAGATACTAAACTAGTGACATGACTAAAAGTCTGTTGTCATTAGTGCTGGCCATGTAGGACAGAGTGTGGGGTGGTTGCCATGTGTAGACAGATCCATACAGATTCATATGTCTTGGATCAGAAACTGATCCCCAAATCCACACTCTTGATACTTCTGCACTCTGCTTCCCTAAGCAATGTCTGATTCCCACAGCACTTCTCTTCCTTTAGTTCTAAACATACAGATTCTTTGGACCAGTTACAGTTTACTTCCACAATTGTTTGCACGGCAAAGGTTTCAAATGCTCCAAACACAAATAAGGTAAGAAATGGTGGCAGAAATAACCTTTTACAAGATGGGGGAATCACTTATAAGTTGTCATATTTAATACATATGGCTTATTAAGTTCCATTCTTTTTAAAAAATGCATATATCATCTATAACTGCTTAAAATTTTCTCAACTTTACAAATGTGTATTTGGTGCCCTTTGTATACCAGGGACTAACCTGCAAGATATAGTTACCAGTCCAGCAAGACACTATGCTTGATAAAGACAAGCCATAACAGAATTTAAAATCAAGGACCTGAGTTCCAGGCAAAGTCTTGGTCCTGATCTCTTGGGTTGTAATAGTGACCAATTTCTCATTCACTCACTTACTCACTCTGTGATCTGGGGCTAGTTAAAAAACTCCAATCTGTCCTGAATTCCTTATCTGAATATGCAAAATAATCATTTCTACCTGATAGGGCTGCCAATGGCATTAAATAAAACACACATGGGAAAACATTTCACTAAACTGTAGAGAAGGTGAAAACATTTCACTTTTAGCTGCCTGTTGCCTGGGGTAGCAATTTAAATCCTGTGAGCAGAGATGGTGACAAAAAAAAAAGAGAGAGAGAAACTTCAATTCAGTCCAACTGATCTGAGCTAATGTGGCAATGTAGAATAAGCACTGGGCTGCAAGATCATTTGAACCACAAGGTAGGTGTCTCAAACTTACCACCTGCTCCTCAAACTCCCCATGTTGTTGTTTGTTAAGTGCCATAGAGTTGGTACCGACTCATAGTGACCTTATGCACAGCAGAATGAAACACTGCCCAATCCTGGGCCAACCTCACTACTGTTGCCATGCTGGAGTCCATCCATGCTGCAAAAACCCCATACAGGGTCACTATTAGTCAGAACTGACTCGAAGGTCCTTAGCAATAACAAAACACTAAAAGTGTGTATTAGAGGACCCACAGCAGGAAAAATACAAAACATGAAATAAGCCTCATAAAAGTACAGGTAGGTATTATCTGCCCATTTTAAAGATAAGGAAATAGAGGATTAGAGAAGTAAAGTAACTTACCATAATCACAAAACAAATAAATATAACTCACTTTTGCAGACAGGTCAGTCAGTTTCCCCTACTGACTTAAAAAACTTTTTTTTGGAAGGGAGAGAGAAGTATTTTATTTTGTCTGTAAATGCAACTCACCCCCAGCCTCTGAATCTGTAGTTCCCAGACAGTTCATCACAATGGACCTCCATACTCCTAAACTGATGATATAGCTTTTCTCCTCACTTCACAATTCCATTATTCTGCAGGAAATCCACAAGGGACAAACATATCAGCAATGAAAAGAAAGTCATCTAGAAGAAGCCAGTTCCTTTATCAGCCTCTCCCATGCTTGTGATTTCAGGCTGTGAAGGAAGAACGGGAGCTGTAAGTAATGCTAATAGCATCATTCTAAGAGCACCAGATAACAGTTTTCACAGTCCAGAAAGGAATTGCCTTTGCACCATCTGGGTTTCTGTTACCATGTTGACTGTGCAATGTGACTCAGGGAAATCAGATGTGATGAGTTAAGAAACCCCACTAGCTCAAATCTGACCCACAGCTCCCCCAAAAGAGGTATAGGAGCAAAGAACGATCTCCCCCACCTATTGCATGGCGGAAACTGCACATTCCCTTGCAGAGAAAGGAAAATAAGCCATGCTGAAGTTGTTGTTGTTGTTGTTATGTGCCATGTAGGACCTGGCATTATTCAGCTGGGTCAGGAGGGCACGCCAATCACAAAGAAGGAGTTCTGGTAGCATAGCGGTTGTGAGTCAGGCTGCTAACTTCAAGGTCAGCAGTTTGAAACTACCAGTGGTTCCATGGGAGAAAGACGAGGCTTTCTGCTCCCATAAAGATAAGGCTTTCTGCTCCCATAAAGACAAGGCTTTCTGCTCCCATAAAGACAAGGCTTTCTGCTCCCATAAAGAGTCACAGCCTCGTAAATTCTTTAGAGGATCACTATGAGTCATAATCAACTCCGTGGCATGAAACCACCAGCATCACTACCAGGGCAGAAAGGGCTGGCTCCTTTGGAGGGCTGATCAGGTAGATATTGAAATTTTGTAAAGCTATAGGAAGCACATTGCAACTCAATAAGAGGGGAAGAAGGAAGTCAAAGATGTGAAAACCTCAGAAGAAATGGCAGTAGATCTATCATCTGATGGTGGTAGGATAACCAAATGATTCCAGCACTCGTTCAAGATCAGGATTCTCTCATTAGTGGTATCATAGATTCACAGTTGAAATCAGATTTCGGACTTCTCCACTAATTAGCTATGCAACCCTATACAAGTTACTCAATCTCTCTGTGCCTCAGTTTCTATTATGTATTGCTGTTGTTGTTAAGTGCCGTTGAGTCAGTTCTGAATTATAGCAACCCTATACAGGGTTTCTGAGGAGCATCTGGTTAGCTTGAACTGCCGACCTTGTGGTATAAACCAACTTTACAGTCCAGCGCATTAACCCACAGTGCCACACCAGTACTAGGTATTATAATAGTACCGACCCATTAAGATTGTTGCGAGAATTAAATGAGTTTATATCTGTGCAGTGCTTGGAAGTGTGCTTGATTCAAGGTAAGTACTCAGAAAACATGTAAGTGCTAAGTACTTACTAGGTGCCAGACAGTCTTCTGGGCTCTAAGAGTGAACAATCATATACAAGACAGACAAGTCACTACTTTCATTAAGTACATATGTGAAGGCTTCAAAAAGTTCATGGAAAATCTTAATTATTTTTTAATTCTATTTTTCCATAATTTTTTTTGAAGGCCATTCGTATAATTTCAGACACTGATAGGACCATTTGAAGAAAATGTAATATAGTAGAGTATAAAAGAGTAACATAATAGAATGTCTTTGAGAAGAGACAAGGGGAGATTACATAGGGCAGGCAGGAAGGGAATCTCTGAGCTGAATTTTGTTGAATCAAAAGAAGTCAGCCACGCTGAGCTGGAGTCACCCAGGCAGCAAGGCTAACAAATATGGAGCCCTTGAGGCAGATCAAAGCATAGAATGTTAAGAAGCAGAAAGAAAGGCCTGTGTGGTTTGGAGCAGAGTGCATAAGGAGGGAGAACACAATGGGACAAGAGAACAAAGAGACAGACAGGGTCTGATCATGTCAGGCCATGTGGGCCATGGTGAGGAGTGTGGATTTTATTCTGAAGCAGGTGGGAGGCCACTAAAGGATTTAAGCAGAGTAAGACTCTGTACAATTTACATTTTAAAGGGATCATTCCCTTGATTTATAAAAACTTCCCATGCACTATCTCTCCATTTTTGTAGAGATCTCCAAGGCTTGGAAGAGCTCAGAGTTATAAGATAGGTGTCTGGGTCTCAGGAGAATCACATGGGCAGCTGCCTACTGACCAGGAACATGAATTTTGAATTGTTATGGAAGGAAAAATAAACTTTACTGTGTTAAACCATTATGGGAGAGAAAGACAGAGACAAGAAAGAAGGCAAGAAAGGGAAGAAGTATCCTGCTCTCTGGGTAAAGAATGGACTTCTGGTATGGTGCTGTAGGATAAGCACTGGACTTTGAACCAAAAGGTTGGCTCTTCAAACCCACCAGATGCTCCATGGAAACCCTGTACTGGTTGCTGTCGGTTGGAATTGACTTGACAGCATTTAACAACAAAAACAACAGGGAAAGAATGTGAATGTGAGATCAGATAATTAGCAAGAATAGAAGCAGAAAGATCTTCCATCTATTTCCTGTACAATATCTTGAATAGTCTTGGTGCGGCACTGTACGACTGTGGACTGGTAGCTGAAAGGTCTGCAGTTCATATCTTAGATAGTGGAGGTGTTAAGTGTCGTAAGTGACATAAGAGTTGTTACTAATTCATAGCTGCCCTGTATATGGTTTCTGAGTCCCCAGGCCTTGCCACACTGCTGGCCAACCAGGTCTCCACCCGGGTTCACAGGAGTCTATTGAACATTGTAGGGCTTAGCTTGCAGCTTCATTGCTGTTTTCCCCTCACTTCCCCTTATTGGTGACAAACGTGGTCACCAATCAGTGTGTGTCTTCCCATTGAGTCTTAGTCTTGGAAGGGGGTTTGCTCTGAGGGCACCTGACCACTTACCTTGATGTCTTCTGGGTGATCAACTTGCTTTTTCTTGTAGTAATCCGTCAGTGTGCCTATATTGTGCAAAACAGATAATTAGTTTTATATTCAACAATTCATACAAATTTTGTTTCATCTCATTGATTTGTTGTTGTCACTAAGTGCCATTGAGTCTGTATAGCATTTCTGAGGCGAGAATGGTGAATTTGAACCACCAACCTTGTAGATCAAGCAGACTTGTAGTCTAGTGTGTTAGCCTGCAGTGCCACTCCAGGAGTCCATTCATTGATTGCGCTTATCCCACTTCCTCCCTGTGTTTCCTGTTTCCATTACTCACTCTTTCCTGACCCTTTTCAATTTTGTCCTTGAGGAAAGGCTGCCATCGTTTATCTCAAATTGGTTCATTTCTAAGCTGTGCATACTTCACTAATGTTATTATTACTTTTTAATGAATAACTAGATTCAGTCAAGAACTAGATAGACTGAATCAGTGGCATGCACTAACCATCTTCCTTATAGAGGGAGGCTATAAAGGAAAAGAGCAAAAAAGTGACAGACCAGGTTAGTCTGAACAGCCTCCTCCAGGTATCCTACCTCCCTTTTCAGAAGACAGAAATTAAGTCAATAATTTTTCCCCATTAGACTTCAAACCATGCTGCTTTAGGAGTCCTAGTCAGATATGCATCAATGAGTTTTCAAAGTCATAGACTACAAAAATAGCAAGGCAGAGGTAGTGGAAGGGTTGCGGATGCTGTACATCCTTGTGAAGAGACTACCATGACCCAAGCTCTGAATGTACATTAAATGTGTACAAAGAGCAGCTCAAAAATTATTGCTACTAGGGCTGCAGCTCATACACATATGGGTTTATTCCAAACAAATTGTCTCTACGATCAGTGGATGGCTGCAGACAAGTTCTCTCAGTATAAACTAGTCTTAGTCTTATGAGGGTATCTTCAAAAACAGATCCAATCAAAACAGTGTTTCTGAGGGAATCTGCTTGGCCACTTAAATTCAAGGCAGAGTGGTCAGCTCAGAAGGTTTGGCAATGGGTTTTTGGAATTCCAAAGGACTCGAAACTACCAGCCGTTCTGTGGGAGAAAGATGAGGCTCTTTGCTCCCGTAAAAATTTACAGCCTTGAGAACCCTGTACAGTGTTGCTATGAGTCAGAACCGACTCCATGGTACTTAACAACAACAACAATTCTTGATAGGGAATTCTGGTGTGGTGCTGCAGGACAATGTGCTGAACCTTAAGGTCAGTTTGAACTGCAAGATTAGCAGTTCAAATCCACCAGCCACTCCTTGTAAACCCTATACCTCAGGATCATTATTGGTCACAACCAACTCAATGGCACTAAGCAACAGCAACAATCTTGACAGATTTTCCTAAAGGAAGCAGGGCAGTTACAGGGGCTTCTTAGGAAATTTAAAGAAAATTGAAAACTGTATTGATGAAAAAAAGGCTAGGAAAGTTGCTCTGAGGAATATTTTTCCATTATAACAACGCACCTGCTCATTCTTCAAAGGTCAAAAGGAGTTTCACTGGGAAACCTTACTTCATCCACCCTATAGCCCTTTCTTGCCTTTGTTCCTTCAGATGTCTTTTTGTTTCCAAAACTCAAGGAACATTTAAAAGGTGCACTGTTTGAGTACTTTGAAATTCCAAAATTGCCATTTTGACATGGTGTAAATTGAAGAATACAGAATATTTGTGGGAATGGTTATAAAGCTGGAAATATCACCTTCGAAAGCATAGAGAACTAGGTGGGGGTATGTTGAGAAACAATAGCTTCACATTTTGCTGTTTTTAAATAAAGGCTTCTGTGTTTTTGTAGCAATACCGTTTTGACTTATCCTTATACATATGTGCACATTCATTCATTCAATAAGCATTTCCTGAGCAGCTTAGATGTACTAGGCCTATTATAAATGCTAGGGCTATTGTCAAACCAAACAGATGAAACGCCTACTCTTTTCTGAGCTACAATATTAAGTAACCATGTGCAAAGCAGACAAGGCTCCTCTTCTAATCAAATACGTATCATTTTAAATACTGTTAAGAGTTATGCAGAAAGCAGTGTAATTGAATATCTTTGAGAAGGGGGCAGAAGGGCTTTAAATAGGGCAGGTACAGAAGCTAACATTTTGGAGAGTAAACAAAAAGAAAACAAGTAAAATATTT
>NW_006408575.1:6648952-6651516 GCF_000296735.1 Chrysochloris asiatica | reverse complement strand
AGATGTAATCCATACTGAAGGCTGTGCTCTTTGACCTTCATCAGTAAATGTTTTAAGTCCTCCTCACTTTCTGCAAGCAAGGTTGTATCGTCTGCATATCGCAGGTTGTTAATGAGTCTTCCTCCAATCATGATGCCACGTTTTTCTTCATAGAACCCAGCTTCTTGGATTATTTGTTCAGCGTACAGATTGAGTGAGTATGGTGAAAGAATACAACCTTGTCACACACCTTTCTTAATTTTAAACCACTCATTGTTCCCATGTTCTGTTCGAACAACAGCCTCTTAGTCCAGGTACAGATTCATCATGAGCACAATTAAGTGTTCTGGAATACTCATACTTCTCAATGTTGTCCATAGCTTGTCATGATCCACACAATCGAAAACCTTTGCATAGTCAAAGGTGAAAGCTCATAAAATGTCTACAGGTCAGCAGTTCCAGGTTGTATGTCAGCTCCATGAATTCCTCAGGGACCCAGACTCCTTCCATCTTTCTGCTCTACTATCTTTAAAACAGAGCCCTGCACTGTGGTTTATTGTGCTGGACATTTTGCAAAGCTGGTTTGAGCTGCAAACTCACCAGTCACTCCTTAGAAACCCTGTACAGAGTTGCTATGGGTTGAAACTGACTCGACCGCACTTAGCAACAATAACAATCTGTAAACTGTGGCCCTTTTCACATGGTTCAAATTGGTTACTAGGTCTCCAGTCATTAAGTCTGCGCAGTCAGGAAGTAAGCTGATATCACTCCTCTGCCATTAGTTGGTTCTGAAACCTTAAGAAACTTACTTCCACTTACTGGCCCTCAGTTTTCCCATTTGATCTGGCAAGTTATTTATTGTACTAACATTGTCCTCTTTGCCAGAATGGGGGTTGAATAGCCTCACTTCAAAGTAGAGATCCTGCCTCTTTCTCTATGTAACACAGCCATACAGAGTATTGATTTGATTGAGGAATTGACTTTTAAATATTCTATTTTCTTATTGGTGCTGTGGATATGAGTTCTCTGGGGAACTTGGAAGGTAATTGCTTTTGCCTCTGCTTTGGAAGGGTCTGACTTTGATGCAATGCTGTTCTCATCTGCAGGTTTAATTTAGCTCTTTTGTCTGCATAAAACTAACTGGGAACTATCCCTTGTGAGGAGCCAAACATATCACATGGCTGGCCCCTTCTGGCTGAATTTAGACTTGACCTTTCAGCTAAGGATCCCGGGATAATCTGCCTGCCTGGGTCAAGACAAGATGCCTTCTCTCTCCCTCCTGATCCTCTCTGGAAACTGCAGTTAATATGAACCAGCCACTGGGTGTCAGTATTGCTTTCTCCAAATATGAGGAAAAATGGATATTTGTGTGCTTTGAGAATTGTTTATGCAGTAAGTTTGGCCTGTAAAGTGTGTGCAATCACAATTTAATTGGAATTAAAAATTAACCATAGGTGCTCACTTCTCTATCTTTACATTTGTACTCTCCCTTCTCATTTCACACCCTTTATGCAAATAAAAGATAGGGAAGAAAGAATAAAATAGATGTCAGAGAGGACTCTGAAAGTTGCTCTTAAAAGGTACATAAAATAAAGCAAATGTTAAGACATGATGAAGTAAAAGAACTGAACAGAAGATTTCAAAAGCTGGCTTAAGAAGACAAAGTAAAGTATTATAATGAATTATGCAAACCTAGAGTTAGAAAACCAAGAGGGAAGAACATACTCAACAATTTTCAAGCTGAAAGAAGTGAAAAAATATGTCAAACCTCAGTTGCAATAACGATCCCTGGTAGCGTAGGGGTTATGAATCAGGCTGTGAACCTTAAGGTCCGCAGTTTGAAACTACCAGCTGTTCTGTGGGAGAAAGATGAGGCTTTCTGCTCCTGTAAAGATTTACAGCCTCAGAAATACTGTGCAGGGTTTCTATGGGTCAGAATCGACTTGACAGCACTTAACAACAACACCATTGGCAAAATGGAGTACTGGTGTGGCACTGTAGGTTAATGTGTCAGACTTCAAAGATGTTTGAACTGCAAAATCAGCAGTTCAAGCTCACCAGTTGCTCCTAAGAAACCCTATACAGGGTTGCTATGGGTCAAAGCTGACTTGACGGCACTTAACAATAACAAATTGGCAAAATACTGGACAATGCAGGATGAAGAAAAAGAAGATAAAATAAACATACAGAGACACTGTACCAAAAAGAACTGGTCAATGTGCAGCTATTTCAGAAGGTAGCATATGATCAGGACTAATTGCACAAGACCTTTTTAAAGTGTTGAAGAGCAAAGATGTCAGCTTGAGGACTAAGGTCCGCCTGACCCCAGCCATGGTATTTTCAGTAACTTCATATGCAAGCGAAAGCTGGACAGTG
Organism: Chrysochloris asiatica; assembly: GCF_000296735.1. Classification (NCBI taxonomy): domain Eukaryota; kingdom Metazoa; phylum Chordata; class Mammalia; order Afrosoricida; family Chrysochloridae; genus Chrysochloris; species Chrysochloris asiatica. The sequence goes on along the minus strand of NW_006408575.1, from coordinate 6,649,161 downwards.
AACAAGAAAGACTGTAGAAGAACTGATGCTTTGGAGTTATGGTGTTGGAGGGGACTATTGAAAGTGCCATGGGCTGCCAAAAGAAACAACAGATCTGTATTGGAAGAAGTGCAGCCACAGCGCTCCTTGGAGGCCAGGATGGCCAAAGTTTTACTCTCATACTTTGGACATATTGACAGGAAGGACCAGTCGCTGGCAAAGGATATAAT
>NW_006408575.1:6638959-6646953 GCF_000296735.1 Chrysochloris asiatica | reverse complement strand
AAATAGAAATACCTTATAATCCAGCAATACCTCTACTTGGTATTTACCCACAAGAAATACGAACCATAACAGGAGTAGATATATGCACACCAATGTTCTTAGCAGCACTATTTACAATAGCAAAAAGATGGAGACATCGTAAATGCCCGTCAGCTGAAGAATGCATAAACAAACTGTGGTACATATACACAATGGAATACGATATGCTACCTTGAAGAACAACAAGGAAGCTGTAAGCCACCACATAACATAGATGAACCTTGAGGACATTATGCTGAGTGAAATTAGTCAGTCATAAAAGGAGAAATACTGCATAGGACCATTATTGTAAAAGGCTAAGAAAAAGAACCCACCCAAAAGGGGGGAAAAATATATATATAATTGTTTATCACTAGGACATATGGGATGAGAGGAGGGGAGGGTGGTAGGGGAAGATAGAGCACACAGTAGGGAATAGATACAGGAAAGCTTGGGTGCTGGGTGTGGGGGATGGGCAATACACAAGAAGGGGGAGAGAAATATAAGAACAAGGCAGATGTGAGAACAGTTAGGCAGGTTCGCATGAGCTAAGTGGGTCACAGGTAAATGATGATATATGCACAACCTTGGAACAACAGGGCTTTGGGATACAGGGATTGAGGCATGGTTTGAAAGGGTTAAGAGGGGAATAATGTTAAAATTATTTGCTATCTATTGAATCTTTGTTTCCCTTGCCTACCATTATGAAATAGATACTTGGGTGGGGGGGAAGGAATAGCCAGAAACATCACAATAGAAAGCTTGTGAGCCCGTCTTCAGCCTATAACTGATTGGAATACCTTAGTAAAGGGGGTTAGAAATTGCTCAGTGAAAGAGACCTCCTGTGGAGCTTGTGCATTGCATAAGACCATAGATGGAAACCAGAATCCATTTGCAATTGTCCGAGGTGGGAAATTTCCACTGGAAAGGATGAGTAGACCAGTCTGGAGTGGCTAGAAGAATAGAAGATACTTCATGAAGGAAGACCAGCAGGAAAAATCAGAAACAATAATGGCAGTATGATTGATTACTATAAGAACAAGTAAGCTGTTCACCCAGGAGCCTTCAAGGCAAGCGGTCGGGTCCCCTCACAGCAAACTCCAAGACTAAGACTCAAGGGGAATACACAAGCAGGCATATGGTCTGGTTGGTGACCACGCTGGTCACCGTTACGGGGAAGAGCGGGAAAAAACAACAATGAAGTTGGGGTCTAAGTCCGACCACATTCAATAGACTCCTGTGAATCCTGGTTGGCCAGCAGTACAGCAAGACCCGGGGACTCCTGGGCCCAGAGGCAGTGACATGGCCACAGAGGACTAGAGTGAAAAATGAAGCATCCAGCTGATATGAAGTGAGGGGAGATGCACAAGAACACCCATACTTGCAGATAGTACCCACTTGACCTGACTTCGATGGCTGGATAATCAGAACTGGACTAGAAGAAGAAAGAAGAGGGAAGGAAAAAAATAAGAGTAACCCACTACAATTTGATGAACTTTAATATATGTATGGATGTAGTAGCTAAAAAAAGGGAACAAATCTCTACAGTAAGGATCACTCCCACCCCCTTGGTACACAGGCTTGACAGGGATGAGCTACTTAGACATTGGTTACCCAAAATAGAGGCGGGGGGGGGAGGGGCTATAAAGGCAAGAAGTGACTGACTTACAAGCTTTCAAGACAGAGCCTAGTTCCAAACAGCGCAGGAGTAGGTAGAAACTCCACTGAGTTTCTTTTGGGACCGGGCTGGCAAAAGGAAATGGGGATAAGACTCTTGTGGTACAATAGTGAATAATTGCTATCAGGACTGACTGTGAGGGTTGGGAATGTAGAGGTAGATGTTTTGGTTTTTTTGACAAAAGGAGGGGAGTGACTGATTTTACAGCCCAGGAGCGAAGGTCCCTGGGACCATCAAGTAAGAAGAGGGGAGAGCGTGACCCTATCCAGAGAAGCAGTGAAGCCAGGCATGGAGACAGAGATGATGACGTGGACAGATGGAATGGCTGCGGACATGGGACTCAGGGAGGGAGAGGGGCTGTGTGATAACAGCCGGGGTGGGGGGGAGGGTGAAGGGAAAGGGAGCCTGTGGAGTATATCCTTTGGTTATTTGATAATGCATGGAGGTGATTGTAATCATTGCAATGAAACGAATATGATAGGATGAATGTAAATCTAATGTTCTGCCATTTAAACCCACATAATTCACAATAAAAACTTAAAAAACAAACAAACAATTGTAGCAGTACACTGATAGAAACCTGCCAAATTCAAGCAGGATTCATAAGAGAACTTAGAATGAGTTATATCTAATGTCAGCTAAATCTTGGCTAAAGAAAGAGAATACCAGAAAGGCATTCAACTTTGGGGATCACAACAAATTATAGATAATATTGCAAAGAATAGGGATTCCAGCAAGCTTAATTGTGCTCATGTAGAACCATACATAGATTAACATGCACCTGACCCAAGCCATATTTTCAATCACCTTATATACATGTTGTTAAATAAGAAACAAGACTGAAGAGTTAATGCCTTTGAATTATGGTGTTGGCAAACAATATCATATATATCATGGACTGCCAGAAGAATGAACATATATGTCTTAGAAAAAGTATAGTTCAAATCTCTATAGAAGCAAAAATGGTGACACTTAGTCTCAGATAATTTGGTTATGTTATCAGGACAGACCAGTCTCTGGAGAAGAATATCATGCTTGGTAAATAAAGGGTCAGAAAAACAGAAGACGGCCCTCATCAAGATAGATTGACAAACTGACTACAACAATGTGTTCAAACATACCAAATGTGAGGACGGTATAGGGTCAGGTGGTGATGCTTTCTGTTGCACATAGGGTAGCTATCAGTCAGAACCAACTCAATGGCACCTAACAACAACAACAGCATGGCCTTTCCCTGGGTGACTGCAATAATTCCCACTTCCAGTTTTCTGTCCCTAAAGCTAGTCCTTTGCATCCAGTTAAAATTAGCTCCATAACAGGCTCATTTGTCTGATAAAGAGTCCCCAGTCACTGTAGATACACAAATAAAAGTGACAAAAGTACCTGACAGGAATTTTTGTAGAGAACACACACACACACAAACATCTAAAATAATTAGATTTGATGTCCAGGAATACTGAGGTGTGGTGCTGTGGGTTAATGCACTAGATCATAAGGTTGGTTTGAACTTTAAGATCAGCAGTTCAAGCTCTCCAGCCACTCCTTGGAAACCCTATACAGGGTTGCTATGAGACAGAACCGACTCGATTACACATAACAACAACAACAATAACTCCTTGTGTGGGGCTAGTGGTTCAGTAGCAGGGTTTGATTCCCAATCAATCTATCTTCTGTGCAGTCACCACCTGACAATCAGTGGAAACCCATGTGTTGTTATGATGCTTAACAGGTTTTAGCCGACTTTATAGACTTCTGATATGGTGCTGTGGATCAGCATTGGACTTTAAACCACAAGATCGGCAGTTCAAATCCACAAACTGCTCCTTGGAAACCCTATACAGAGTCACTATGAGTCAGAGCCAACTCGACAGTGCTTAACAACAACATAGACTAAGATGGACTAGGGAGAAAGGTCAGGCTATCTACTTTTAAAAGGCAGCCAATGGAAAGCCCTTGGAAACTCTATACAGGGTCTCTATGGGTCCAAACCAACTCAATAACACTTAAAAACAACAACAATGGAAACCCTATGAGTCACAATGGTCCAATTTGCAATTGATCGTGGAAGATGGTACAGGAGTAGGCAGCATTTCATTCTACTGTGCATGGTATGGCAAGATTCAGGGACAACTTAAATGCAGTTAACAATAGCAAGTATCACTTTGCAGGCAGAGGAGGGTGGGTTTGCGTTCTAAAACACAAATCTGGCTATGCCATGTCCCTGCTGAGAACCTTCAATGACTCCCTTTCTTCACAGTAGGGTAAATGTAAACTGCTTAGGTTGGCATGCAGGGCTGCCTACAGTCTGGATGCTCCCAACCATTCAGTCTCATGTCTTATCTCAAACATCAGGCTTCAATACTGATCACTCTCTCCATGACTTTGCTTATTCCAGAGAGACTCCTCACCTTCTCCACCAGAAAAACCTCAGCTGTTCTTTCAGAGCGTCTTCTAGAAATGCTGTTGGGGGCCTTTCCCCAGCTTAAGCGTAATGCCCATTCTGTAGATACCCAACCCACCATCAAAAATAAATAAATAAATAACTTATCCTAATGCATCAAAAGGAATCCTGGTGTGGCGGTATGGGCTAATCCATCAAACTGCAAAGTCATTTGAACTGCAAAGTCGGCGCTTCAAGCTCACCAGCTGCTCCTTGTAAATCTTACACAGGGTCGCTATGGGTCAGAATCAACTAGACTTGACAGCACTTAACAACAACAACAATGCATCAAAGTTTTCTGTTATGTGTCTCTCACAACCCACTGGATTATAAACTGCCTTCAGACAAAGACTTTGTATCTCTGACTCCTGCAACTATGTCGAGTAGATTTTGTTGTTGTTAAGTGTCAAATAGATAGCCCGCACTTAATAAACGTCTGTTTCATCAAACTCAACTGCTCCCACGAGGTTATTCAGCTTATTTTGTCTACTCTGCAATGTTACTTGCATACATTCCCTGTTTACAGTCTCTACTGCAAACATTCTGGCTCAGAGTTCTCCAAACTTCTGTCACTTCCCTTCCACCTTGATTATTTTTACCATGCTTATGTACAACAGGAGGAGCCCTGGTGGCACTCTAGGATAATCACTGAACTGCTAACCCACAAGATCAGCCCACTAGTTCTAACCCACTAGGAGCTCTATAGTAAAAAAATGAAGCTGTCTGGTCTTGTAAAGATTTACAGCCTCAGGAACCCTGTATAGACTCACTATGAGTTGGAATTGACTCCACCAAGGTGGTTGTGTACCACATTGCTTATTTTAAAAAGAGTGTCATTACATTCAATTATATTTTTCTCAGACAGATTTTGATTGAAAGCAGCTAATAACAAAAAGATATTTATTTATGTTTCACTGACTATGCAAAGACATTCAATTGTGTGGATCATAATAAATTATAGATAACATCCCAAAGAATGGGAATTCCTGTGCTTATGCAATACCTGTCCAGGCAGAGCAAGAGGCAGTCATTCAAATCAAACAAAGGAATACAGCTTGGTTTAAAATCAGAAAACGTGTGTATCAGGGTTGTATCCTTTCACTATACTTATTCAATCTGTATTTTGAGCAGATAATCCTAGAAATTGGAGTATACTAAAAACCTGAGATAAGCAGATGATGCAAACTTACTTGCAGAAAGTGAAGAGGACTTTCAGCACTTACTGATGACGACCAAAGACTAGAACCTTCAGTACAGATTACAGCTCAGCATAAAGAAAACAAGAATCCTCACAACTGGAACAACAAATAAATGGAGAAAAGTCTGAAGCTGTCATGAATTTCATTTTACTTGGATCCACAATCAACACCCATGGAAGCAGCAGTCAAGAAATCAAAGAATACATTGCATTGGATAAATCTGCTTCAAAAAAAAAGTTCTTTAAAGTACTAAAAAGCAAACGTCTCACTTTCAGGATTAAGGTGTTCTTGACCCAAGCCATGATATTTTGGATCACATCATATGCATGTGAAAGCTGAACAATGAATAAGGAAGTCCAAAGAAGAAAGGATGCCTTTGAAATAGATGTTAGTGAAAAATATTAAATGTACTATGGAATGCCAGATAAACAAACAAATCTGTCTTGTAAGAAGTATAACCAGAATGTTCCTTGGAAGTAAGGATGGAGAAAGTCCAGCTCATGTATGTTAGAAATATTGTCAGAAGAGATCAGTACCTGGAGAAAGACATCATACTTGGTAAAGTAGAGGGCCAACAAAAGGAAGACCTTCAACAAAATGGACTGACTCAGTGGCTACCAAAATGAGCTCAAATAGAGCAAGAGTTGTGAGGATGGTGTAGGACCCGACCGTGCTTCATTCTGACTCAAGGGTATCTCACAATAATGAAATATCTTTCTCAAATAAATTTGTTTTAAAAGGAAACTTTAACTCACTGTCATAATTGAAAGTCTGCATCTCTTGTCAAAAAAAAAAGAGGACAGCTAAAAAAATTAAATACAATAATGAAATGCTATTAAATTCTGGCTAGACAATCCTGCCTGCTGCAGTAGATACACTGAGGCTATTAATGCAAGCTTTCATTCCTTCCTGTATCTATGCCTCTGCCACATAACTCTGAGTTTTTATCACTAAAGAGGCAAGGTCTCATTTCTCCATCCCTTGATTCTGAATTCAGTCACATTATTTGTTCTCGTCAATGCTGTATTAGATTTAACACATGCAGAAGCATCCAAAGCTCTAATGTGTCTTGGATTGCTCCTCAGCATTGAGAACATGCCTAGGTAAGCCTGCTGGAAAGATGTCAGAAATACACAAGGCAAAACCTAGCTACTCCAAGCAAGAGCCCGATGACAATTTAACTGCTAGACCTGAGAGCAAATGACCACTGACCTTAAATGTCTTACCTGCAGATGTCTGAGCTCAATAAAGGTTTACTGTTAAAAAGACTTGAGGTTTGGGGACTCTTTGTTACATATATTATTTGTCAATAGACAACTAATATAATGCCAGTTTGTCATACTAGGGTGGTTTGTGTGTTTCTAAGATGCTGTCATTATGCCACTATCATTTCAACTAACAGCAGAGTCACCGTGATAGTCAGATTTCAGCAGAGTTTCCAAATGAATTGTAAACTAAGAAGAAAGGTCTGGCAGTCTACTTTTGATAATTAGCTCAGGAAAACCTTATGGGTCACAATAAAACATTGTACAAAATCATCCTGGAAGATGAGCCTCCTAAATTGCTATGCAAAGACCATAGCAAAAGCTAAAGCAACCAATGATCATGAAGCTAGCACAGGACCAGACAATGTTTCATTCTGTTATACATGACATCACCATGATTGGAGCCTACTCAAGTGCAACTAGCAACATCCAGAAACAGAGGCCCTAGGACCATCAAGGGAGAAGAGCACAAGCGGAATGAGGGACCCTATCCAGAGAAGCAGTGATATCAGAGGTGAAGGCAAAGATGAGACCATGGAGAGAGAGAGCAGCTCATGGAAAGAAAGGGACTGGGTGCTGGCAGCCAGGAGGTAGGCTTGCAGAATGGCCCTTTGGTTGTTTAAATTATTATATATTCTTGAGTATTTTTGTGAACACCCCCACCCCCACCAAAAAACAAACAACAAATAAACAGAGGAAATGGAAGCAAATACTGTTGAATGATGATGCACGGAGGAGATTATAATCATTGCAATGAAATGATGGCGTAAAGCCCATGTTCTTCCATGTAAACTCACTCAGGTCACAATAAAAAAAAAAAAAAAAAAAAAAAAGCAACAAAAGCAAAGTTTGAGAATGCTTTCTCTTTGTTCACAGAGACGTTAGGATGAGTTGTTGTTTTTGTCATTGGGTACCACCAAATTGATTCCCACTCATAGTCACCTTATAGGACAGGGTAGAAGAGTCCCATAGTTTCCTAGGCTATAACTCTTTATGGAAGATTGTCAGGTGGAGAGGCTGGTGGGTTCGAAACAACAGTCTTTCTGTGAGCAGCCAAGTGCTTAACCATTATGTCACCAACGCTTTACTCGGATGCCACTCCAATTCCATTTCAGTCTTTCTGATTTCTTCAAGGAGACATTTTCAGTTAGGTACTAGTGTTAGAAGGGTATTAAAATGTTTCCACATAATGGAGACTGTCTCCTTTAAGTAATTCAGAAAGACTGAAATGGAATTGGAGAATAGTTTTGTCACTTCATGATTCAATGTGATTTAGCATCATTTACACCTAAAATCAAATAATCCAAGAAGCTGGGTTCTATGAAGAAAAACATGGCATCAGAATTGGAGGAAGACTCATTAACAACCTGTGATATGCAGATGATACAACCTTG
>NW_006408575.1:6631301-6638489 GCF_000296735.1 Chrysochloris asiatica | reverse complement strand
AAAAGTGCCATAGGCTGCCAAAAGAACCAATAGATCCGTTTTGGAAGAGGTGCAGCCAAAGTGCTCCTTGGAGGCCAAGATGGACAGACTTTGCCTCTCATACTTTGGGCACATTGTCAGGAGGGACAGTTGCTGGAGAAGGATATCATGTTTGGTAAGATGGAGGGTCAGAGAAAAAGAAGAAGACCCCCAATGAGATGGATTGGCCAAGGGGCAGCATCAATGGACTCAAGCGTGGCAAGAGTAGTGAGGTTGGCCCAGGATCAGGCAGTGTTTCATTCTGCTGTGCATAGGGTCGCTATGAGTCAGTACCAACCCGATGGCACCTAACAACAGCAGCAACAATACTTAAAATCATGTCATTTCATCAGAACCACTGTACCTATGTCACACTGGAATACAACACCCTAGTTCCTACTCTTGTACATTTTTGTATGTGTGTGCATGAGCAACTGACATAACACTCAGCATGGTTTAGACTCACTATCTAAAAATAAAGCCCAATTTTGATTCAAACTCTAGGTGTCCCATAATCTGGTCCTAGTTCCTCCACTCCCACACTGTTACTCCTCTTTACATATCTAATACAATAGCCTAACTTCTTCAGTGTTCAATGAGTAGATTATGAGGCTGCTCAGAGTCCCACACTGCATGAGAAGGTGGGGAGCAAGAGTGGTGATTAAAATTCAGGGTTCGTATTCATCAAACGCTCAACTCCTAAGTGAAACATGTAAGCAACCACTTAATTCTAATCTAGTATGGGAAAAGTAAGTACAGGAAGCTAAGGACACCCATAGACTTGGCATCTAATGCAAACAGGAGCGAGCAAAGCTTGAATCAGAGGATTCCAAGAGGAAAAGATGCCCTTAAGATACAATAAAACCTCCTCTGTTTCTTCCACCACAATATGAAATTCATTTTTCTGAGTCTCACAGCACTTTTGCAAAACATCATATATTATTTGTATTCAACTTATCCATTTCCTTAGACTATGAAATCTTTGTGAACACTGATTATACATGTTTGTGCCAACCACAACAGTAGCACGTTGTGAGGCAAACACTGTGTACTAGTACGTTTGGTTGATGCATGCATGGAGGGATGGATAAATGGTTGAATAATTACAAGATCATAAAAGATACAAAGAAGATGAAAGGAAGTCTTCTGGAACCCATTAAGTCACTCCATTTAGATGGTTTCCTCATTCATTGGTTCTGAAAGCTGACATCCCACAAGTGCACCTAGGATCTTTACAAGGTATCTATTCCTGGGACCCGTACCTTAAGATATTGTGATTCAGATGTAGGGTTGTTGTAGTTGTTAGCTGCTGTCAAGCTGGCCTATATACAACAGAACAAAAAGCTACCCGAAACTGTTCCATCCTTACAATTGTTGTTTCTCTTGAAACCATTGCTGCTATCATTTTGTCATTTCATCTTGTCAGGGTCTTCCTCTTTTTTGCTGACCCTTCTCTTCACCAAGCATGATGTCCTCCTCCAGGACTGGTCCATCTTGATAGCATGTCCAAAATATGAAAGATGAATTCTCACCATCCTACCTTCTAAGGAGCATTCTAGTTGTCCTTCCAAGACAGATTTGTTTGTGCTTCTAATTGTCCATGGAACTTTTAATATTCTTCTCCAACACTATAATTCAAATTCATTGATTCTTCTGTGGTCTTCCGGATTCATTGTAGAACTTCAACATACATATGAGGGAACTGAAATGCATGGCTTGTGTCAAGAGTACTTTAGTCCTTAAACTTTGCTCTTTTACTTTAACAGCATCTTTTGCAACAGATTTACTTAATGCAATACCTTGTTTGGTATCTTGACTGCTGCTTCCATAAGTGTTGACTGTGGACCCAAGTAAAGTGAAATTTTTGAGAACCTCAATATTTTCTCCTTTTATTACGATGTTATTTATTGGTCTAGTTGTGAGGATTTTTTTTTTAAAGCTTTTATTGTGAATTGAGTGAAGGTTTACAGAGCAGATCATCAGTTTTATATTAAATAAATTATTGCAATGATTACAATTTTCTCCATGTACCATCAATTAACAGTGCTTAACTCTATTAGCTCTATTTTATGTACACATATCACATTGAAAATTTGTATTTGTTTAAATTTCCAAAGGGCACATTTTGAAAGCCAGCCTCCTGCCTGTAGGCATACTGCTTTTTCTCTCAGTCATGGGGCCTATAGTACTCTTCTACTCTAGCTCTCTATGCCATCGCCTCTGCCACTGGCTCTGTTGTGGCTGCTTTTCTCTTTAAGAGCCTTTGCTTCTTTCATATTCTTCCCTCTTGATGGTCTTAGGGTCCTCTGTTCCTGAAGTGACAGATTAACTTCTCCCCTCTTTTAGTTACACATCTTCTACATTTACAGTTGTGATAATCACCATTAGTCCTAATAAAAATTACTCACAATTGAATCACAAAATCATACCCCCATCTCCCCTCATCCCCTTTCACCAGACCCATTGGGACAAGAAAAAAACTATTCAGTGGGGATTCTATCTTACTCCCCTTGTCTGACATTAAGCACCCTCATCAAAACTTGTAAGACAACCACTTTGTGCCTTTATAGCTTCCCCATTTTTGATAGTCAAAGTCTAAATTGTCCATCCCTATCAACCAAGTGTATTGAGGAGGAAAGTTTGATCCTTGATATGAAGATTCCTTCCCTTTCAGTTGGAATTTGGGGCAATTTCATCCATAAATAAAGATCCAGTTCATCATGTTGTAGCAATTTATACTTGCCCCTTATATCAAATGTCTTTATCTTCATCTGATCAAATTCTGGTCAGCAAACCATTAAGCTAGGTCAAATGGGTACTATCAGAAAGTTTGGAGTTCTCACATATTATGAGGAGTTTTGGTTTTTTACATTGAAGTGTAATCCATACTGAAGGCAGTAAATATTTAAAGTACTATTCACTTCCTCCAATCTTAATGCCTTGTTCTTTTCATATAATCCAGTTTTTCAGATTGTTTTGTATACAGATCTAATCAATAATGTGAAAGGATACAGTCCTGACACTCAACTTTCCTGATTTTCAACTATTCAGTATCACCTTGTTCAGCATGAACAACTGCCTCTTGGTCTATGTATAGGATCCTCAAGAGCATAATTGGAATTCCTGTTCTTCACAATGTTATCCGTAAATTGTCACTATCCACACAGTCTAAAGTCTTTGCACAGTCAGTAAAGCACAAGTAAATATCTTTCTGGTATTCTCTGCTTTCAGGCAAGATCCATCTGACCTCAGCAATGCTGCTGCTTGTTCCACATACTATTCTGAATTCAGCTTAAATTCCAGCAGTTCCCTGTCTAATGGACTGCTGCAATCATTTTAAATTATCTTCAGCAAAATTTTACTTGCATGTGATATTAATGATATTGTTCAAATGTTTCAACATTCCACTGGGTCACCTTTCTTTGGAATGTGCACAGGTATGGGTCTTTTCCAATCAGTTGGTCAGATAGCTGTCTTCCAAATTTCTTAGCATAGATGAATTAGTACCTCCAGTGCTGAATCAGTTTGTTGAAAGATTCCAATTTGTGTTCCATCAATTCATGGTTTTGTTACATGCCGTTGAATCAGTTCTGACTCATGTTGTTGTTGTTAAGTGCCGTAGAGTCAATTCTGACCCATAGTGACCCTGTATAGGGCTCCTTGGAGCAGTTGGTGAGCTTAAACCACCGACCTTGCAGTTCAAATGACTTTGCAGTCTGACGCATTAGCCCACAGTGCCACACAAGAACTGCATCTCATAGTGACCCTATATATGGGTTTCCGAGAAACAGTTAATAGGTTTGAACCACCAACCTTGAGGTTAGCAGTCTAGTGCTTATCCTATAGCACCACACAAGGACACCGATTCCTAGAGCCTTGTTTTTTTTGCCTATGTCTTCAATCCAGCTTGGATTCCTTCCTTCAGTACTATCAGTTCTTAATCATGTTACCCCTTGCAATGGTTCAACAATGACAATTCCTTTTTGGTACAATGACTGTTTATTCCTTCCATCTTCTTTTCATGCCTTTTGCATCATTCGATATTTTATCATGAAGTCCTTCAATATTGCAAGATGAGGCTTTAATTTTTTTCTTCAGTTTTTTTCAGCTTAAGAAATGGTGAACATGTTCTTCCCTTTTGGGTTTCTAATACCAGGTCTTTGTATATTTCATCTTAATACTTTACTTGGGTAGAGGCCAATAGTCCATACCTTGATGAGCTCTCAGAGTATTCTGAGGCTTCTGGTCCAAGGACCGATACTTTGGAATCCTAAGTCTAACTCTCAAAAGTGTCATATAAGCACATGCTCTCAGTTACTATATTTTTATGATGATTGGTCTCTCTTCCCATTGATGGATCAGTCTACTCAGATAATCTGCAAAAGGAAAATATACCTACAATTTGGAAATTTCCACAATTATTAACAATAGTAATGTTGTTGTTAATTACTGTAGAGTCGGTTCTGACACATAGCGTCCCTATATAGTGTCCCCAAGACGCACCTGGTGGGTTTGAACCACCAACCTTGTTGTCTAGTGTTTATCCTACAATGCCACACCAGGACTCCTCCCTTAATCTTAGCATCACATTGATCAGGATATTCTCAAGGGTGTGGCAGGCAACATCTTATTTTATAGAAGATTAAAAGAGCTCTGGTAGAATAGTAGTTACGAGTTGGGCTGCTAACCTCAAGATCAACAATTCAAAACATCTGTTCCACAGAAGAAAGATGAGGCTTTTGGCTCCCGTAAGAATTTACAGCCTTACAAACCCTATACAGGGTCACTATGAGTCAAAACAAACTCCACATCACATCACATCACTAATCGCCTAAAGGAGAGACTTGAGCAGAGCAAGAGGGCCCTGCTACTACTTGGCACAGTGCAGGATGATAAGCACTGAACCATTGAGATTTGTGGAGATCTGTAAGGAATAATGGACCTAAAGATACAAGGACCTTTCCCCAGAATTGACAAAAAGAAAGATTTCTCCAAGAACTGGCACTCTGAATCTGGACTTCCAACCTCGTAATCTTTGAGAATAACTTTCTGGTTGTCAAAGACATCCACTTGTAGTATTTCTGTTATAGCAGCATTAGATAACAAAGACATTTGCTAAAGTTGGAATTGACTCCATGGCATACATGTGCCAGACTATGTGTTAAGTATTTTATATCTAGTAACTCATTTTATTCTCACAACAAACCTAGGAAGTTCTTGTTTGTTGTTGTTGTTAGATGCCATCGCCATCAAGTCAGTACTGACTCATAGCAACCCTATGTACAACAGAACAAAATGCTGCCCAGTCCTGGGCCAAACTCACAATCAATGCTACGTTTGAGCATTTGACGCTGATACTGTGCCAATTCATCTCTCTGGGGCTCTTCCTCTTTCTCTCCAATCCTCTATCTTACCAAGCAGGATATTTTTCTCCAGGGACTGGTCCCTCCTAACAATATGTCCAAACAATGAAAGATGAAATCTGACCATCCTGGCTTCTAAGGAACACTGTGGCTGTACTTCTTCCAAAACAGATCTATTTATTCTTTAGGCATTCCATGGTACTTTCAATATTCTCCTTCAATACCATAATTCAAATGCATCAATTCTTCTATGGTATTCCTTATTCACTGTCCAACTTTTGCATGCATATGAGCTGTTGAAAATACCATAGTTTGGGTCAGGTATACCTTAGTCCTCAAACTGACATCTTTGTTTTGAAACACTTTAAATAAGTCTTGTGCAGCAGATTTGTCTAATGCAATATGTCCTTTGATACCTTGACTGCTGCTTCCATAAGTGATGATGGCTGTTCCAAGCAAAATGAAGTCTTTGACAACTTCAATCTTTTCTCCATTGTTAAAAATGTTGTTTATTGGTCCTGTGGAGAGGATTTTTGTTTTCTTTACATTGAGGTGCAACACATACTGAAGGCTATGGCCTTTGATCTTCATCAGTAAGTATTTTAAGTCCTCTTCACTTTCATCAAGCAAGGTTGTATCATCTGCATATTGTAGGCTGCTAATGAGTCTTCTGCCAATTCTGATGCCACATTTTTCTTCATATAATCCAGAATGTCTGATTATTTGTTCAGTGTACAGATTGAGTAAGTATGGTGAAAGAATAGAAACCTGTCACATACTTTTCCTAATTTGAAACAATTCAGTGTTCCCATGTTCTGTTCAAACAACTACCTCTTGGTATATGTACAGGTTCCTTATCAGCACAATTAAGTGTTCTGGAATACTCATATTTCACAACGCTGTCCACAGCTTGTCATGATCCACACAATCAAAAACCTTTGTGTAGTCAATAAAGCACAGGTTAGCATTCTTCTGGTATTCTCTGCTTTAAGCCAAGATGTATCTGATGTCAGCAATGATATTCCTCATTCCACATCCTCTTCTGAATCTGGCTTGAACCTCTGGAAGTTTTCCATCAGTGTATAGTTGCAGCACTTTCTGTATTACATTTACTAAAATATTACTCTCATGGTATATCAATATTGTCCTATGATTTCTGCATGCTGCTGGGCCACCTCTCTTTGGAATGAGCACAAATACAGATCTCTTCCAGTCAGTAGGTAAGGTAGTTGTCTTCCAAATTTCTTGACATAGATCAGTGAGGACCTCCGGTGCTGCTTCACTTTGTTGAAAGATTTCAATTTGTATTCCATCAATTCTCGATGCCTTGTTCTTTGCCAATGACTTCAATGCACCTTGGACTTCTTCCTTCAGTATCATCAGCTCTAGAGCATATGCTACTTCTGGAAATGGTTGAACATCGATTATTTCTTTTTGATACAGTGACTCTGTATATTCTTTCCATCTTCTTTGCTTTTCAACATCATTTAATACTTTCCCCAGAGAGTCCTTTAATACCACAATTCAAGGTTTGAAATTTTTCTTCAGTTCTCTCAGCTTGAGAAATGTTGAGCATGTTCTTCCCTTCTGATATTCTAACTCCAGTTCTTTGCACATTTCATTATAATATTTGACTTTGTCCTCCTGAGCTGACCTTTGAAATTTTCTTTTCATCTCTTGAACCTCCTCACTTCTTCCATTTGCTTTAGCATCTCTATGCTGGAGAACAAGTTTCAGAGTCTCTTCTGACATTCACTTTGGTTTTCCCTTCTCTCTTGTCTTCTCAATGACCTTTTGTTTTCTTCCT
>NW_006408575.1:6596793-6630359 GCF_000296735.1 Chrysochloris asiatica | reverse complement strand
TGTTCTGATTATTAATGAATGTTTGCAGCTACTTCTCTTCATTTTGAGTTGTGCTCCATCAGCAAATGAATGTCCCAAAGGCTTTAGTTCATTCATGTCATCACAGTCAGCTCAACTTTGAGGAGGCAGCTCTTCCCCAGTTACATTCTAAGTGCCTTCCAAACTGAGGTCCTCATTTTCTGACCTATGTCTGACAATATTCTGGTGCTCTTCATTATGTTTCAACATTCAATAGTCTGCTGCTTACAGTGTTCCACTGCTAGTCTGGACTTAATATCCAGAAGTAGCTCTTCTCTCCTTCATCCTAGTCTGGCTTTATCTAGAAGCTCATCTGAAGCCTGTCCACCAGGGATGATCCAGCTGGTATTTAAAATATCAGTGGCATAGCTTCAAGGATCACAGCAACACACAAGTCATCAGAGTATGACAAACTGACAGATGAATGGTGGAACCTAGGAACTAAGTATTTTTTTTTATCACCACTTTATATTTGAGGTAACTGAGGCACTGAGAGGTTCGAAACTTGCTCATAGTCACACTGCTAGAAAGTAGTGGAACTATGATCTATCTAATGCCAGAATCAACACTCTTAGCCACCATGTTCTATAGTAGTTAGCCATGTAAATGGTGGCTATTTCCAAGTCCCCGTGTCTCAAATACAAAACAGAGGAGTTGCTTTAAATGATCCTTACAGTTTCCTCCAGTTCTGATATTGTTAATGTAGTTCTATTTAAAGGTCTTAAAGAAAGAGTGTAGATTCCCTTTTTGGCAAGAATATTTTTAAATTAGATCTTTTTTAAAAGAAAGAATTAGAGAAGGTCTAGTTTGAAGACAAAGAGTGAGGTAGATAACCTTCCAAGGTACAGAGTCAAAGAGTAGCAAGGACCTTAAAAAATTTACCTCTATCACTAAATATTTGGCAGGTTAAATTAGCCCTTAGGGAAACAACGATTTGTAATGTATAACCAAAATAAGTTAAATTGAGTTTCCACAGCCTGTATTTGCCAGGATAGTCGCAAGCTATAAATGACATGCATATGTGAACCAAGTTGTGGTATTTTCAATTATCTCATAAATATGTGAAAATTGGATAATGAATAAGACCACAAAAAAAAAAATTGCATTTGAATTATAGTATTGTAAAAGAATATGGGAAGTACTGTGAACTTCCAGAAAAACAAACTAATCTCTCTTGAAACAAGTGCAGCATGAATGTGCCTTAGAAGCCAGGATGGTGAGACGTCATCTCTCACACTTTGGACATGTTGTCAAGTAGGGACATTATACTTCATAAAATTGAGGGTCAGTGAAAAGAGGAAGACTGCTTACATGATGGATTAACATAGTGGCAAAAATTTTGGATTCCAATGTAACAATTGTG
This sequence comes from Chrysochloris asiatica, assembly GCF_000296735.1. Taxonomy (NCBI): domain Eukaryota; kingdom Metazoa; phylum Chordata; class Mammalia; order Afrosoricida; family Chrysochloridae; genus Chrysochloris; species Chrysochloris asiatica. The sequence goes on along the minus strand of NW_006408575.1, from coordinate 6,628,978 downwards.
AGGATGGTGCAGGACCAGACAGCATGAAATTCTGTTATGCAGGGATCACTAAGGGTTGGAACCTACTCAATGGTACTTAACAACACATATGACAAGTCAAATTAAACAAACAAGAAACTTCAAAGAATCATCATAGTTGGTTTGACTGTTGACTTTGTGACATTGCTAGTGTTGTTTTTAAGTGTCTTCAAAAAATGCCAGCTCATAGTGAACCTGTATAGATAGGGTTTCCAAGGAGCAGCTGGTGACGTTGAACCATAGACCTTTCAGTTCAAACTGACCTTACGGTTCAGTGCTTATCCTATTAGGAAAGTTATTTGACCTCTCTGGATAGTGATTTTCTTAACAGCTGTTGTTGTTAGGTGCCATGGAGTCAGCACTGACTCATAGAAACCCTATGCACAACAGAAAAAAAACACTGCCCTGTCCCAAGCTACACTCACAATTGTTGCGAAGCCTGAGCCCATTGTTGCTGCCATTGTGATAATCCATCTCATTATGGGTTTTCCTCTTTTTCCGGGACCCTTCACCTTACCAAACATGACATCCTTCTCCAGGGACTGGCCCAACCTGGTAATATATCCTAAGTATGAGGCTTTCTACTCCCGTAAAGATTTACACCCTCGGAAACCCTGTACAGGGTCGCTATGGGTCGGACCCGACTCAACGGCACTTAACAACAACAACAACATGAGACATGAAGTCTGGCCATCCTGGCTTCCAAGGAAGATTCTGGCTGTATTTCTTCCAACACAGATTGGTTTGTACTTTTGCCAGTCCATGGTACTTTTAATATTCTTGTCCAGCACCATAATTCAAATGCATCAGTTCGTCTAAGGTTTTCTTTATTCACTGTCCAATTTCACATGCTGTTGACAATACCATGACTTGGGTCAAGAGCACCTTAGTCCTCAAACTGACATTTGTACTCTTCAACACTTTAAAGAGGTCTTGTGCAGCAGATTTGCCCAATGCAATGCATTGTCTGATTTCTTGACTGTTGCTTCCATGAGTGTTGATGGCTGATCTGAGAAAAATGAAGTATTTGACAAACTCAATCTTTTCTCCATTTATATGGATGCTAATTATTGGTCTAATGAAGAGGATTTTTGTTTTCTTTACATTGAGATGCAAGCCATACCAAAGACTGTGGTCTTTCATAGTCATCAGTAATTATTTTAAGTCCTCTTCACTTTTAGCAAGCAAGGTTTCATCAACTGCATATCACAGGTTGTTAATGAGTCTTCCTTCAATCCTGATGCCACGTTTTTCTTCAAAAAATCCAGCTTTTTGGATTATTTTCTCAGTGTACAGATTGAATAAATATGTTGAAAGAATACAACCCTGGTGCCTACCTTTCCTATTTTTAAACTTTATGGTGTTTCTTTGTTCTGTCTGAACAACTGCCTCTTGATCTACATACAGATTCCTCATGAACACAATTAAGTGGTCCAGAATACTCATTTTCTGCAATGGTGTCCATAGTCTGTCATAACTCACAGAATCAAAAGTCTTTGCATAGTCAATAAAGCACAGGTAAACATATTTCTGGTATTCTCTGCTTTCAGCCAAGACTGATCTGACATCAGCAATGATATCCCTCATTTCACATATTTTTCTGAATCCTGTTTGAACCCCTGGAAGGTTTTTGTCAATGTATGGTTGCAGTTGTTTTTGTAATATTTTTAGCAAGATTTTATTGCTTGCGATATTAATTATATTGTCTGATGATTTCTGCATTCTGTTTTGCAACTGTAGTAAGGGATAATAATAATACCTTTCTCACAAAGTTGTAGTAAGGCTTAATTAAGATAATAAAAGTTAAGCAAAGTTGGAAACAATAAAAACAGCAACAAAAATAATATTATCAATAAAACTTGTTTTAAAATTTTTATTGTGAATTGATTGAAGGCTTACAGAGTAGATCACTAGTTTCACATTCAACATATCATACACTTAGTTTCATTTCAATGATTGCAATTCTAGCAATGCAGCATTATTGATTTTACTTCTTCCCTGTGTATCTTATTCCATTCTTCTTCTTCATTAACTCCCCTGGCTTTGTCAATGAGTAAATGCTGCCCTGTTAATCTCAAATGGTTGACTGTTCTATGGTGTGTGTACCTCATTAGTGTTGTCCTCCCTATATACCTACTTATCAAGTGCTTGTCAGTAAATATAACCATTGCAGGTTTACAATGAGGAGTTCTGTATTATGTTTACCATCTTCCTACAAATAAAAATAAATCCTATATAATCCTTGAACCTGCAGTAATGGATAACTTATTAGCTTCTGGAAGCTTTACAGGGGTAGAAATTATGTTTCTCATTTGCTGTTGCATACCCTACATCAAGATATCTTTTCAGAAATGGCTTCACAAGCATATATAAATGAATTGCAAGAAGGGTTAACCATGATGCAAATTTATTATTAATAATGATAACAATAGTTAACATTGGTTGGAAAATACAGGGATTATCTCACTGAAGTTTCATGGTAAACCAATGAGATACATATTTTATAGTACCTCTTGCTTTACAGAAACATACACAGGGGCATAGAGAAGCTACATAACTTGCCCAAATCTCAAATTGCATAGGTCCTATAGCAGGTCTTTCAACGAGGCAATCTGACTATGTCATTTCTACTCTCCTAATGCCAAATTGTGTCTCTAGGAGTTGACACTGCAAGGACCCCAGCAGATAGCATCCTGTACTTTGCAGTAAACTGCTTTACATGGAAATCTTCTGACTTCATCCAGAGTGAAGTGCACAGCTAGAACATTAAGCAGCTTACTGTCCTGGTGGTAGTGGTGGTGGTGGTGGTGTGCCATGGAGTCAGTTACACTCATAGTATCCTGCAGAGGGTTTTTGAGGCTGTAAATCTTTATGGGAGCAGGAAGCCTCATCTTTCTCACATGGAACAGCTGGTAGTTTCAAACTGCTGGCCTTGAGGTTAGAAGCCCAACTTGCTACCAGCCCATCATATATTTTCACTGAGCTTCCCAGATTCCACCTTAAATAATGAATGAAGCCCCTGTAGTTCAAGTTCTACACAAAGTTGTAGATGATGGGCTGCTGGTTAGCAAGGCAGCTGAAGTACAATATGTTTTAATGTAAATGCAGTGAGCTGGAGCGACAGTATTTCCTCCAAGAGTCTTAACTAGGTTAACATGACCTCCGAAAGGGGCCAGAATTTTAACAGCAAAATTAGACTAGAAAGACTTATGGAGATTTCTATGTTAATCAGTCACGTTTTACTGGAATGATTATGTTCAGCACAATAGCCATTTGCCAGCTTCAGCTAGGGCATCTTTTGGTCAGGTGACTTACAGAAAATGATGACTTGGAAGTGCTGAGGAGGCCACGTTAATGAAATGACACCCTAAAATGGTGACAGAGGTAGGATATAAGTGATTAGACCTTAAAGAAAGAAAATGCTCCTACAGGAATTCTAGCACATACCTTTCTTGTTTGCAGTGTGAGTTTTGCTGCAATAAAAATCCTCTGTTTGAGAGTTAGTAGGAGCAGTGCGCTCGTGGGACCTGAGAACAAGGATAAAAAAAAGAGAGAATCTGAACTGAGGATTTCCACTTACACCTCATCCACACTCACAGACTATAGAGTCTGTGTCTAGTGGATGAAAGGCTGATGCTATTTTTGTTGACCTGACCCAACAAAGAGCTCATCCTCCCTTACGTTTTCTTTGGGAATTTAGGGAATTCACACAACTCTGTGGCTAGACACAGAACATTGTATAGAAAAAAACTAAAATCTTGGCTTTCTCTAGCAAGTTTATAAGAATCCATCTCCAAACAATCAATGAGATGATATATGATAAAATGAATGTAAAACTAATGTTCTCCCATGTAAACTATCACATAATTCACAATAAAACATTTAAGAAAAATAAAAAAATAAAGACCTTTTTTAGCAAAAAAAAAAGGAAATAAATAACTCAAGATGTATCACAGTACCTCTTGATATTTACAATGACATCGGAACAGCCTTTTGATGGTTTTCAAAGATGCTTTGGCACCTTCCCAGAACTATAGTCATAATCATAAGGGGGAAGAGGAGGTATATTTTCAAACAGGCTGTCCTGAAGACCTTGATGCAGGAGCAGGTTTGGAATCTGTGCTTAGGGACACATTGACTCAGGTAACCATGCAGAGATAACACAGCGATGCCATTCCAGAGTCCATCTTGCCCAGCACTCAGGCTTCAAACACAGAACCAAGAGCTGTTCGCTAAGAAACGTAGTTTTGCTTCCTGACATTGACCCCAAACAACATTAAAATAATTAACATTCACCTAGCAACTAATATGTGTCAGGGTGTCAGGGATTTTTATGTGTATTATCTTGTTTCAGTCAAAGGTTAATGTCACTTAAAAACTTAAAAAAAAATTTTTTTTTTAGATATGTTACTCTCAGCCAGAAATATTTAGCAATAATAATGTTATACATAATTGGCTCACACAGGTTTTTTCATACTTCAACTAGGATGAAGACAGTAAGTGAATTTCTTTTGCCTATAACTGAACTTTCGTATGTCTATAGCCCCTATCTGACAGTTGGTGGAACATGAACTAAAATGCTCCATCGAGTATAAATTCAGTCTATTCTTATTATCTGAATGATCACTTTATGTAGTGTTAGTCTCCCTTAGATAAAATGATTTTAACCTCCCTATGCTCTTTTACCAGGATGGATTCTGAGAGTACAGAAAGGGTGGAGAGAGGGGAATGGATGCTTTTTGAGTATCCATGGTGGTGTGGGGAGGGGCAGCAGGGACAGCTGCTGTCTACTCTGGTTTGGGGTCACATCCTTTGCCTACCTGGTTGCTGCTTAAGCCCATGGTCTGCATGAAGGGAGTGATTGCTTCTGGGATGTCCATTTTCATTTGTTCTCTTGCATTAACCATAAAGTACACTAAGCCCTCCTGACTCCCTGGGTCTCACCTCTCCTACTGCTGGCACCATAGACTTCTCTGAACTTTAGCTGGAGGCTTTGACTATAGTTTTATTGCTGGGTCAGTGTGCTCCAGCTACATGACCCATCCTGGTTAGATCCCCAACCAGACTCTTAGATACTTCTACACCGTGCAGGACCATCTTGCACCCTAGACTAGTTAAGACGCGAGTCTACCTCTACTGTTGCCCAATTTCTCTAACATCCTTTTTGCTTCCTATGCCAAAGCCAGCACCGGTCTCAAAACATTTGAACCATGCCTCTTTGTTCTGTTCTACTACCCTTCTCTCTACCTCCACTTCCCACTACCTCTGACCCAGAAAGGGGCAGGCTTCATTCAATTGGATCTTTCTGTGGAAACAGCCCTATAATAACGAGGGTCCTTGATATTCTAAGGCACTTAGCCAACCCCTCTCCACACTGTTAGTTACCAGAGTTGATTGAACTCAAGGTTACTCCATGTGTTACAGAATAGAACGACTTCATAGAGTTGATTTGGTGTAATCCTAATGGAAACAGATGCTAGATCTTTTCCTCCTCAGCACTTTTGGATACTAATCTGTATGATAGCAATCGAGCACAAACTGTTTGTACTACCTAGGAACCTTTCTCTCCAGACCACAACCTGGTTATTTGTGGCTGTTCCTTTTAGTCTGTATTCCTTCTCAGGCATTCCTAATTTCCCCCTTCTCTCTAGGCAATGGACAATTAGGGCAACACCCATGCTAATTGGGACAACAAAAGATTCAAGCACATCATTTTTATTAACTATTCGGAAACCCTGTACAGGGTCGCTATGGGTCGGAACCGACTCGACGGCACTTAACAACAACAACAACATTGTTGCTTTGAGTCAGTACTGATTCCTGGTGACCTTATGGGTAACAGAGTGACACACCGCATGGTCCTGTGCTAATCTCACAATCCTTACGATGCTTGAATAACTCATTGCTGCTGCCACCGTGCCAATCCATCTCCTCGGGGGTCTTCCTCTTTTTCTCTGACCCTCCACTTTACTAAGCATGATGTCCTTCTCCAAGGACTGGTCCTTCCTGATAATATATTTAAAGTCCAAGAATATTAAATATTACCCCATTGTTGTTGTTAAGCACCGTTGAGTCAGTTCTGACTCATAGCAACCCTGTATAGGGTTTCTGAGGAGTGGCTGGTGAGCTTGAACTACTGACGTTGCAGTTCAAACTGACTTCGCATTCCAGTGCCTTAACCTGCAAGCGCCACACCAGGACTCCTATTAGCAGCCCAGTGCTTATCCTACAGCATCATAGCTACTCCCATTTCACCTTCCTTTACAAAGTAAGATTCACGCTGAAGATCATGGGGTAATAGTTAATCAAATAATATAATAGAGTATTTAATAAAATAATAATTATCCTATTATATTAGTTTATTATTTCAAATTGCAAAGTATTATTTCAAAGTGAATTTTACTTTGCAAAGGAAGGTAAAATGGGAGTAACTATGATGCTTTAGGCTAAGTATTGGATTGTTAACCACAAGGTCAATGGTTCAAAACCCACCAGTGGCTCCTTGGAAACCCTATATAGGGCCACTAAGAATCAGAACTGGCTTGATATGTTGGTACTCAACAACAATATCTGCATTTACAGAAGAATCTGAAACACAGCATGTCACATGATTAGTAAATGGCAGAAAATGTTGTCCTTTCATTTGTTTCTATGGCAGTCTCCTTGTGCAAATACATATTTCTCTTCTTCGCTGGTGATACTTTTTAGCCCAGCTGCTTTCTTTGGTAACGTCTTCCATTAGGTAGGGTCACACTTCCATGTGGATATGGCTCTATCACTTTCCCTAGCTATAAGAGGTCAAGTCAGAGGTCACCTCTTGTACAACACACCACACCTCCCTCACTATGCTCTACTCCAAAATCCTTTTAAACCAACTGTCAGACAACAACATTTGATACATATTTCGATACAGCAATCCTTGGTACGCTTTCTAATTTATTGTCTGTGTAAATTAGATCTGGCCTTTCAACTAGTCTGTAAGCTGTTCTGTACATTATTTGAAGGCAGGGACAATGCCTTATAAAGTCCAAATATTAGTAATTAAGAGAATAGATTCTAAAGATCCACTGTTTAGATTCAAATTCTGGCTCTCCTGCTTTGGGTGGTCAGACCCCAGGCATGTCACTTAATCCCCCTGAGTCTCTGTTCCCCAACTGAAACTTGGCTATAATAACAGTGCCTTCTTATCAGGACATTGTGAACGTGAAATGAATTAACATATGTGAAGTTTTTAGAACTGTATCAGGAACCTGTTGCTGCTGTTATTCGGTGGCTGGAAGTGGATTTCAACTAAAGGCAAGCTCATGTGACAGAACAGAATTGTCCCATAGGGTTTTCTAGGGGTTTCTTTACAGGAACAGACTGCTAGGACTTTCTCTTATGAAGCTGCTGGGTGAATTTGAACTGCAGCTTTTGATCAGCAGTCAAGCATTTAACCACTGTGCCACTAGGGTGCCTTATGAGGCACCAAGAAAGCACTTTATATGTATTTGACATTTGATATTTTATTCCCTTTAGCACCTATCTTAACGCTGGGCACAAAGCTGATATTGCTAATGCTTCTGAGTTGAATTATTTTCTTTTAATTAGCTGGAGAGTTTTATTTTAGTAATGTATTTTAGGTAATAAAATTGCTGAGATGCAAAGCTAAATTTATCACTAGTTAAGTCCTTCAGAGAAATGAATCGATGAGAGTTTAAGAAATAATTTCATCTCGAAAATAACCACTGCCACAAACACCGAATATCTCATAAAAGCGCAGAGCTCCTCATCTTTCTGCAGTCTGTATTATACAAAGAAGTATTTTCTTTCAACTTCATCCCCTTGGAACATCACAACATCTGTGACAGTTTCATAAATCAAGGACTGTTTTCTCACTTTACAGGTGGCAAACTGAGGTACTGGAAGTCAAGTGGTTAGACCAAATGCAGCTACTAGGGGAGACAGGAATGGAAATTAGTTCTCTAACTCCATGATGCACATCAATGCTCTGGGAAAGCTAGTTATAGACACTGATGACCATGATCTTACTTGATCCTCATAGGAACTTACTTACATCTTCTTGGTAAGGGCACCACAATGCCCATTTTCAGGCAAGGACAACACACTCATGGGGGCTGAAACATGGTAAAGCCCATTCTAAAATCCCAGTCTTCCGATTAAGAGTCCTGCATTCCTCCGTATCCACATGTTGCTGTTGTTGTAAAGTGTCAATGAGTTGGTTCCAACTTATAACAACACTGTATAGGGTTTCCAAGGAGAAGCTGGTGGGTTTAAACTGCCAACCTTGTGGTTCACAGTCTAGTGCTGATCCTACAGTGGCAAACCAAGCCCAATAATGGTGACCAGTCATGGGAAAGAGGTTCTGCATTATGGTGCTCAAGATCATGATTTCTGGTGTTGCACATACATTGTCTGGATCCAATCCCACCACTCACTTACTGACTGTATTGCTTAAAAAAAGTTATTGATCTTTCTGAGCCTCAGTTTCTTCATCTGCAAAATGGAGCTTTCTTTATAGGATTGAAGAGAGAATTAGATAGTCTCTGCATAATGTTTGACACAGTGTTTGGCAAATTGTAAGTAACCAAGCAACATGGTCTGGGGAAACTTATTTTTCACCCATCCTGTTTCCATGCATAGGGACTTCAATGTGACTAACATTCCTGATCGCTGTTTCCTCCTTCATTCATACCATTCATGAGAGACGAGAGTATATATTTGGAAGAGTACTTTGGTGTCTACTCTCAGACATGCAGTAGATTCAGTAATAGGAGGCTTGACTTTTTTTGTGAGAGGGGTCTCTGATTGCCCAGCCCCATGCCTGGTTAGGGAGCTCTGGCAGCGTAGTGGTTACGAATCAGGCTGTGAACCACAAGATCAGCAGTTAGAAATTACCAGCTGTTCCATGCGAGAAAGATGAGGCTTTCTGCTGCCGTAAAGATTTACAGCCTTGGAAACCCTGTACAGGGTCGCTATGAGTCAGAACCGACTCCAAGGCACATAACAAACACCTGGTTTGAGAAAGATACTCTCTTAGGTGTACTATTAAGATATACAATGTTGCCTCATTCCTAAACCATATCACCAATTAAATTTCATCAAAAATAGCTGTGACATTTTGGTATCTATTTGTTGATTCTTATATCTATCCCTGGTGTGGCACCGTAAAACAAGCATTGGACCACAAAGTCAGTTTGAACAGCAAGGTTGACTGTTCAAACTCACCAGCGACTCCTCAGAAACACTATACAGGGTCACTATGAGTGGAAACCGACTCAACGGCACTTAACAACAGACAACAATGTCTTTCCCTTAGTTGGTTTTGAATTTAGAGAAGCAGGTAGGCATTATCTATTGTTCCCTGAAATCCCAAACAATGCTAACTCTGCTATGATTATCAGTGTTATGTAAAAATTGTCTCTTAGAAGAACTACCATAGGACTCTTGATTCTTAGTATCCCATCACATGGCTAATGCAGCTCTAAAGAGTTTGACTACTACTTTCAGCAACAATCAACCATTTAAAGCACCAGAAGGAGAAACATTGCTTGGTCTCTATACTTTCCAACCCTCAGAAACATTGTCCAGGACAAACCTGGCTCAAAACATCGTCTCAGAATCTTCTTAAGTAACATGCCCACCATGACTACACACCAATATCCAGCTTCTCAATACTTCTCACTTTTTCAATGTTCTGCTGGGTAAGTTTCACCTTGAATGTCCCCAGAACATTGTCAGAGCAGATGGGGAATTCTAAGATGCTGACTAGACATCCAATCTATTTTGTTTCTCTAATTTCCAGCAGCCCGGTGTCTGAGCTAACAGAAATGTGACTGTTTCAGAGTACAAGAGAGTGCCAGTGGCAAGGGCTTCCACATGTCTATTTCTGGCTGTCCCCTGATGCTGTGTCATTGGAGGAGCTGTGACATCACAGTCTCTGCCTTTTCCCAAAGGTCTGACACTACAGGTGACTCACTGAGCGTGTCGGCTGTGACTGCCAGCCTAGTTCAGGACACAGACGTAGGAACCGTGCAGAGTGACTTCTGCTGGGGTTAGGTAGGGGCACAAAGACAATCATAGACTATTAGGACTACGAGTGACCTCACTTTTTCTGTAGTAAAAGCTTCATCCAGAGCATGAGTTCCTGTTATAATATTCAAGATAAGTGAATCTTCAGGCTCTACTTGCCCATCTCCAGGTACATTAAACTCTGTCTCTCAAGGGAGCTGGAATAGGATGACGTTGAGTCACCAGTTATAGCATATTTAGGTAATAACAACATTTAAAATCTCACTTCACAAGAAGTCTGGGAGAGGTAGTACCAAGGTTGGGTAGTGGCTCAAGAGTCTCCAAGGACAAAGGTTCCTTCCATTTTTTTTTTTTTTTAAATCAGTGATGGTTTTTCACGTTATCTCATACAAAAAGCATCCTTTTCTAATATAATTATATCCAAATCAATAAGAAAGGTGATACATAACAAGGATATTCTCCTCACTTGTATCTCCCTTTTTATTGAGGTGTAAAAACCTTTCCCTAAGTCACAGCCAACTTCTCCTAGTATCTCATTGATCAGAACAGGATCACATGACTATTCAGAGACTGGTAGCGTAGTGGTTACGAATCAGGCTGTAAATTGTAAGGTCAGCAGTTCAAAACTACCAGTGGTTCCACTGGAGAAAGATGAGGCATTCTGCTACTGTAAAGATTTACAGCCTTGGAAACCCTGTGCAGGGTCACTATCAGTGGGAACCTACTCCAAGGTACTTAACAACAACAACAATCTTGGGCAGAGGAGTCTAAGATTGCTCCAGTTGGCCTCCACCAATTGTGATCCATGCCCTGGAGGTAGACTGTACCCTGAACAAAAGAACTGTTTCTTTAGAAAAAATAAGTAGAAATGGAAAGGACTATTAAAGACAGGCGATCAATCATGCTGTTATAGTATTATAGTATTGCTGAATTATTTCAAAGTTCTTCTCATGAAAAGTTGTTGATACTGTTTTGGAATCTGCTTTTTAACAACAATAACAACAAAAAAAGCCATTGATTTCTAAATTTACTCTGATGACTCATACAGAAAAAAGACACAACATGTTTCCATATAGTCACTTAAAACATATCTGAAAACTGATACCAGTTTTACAAAATTCTCCAGTTTTCTCAACTCTTCAGTGAGAGGTAGTAGAATTTAAAGGTCTAAAGTCAGGTTAGGTTGCCCAGGGTCATAAAGTCTGCTATTTATTAGCTGGTAATCTTGGGCAAGTTACTTTAGTCTTTTTGTACCAGCTTCCTCCTCTGTATAAGGAATAGAATTTAAGCTGAAGACTCGCTTATCTAGAATATTGTATCAGGGGGTTCATGCTTACCTTGTAGGGCTATTGTAAGGATTAAATAACCTAATATACATGAAGTATCCAAAAAAACACAAAAAAAACTTAGAATACTGTCACATAGTTGGTACATTTAAGCATATGTTATATGATAAATTTAAAATATTTGGTTGCTTTTTCATTGTTGTTGTACCGGGGAGTCAGTTCTGACTCATAGTGACCCTGCACAGGGTTTCCAAGGCTGTAAATCTTTACAGGAGTAGAATGCCTCAACTTTCTCCCATGGAACAGCTGGTAGCTTCCAACTGCTGACCTTGAGGTTAGCAGCCCAATCTGTAACCACTACACTACCAGAGTTCCTTGTCTATTTATCTGCATTTCTCTAAAGCAATTGCTGTTGTTGTTAAGTGCCATCCAGTCAGTTCTGAACCATAGTGACCCTGTATAGGGTTTCCAAGGAGATACTGTAGTTCAAATGGCTTTGCAATCTGACACATTAATGGGAGATTATTACAAACAAACTAGATTCCTCAGTATGTACCCTTATAGGCCATGACTCATCTGTTAGTTTGGCATACTGTGGTGGCTTGTGAGTTGCTGTGATTCTGAAAAACTATGCCACCAGTATTTTAAATACCAGCAGGGTCACCCATGGTGACAGGTTTCAGATGAGCTTCCAGACAAAGACACACTAGGAAGAAGGAGTGATGAACTGCTTCAAAGTATTTAGTCACTGAAAACCTTATGAAGAGCAGAGAAACACTGTCAGATACAATGCCAGAAATTGAGCCACTCAGGTTGGAAGGCACTCAAAATGTGACTGGGAAAGAGCTGCCTCCTCAAAGTACAGTTGACCATGTTGACGTGAAAGGAGTAAAGCCCACAGGAACTTCATTTGCTGATGATGCACAACTCAAAATGAAGAGAAACAGCTGTAAACATCCATTAATACTCACAACATGGAATGTACAAAGTATGAAAAGTGGAAATTGTCAAAAATGAAATGGAAAGCATAAACATCAATATCTTAGACACTAGTGAGCTGAAATGGACTGAATGGGCCATTTTGAATATGACAACAAAATGTTTTACTACACTGGAAATGAAAAATTGAAGAAGAATGATGTTGCTTTCATTGTCAAAAAGAAGATATCCACATCAGTCATGAGGTACAACGCTGTCTGTGCTAGGATAATATCCATGCGCCTACAGGGAAGATCAGTTAATACCACTATTATTCAAATTTACGCACCAACCACTAAAGCCAGTGAGGATGAAATAGAAGAATTCTATCAACTTCTTCAATCTGAAATTGCTCAAACATGCAATCAAGATGTATTGATCATTACTGGTGATTGGAATGAAAAGGTTGGGAGCAAAGAGGAAGGATCAGTAGTTGGAAAATATAGCCTTGGTGATAGAAATGATGCTGGAGATTGCATGATAGAAGTCTGCAAAACCAATGATTTCTTCATTTCAAATACCTTCTTCAGACAGCATAAGAGAAAATTATACACATGGACCACACCAAAAGAAATACACAGAAATCAAATTGACTACATCTGAGGAAAGAGACGATGGAAAAGCTCTATATCATCAGTCAGTAAAAAGCCAGGGGTAGATTGTGGAACAGATCATCAATTGCTCATATGCAAATTCAAACTGTAGCTGAACAAAATAAAAATGGGTCCACTAGAGCCAAAATATGACCTTGAATATATCCCACCTGAATTTAGAGATCATCTAAAGAACAGATTTGATATATTAAACACTAAAAAACAAAGACCAGAAGAGTTGTGGGATGACATCATACATGAAGAAAGCAAAAAGTCATTAAGAAGACAAGAAAGACAGAAAAGATCAAAATGAATGTCAGAAGAGCCTCTGAAACTTGCTCTCCAGCATAGAGATGCTAAAGCAAATGGAAGAAATGAGGAGGTACAAGAGTTGAACAGCCCCCTCCATACATAGAGTAGACAAGGATGGGCAACTTGGACATTGGCTACCCAAAATGGGGGGAATACAAAGGCAAGAAGTGACTGGCATACAAGATTTCAAGAGGGAACCTAGATCCAGAGGGTGTGGAAGAAGGTAGAATCTCCACTGAGTAGTATCCAATCTGTCTAGGCGGGGCTGATGAAATGAAATGCAGATTGGTCTCCTGTGATACGATAGTAAATAATTGTTATCAGGACTGATTGTCAGGGTTGGAAATGTAAAAGTAGATGTTTTGCAACAAGGAGGGGAGTGGTTAACTTTTCAGTCTAAGAGTAGAAGTCCCGGGACCATCAAGGGAGAAGAGCAGAGAGTGGGACCATACCCAGGGAAGAAGTGATGCCTGAGATGGAGAGAGAGATAATGATGTGGAGAGATGGAGCAGATGGGGTCTTTAAACCCAGAAAGGGAGAGGGGCTGTGTGCTGACAACCGGGGAGCAGGTTTGTAGTGTATTCCCTTTGGTTGGTTGATGATGCATGGAGGGGATTGTAATCTTGGCAATGAAATGATATACGATAGGATGAATGTAAAACTAATGTTCTCCCATGTAAACTATCACATAATTCACAATATACATTAAAAAAAAAAGGAACATAAAATTTCAAAGGTTAGCTCAATAAGAAAAGTCAAATGTTACAACAAAATGTACAAATATCTGGAGTCAGAAAAATGAAAAGGAAGAACACGACCAGCATTTCTCAAGCTGGAGGAACTGAAGAAAAAAATTCAAGCCTCCACCTTCGTTATTGAAGGATTGTCTGGGCAAATTATTGAATGATGCAGAAAACATCAAAAGAAAATGGAAGGAATACACAGAGTCACTGTACCAAAAGGAAATGGTTAATGTTCAACCATTTCAAGAGGTAGCATATGATCAAGAGCCAATGATACTAAAGGAAGAAGTCCAAGGTGCATTGACGGAATTGGCAAAGAACAAGGCACCAGGAATTGATCAAATAATACTTGAAATCTTTCAAGAAAGTGAGACGGCACAGGAGGCACTCACTCATCTATGCCAAGAAATTTGGAAGACAACTATCTGGCCAAATGATGGGAAGAGAGCCATATTTGTGCCCATTCAAAGAGAGGTGGCCTAATGGAATGCAGAAATCATCAGACAATAACTTTGATATCCCATGCAAGTAAAATTTTACTAAAAGTAATACAGAGACGACTGCAAGCATACATTGACAGAGAACTTCCAGAGGTTCAAGCTGGATTCAGAAGTGGCTGTGGAACAAGGGATATCATTGCTGATGCCCGATAAATCTTGGCTGAATTCAGAAAATACCAAAAAGATGTTTATCTGTGCTTTACTGATTATATGCACAGGCTTTCCATTATGTCGATCATGACAAGCGATTGACAACATTGTGAAGTATGAGTATTCCTGAACACTTAATTTTGCTCATGAGGAATCTGTACATGGACCAAGAGGCAGTTGTTTGAACAGAACATGGGAACACTGAATGGCTTAACATTAAGAAAAGTGTGCAACAGGGTTGTATTCTTTCACCATACTTATTCAACCTGTATGCTGAACAAATAATCTGAGAAACTGGGTTACATGAAGAAAAATGTGGCATCAGGATTGGAGGAAGACTCATTAACAATATTCAGATGATACAACCTTGTTTGCTTAAAAGTAAAGAGGACTTAAAACATTTAATGATGAAGATCAAAGACCACAGCCTTTGGTATGGATTATATCTCAATGTAAAGAAAACAAAAATCCTCACCACTTGACCAATAAATTACATTCTTATCCATGGAGAAAAGATTGAAGTTGTCAAGGACTTCATTCTTCTTGGATCAACTATCAACACTCATGGAAGCAGCAGTCAAGAAATCAAACGATGTACTGCATTAGGCAAATCTGCTGTACAAGATCATTTTAAAGTGTTGAAGAGCAAAGATGTCAGCTTGAGGACTAAATTGCGCCTGACCCAAACCATGGTATTTTCAATAACCTCATATGCATACAAAAGCTGGACAGTAAATAAGAGGGATTTATGCTTTTGAATTATGGTGTTGGAGGAGAATATTGAAAGTGCCATGGGCTGCCAAAAGAACAAACAGATCTGTGTTGGAAGAAGTGCAGCAAGAGTGCTCCTTAGAGGCCAGGATGACCAAACTTCTTCTCTCATACTTTGGACATATCGTCAGGAGGAACCAGTTACTGGAGAAGGATATCATGTTTGGTAAGGTGGAAGGTCAGAGAAAAAGAGGAAGACCCCCAGTGAGACGGATTGGCCAAGTGGCAGCATCAATGGGCTCAAGCGTGGCAACAATTGTGAAGATGGCCCAGGACCAGGCAGTATATTTCGTTCTGTTGTACATAAAGTCACTGTGAGTCAGTAGAGACTCGGTGGCACCTAACAACAACAAACCCTTATAAGGCTACCTCAGAATTAAATAAATTAATGATCTTCCATTTACTATTGCTATATCATGTCTTCAACACATATTTGTGCTGTTGACTTTTCTGAGCTTTGGATGAAACCTAACCATTAACTCTATTTCATTTTATTAAAATAAACCAGGGTTGAAAGTGTGCCTATCAGACAGAACAATCTGAACAGTCTCTTTCCTCTTTGGTCATAACTGCTAGACTTATTAGTGTGCCTTCATGATCCACATCATTGTTTTTAAAAGTGTATTCTCAGAAAATCTACAACCAAATCACAGGGTGGATCCTACCACAGACCAACTGATAAGGAATATGTTAGCAAGATTCCCAACAGATTTTTATGAACCTTTTCAATTGCCTTTCTGTTACAAACAATTTGTTACTTTCATGGGTAGCTTCAAAAATCACAAATTGGAATAACAAAGCAGGAACCTGCTGTGAGGACTAGGAAAAGTTTTTATTTTAATTTATTTTTCATTTTCTCCATTTGCTCTTCAGCAATGGAGATATAACCGTATAATGAGAAAGTTGGATCCTAAGGTCTCTTCCTGGTCTGCTACTTCTCCAACTGGAGGCATATTTGGGTCAGAAATAGGACATCATGTCAGACTGATATTGACTAATTTTCCAATCTCAATGCTTAAATTAAAACTGTGCCCTTTAAGGTAAGGACTAGTGCTGCCAAATAGTGTAGAGAGGCAAGCCTCAAAACCAGACAGAGGAATGCATTTGCCCATGATTCAGGCAAGAGGGAGACTATGCAAAATTTGGTCAATGGTCAGGCTGTTCTTCACAGTGCTGTCCAGACAGATTTAAGGTCTGCAGATTCAAAAGGTCTATCTAGAGAAATAAGGCAGCAGGATATTCTTCCTGTTCCCAAGCTGGCAAGACAGGATTGACTGAAACTGTAGAACAGTATCATCAGGGCAGAGGGAAGGGGAGACACTTGCCTGTATATCCTATAGGGGACTCAGGTAATCCAACTGCTGGATAAATATGTGTTATCAATGCTAATGCCCAGTACTCCTGCCTTTCACTGGTCTTCTGGTATGGTGCTGTAAGATAAGCACTGGACGGCAAAGCGCAAGGTTGGTAGTTCAAATCAACCAGCCACTACTCACAAAGTCTATACAGGGTTGCTATGAGTGACAACCAGCTCAATGGCATATAACAACAATAGAGTGTAATCTAATGCTTGGTATCAGTATTTTCTTCCCCTTATGTGGAAAATCTGCTAAATCTCTGTCTAATTGTTAGTGTGGGAATTGAACTACTGACCTTGCAGTCTAATACATTAATCCACAGGATCACACCGATGCGGAGTTTAAAAGAATATAGGGGATCCCTTCAGGGAAAACCCCCTCCAAGACTGAAACTCAAAGGGAACACATAAGCAGGCATGTAAGATTGCTGGCTACCATATTGCCAATATGGAAGAGGGGAAGGGCAACAATGAAGAAATGCGCTGAGTTCTACTACATTCTATAGGTTCCTGTTGACCTGCAGATGAGAGAGAGAAGAAGGGCTGGCTGTTCCAAAGAGTGGTGAGATCTTGGCACTCCTGAGTCCATGGAAAAAGACATTGTCATGTAGGGCTAGAGCAGAGAGTGAAACATCCAGCTGATCTGAAGTGAGGGAAGATGCACAAGAATGTTCAAACTTGCAGATTTGACCTAGCCTAGATGGCTTGATTATCAGAACTCAAATAGAAAAAGATTTAAAAAAAAATTTTTTTTTTTTTGGATAAAGGAAATAAGTATAAATTGTTACAATTTGGTGAGCTTGACTTATACTATGGATGTAGTAACCGAAAGGGAAGGAGTCTTCACATCAAATATCAATCCTATCCCCTCTGTATACAGGGATGACAGGGACAGACAGCTTAGACATTGGCTACCTAAAATGAGGGGGTGATAAAGGCATGAAGTGACTGACTTACAAGTTTTCAAGAGGGAGTTTAGTTTCAGAGTGTGTGGGGAAAGGTAGAGTCCCCACTGAATACTTTTCGTCTTGTCTAGACAGGTCTGGTGAAAAGAGAAGGGGATAAGATTCTTATGATTCAATAAAAAGTAATTGTTATCATGACTAATTGCTACTGTCACAATTGTAAAGGTAGAAGTTTTTTAACAAAAAAAAAGGTGGGGGGGGATAGTTAAACTTACAATCCAGGAACAGAAGACTCTAGGACCATCAAGAGAGAAGAGCATGCGTGGAATGTGGCACCCTATCCAGAGAGGTAGTGACACCAGAGATGGAGACAGAGACAAGGACATGGAGAGAGGGAGCAGCTGAGGACTCTAGACTCATGGAAAGAGGAAGACTGAGTGCTGGCAGCCAGGGGGTTGGGTTATAGCATGTGCCCTTTGGTTGTTTAAATTATTATATATTCCTGAGTTTTTTGAGTACACCCCCACACAAAAAAAATAACTAACAAAAAACAGAGGAAATGAAACCAAATACTGTTGAATGGTGATGCACAGAGGAGATTGTAATCATTGCAATGAAACAATGAATGTAAACCTTATGTTCTCCCATGTAAACTTTCACTCAATTCACAATAAAAGCTTAAAATAATAATAATAATAATATAGGGGGGGGAGGAAATCATCCTTGGGAATAACCGGCCTCCCTGGGTCAGTCAGTCATGCAATCAGAGATCTAGCCAGTTTGGGACCAACCCTTGGTCTTTTTCCTGTCATGTACTATATCACATACCATTTAAAATCATTTCATATTTGTCATTCCAAAGACTTGGAGACCTTTTGCCTGTGCACACAAACTAGTGCAAAATGCATTCATGCCATCATTAAATGTAAAATGTGTTACAAAGTATAAAGGAATACGGGGCAGCTTGCTTGAGGAAGGACTGCCACTCTGGAATTCTAAAACTCCCCTTCTAGGCCTGTCTTGTTCATTCATTTATTATTTGTATGCTCATTTGTTTATTTGTTTCTTCAGCCAACAAATACTTATGGATAACTCTCTATGTGCCAGCCACCATTCTAACCAAAGGTGCCATGGTGAACCAAAAAAAGGCCCAGTTCCTTCCTCCAAGGAGCTCCCACTTTAGTGGGGGAGAAAGACAACAAATAAAATGCATGTAAATAGTACTATAAGTTCCATTTGTATAAATGTTACAGAGTATACAGGTGTAACAAAGATGTTTGATGGTTATACTGTCTCTACTCAGAATCAGAGAAGATTTCTCTGAGTTGGAAGTTGGCTTGGCCAACTGCATTATATATGCACAACAATTCCACTACTGGACAAGTTCATTCAAACAAGGTTTCAAAATGGTTCATCCTGTTAAGATGTATATTCTGAATCAGTAAGTCTGGGGTGAAAATGCAAATTCTCAGCAGAGTCAAACTGCAATGAATACGTTCTATGCTCTTGAAACCTAGTAGGCCTCAGTTTGTCATATGTAAAATAGTAAGTCTGTATATAATGAACCCTATAATCCCTTCTTGGATCAACTATCAACACTCACAGAAGCAGCAGTCAAGAGATCAGACGACGTATTGCATTAGGAAAATCTGCTGCACAGGAACTTTTTAAAGTGTTGAAGAGCAAAGATGTCAGCTTGAGGACTATGGTGCACCTGACCCAAGCCATGGTATTTTCAATAACCTTATATGCATGTGAAAGCTGAACAGTGAATAAGGAAGACAGAAGAAGAATTGATGCCTTTGAATTATGGTGTTGGAGGAGAATATTTAATGTGCCAGGGGCTGCCAAAAGAACCAATAGATCTGTTTTAGAAGAAGTGTAGCCAGAGTGTTCCCTAGAGGCCACGATAGTCAAACTTCATCTCTCATACTTTGGCTATTCAGGAGGGAACAGTTGTTGGAGAAGGATATCATGTTTGGTAAGGTGGAGGGTCAGAGAAAAAGAGGAAGATCCCCAATGAGATGGATTGGCCAGGTGACAGCATCTTTGGACTCAAGTGTGGCAACAGTAGTGAGGTTGGCCCAGGATTGGGCACTGTTTCATTCTGCTGTGCATAGGGTTACTATGAGTCGGTGCTGACTCGATGGCACCTAACAACAACAACAACAACAATCCCTTCATTAGATTATGATTTTTGTACCTGTCAGTACCTCTGAATGCAATGTGCTAACATACTGTGTCTTATGAAGTGAATTTTGAGAAACTATCACAGAAAATAGGGCGACACTTCTCAGTGCCGGGACTGCTAGAAAAATAATCTTTACCAGAGTACAGCCCCTCAGCAGTATCTGGTCAAATGCACCACTCTAGTCCCTGTCAGAAATATCCCTTGGTTGCCAGTTTGCAAATATTCTAACCCCAGCTAAAAGCATATTTTACCAGTGTGCGGCAGGAGTGACAGAATGGGGTTAGGGCGTGTAGAAGAGTGACATGGTTTTTTCATCCAAAGGCACTGCAGAGAAGGAGGTGGCAAGGAGCCAATAAGGATAACTGTCTGGGACAAGGCAGGCAGAGATGCCTGTGTGAATGAATAAACTAGGGTTCACCAGAAGCCCAGAGGTTCTGAGACAGATAGATTGACTGAATCAGAAAGCTGGAACTGCAGATCTAATCTTGCAGTGAAACTTCTATTCAATCCTTAGTTAAGTCATAGAATTCTCCTGGCCTCACCTACCTCCCCTAACTAGCTTGTTGAGATTAGCATGATATTCATATATATTCATAGATTGTGGGATAAATGTGTTAAACAGATACAGAAATAACTAAAACAGGATTTCTGCTTGTTATTAGCAAGGATATAGCTAAAACTTTGGCTAAATGAGCCACTTTCACTAAAGAGCCATATAGATAATAGGGATAAACTCTTGTCTCCCTCAGAACCACTATATTAAATACTACTTTATTAAAAACTATTATATTTTAAAAAACGACTTTATTAAATGCAGGATTTGAGTGGGGATAGGAAGAAAACATACATCTATTTGTAAACTATAAAGCATGCTGCAGATATAAGATATTCTTATAATAATAATTAATAAAGTGGCATTAGGATTCTTGTGATTATAAGAACTGTTATAAATCAATTATTCTAAACTCATTGATTGATTGATACATGACTACTTGGAGAGATTACAAGTCAGCATTTCCAAAATCACATAGAAGTATGTTTTCTACCATCTCATCTAATTTGTTGTTGTTGTTATTAGGTGCCATCAAGTCGGTTTTGACCTATAGCGACACTGTATAGTGTTTCCGAGGAGCAGCTGATGTGCTTGAACCACCAACCTTGTAGTTCAAATGGCTTTGCAGTCTGGCGCATTAACCCACAGCGCCATACCAGTACTCTCTCATCTAATAGATATTATAAATTATATTCTCCATGACTTTTGGTAAGGGAAATTTTATGAGAAGCTAACTGTCTATAAATCCATATTACACTGAGTGGTGATGCTGTGGGTTAATGTGCTGGACTGCAAAGTCACTTGGATCCACAAAGTCAGCAGTTCAAGCTCACCACCCGCTCCTTGAAAACTCTATACAGAATTGCTATGTGTTGGAACTGACTCGACGGCACTTAACAACAACAACAAACACTGAGTTGGATTGTGATAATAATGATAATATACAATAATAAATGTCAATAATTAAGTGAGCAGTGCAGAACATTTTAATAATTATTAAATAATTTGGTGCTCGCAGAGTAAGAACTTTGATTATGTTTGAAGGCTTGCTCAATACCAAAATGGTTTTAGAAAAAGAGGAAGATAAGAAGTTGGTTTGCTTGCTTTAAAACGAGGATTTGCTCGATTCTTGATCTACTTGTGGAATCAAGTTGTTATGTTTTGTGTTATATACAACATCCACTTTGGCAAAAGACAACTGAAAACAAAACAAAAAACCTATTCTGAGCAGTCTAGAACCATATATTGCAATTGCTATGATTTCAGAAATAAAATCTTACCACCAGAAGAAAGGTTAGAGATAGTCTAACCTTCCATTTTGTAAATGGAAAACTTGAGAATCAGAACTAGCAAGAAACCTGAATGAGACTCTATTATAAATACTGTTATTAACAAATAAGTAAATAATAACCAAACTTCTATTCCTTTAGTTTAGAGAAGTGTTTCTGAACCTGGTTGTATATCAAAACCCTTGTTATTTTTGCTGTTGCCGTTGTTAAGTGCCATCTAGTTGGTTCCAACTCATAGCGACTCTGTACAGGGTTTCTGAGGAGCGGCTGGTGAGCTTGAACTGCCAACCTTGCGATTCAAACCGACCTTGTAACCACAGGACTGTGCAATGCAAAGAATAAATCCTAAAGTCAACTAAGGTTCACAATAATACATCAACACTGGTTCAATATTGGTTCATTGGCGCTCGCTCCTACATGAACACACTCAGCCACTAACAAAAAGCTTACTGGTTTGAGTTCATCCTCAAGCACATCAGATGAAAGGTCTGATGATCTCCTTTTATAAAATCAGCCAATGAAAACCCTATGGAGTACATACAGTTCTACTCTGACATTCAAAGGGTCACCATATGCCAGAGGCAACTGCAGGGCCATTGACTTTATTGTTTCACCAATTGTAACAAATACAATACAGGAATGCAAGATGTCAATAACACGATAAACCCTTGGTATACATTTCATGTACTAGAAGCAAAAGGTATATCTATCCAGCTAATAATGTTCAGGACCAATCAATCTTTCACAATGTCAATGGTTCAAATCCACCAGTTACTTCTCAGTAAAGGTAAACAGGGTGTATGAGTTTAGGATTACTGACTCCACAGTTAGAGTAAAGTAACAACAACACCTAAAAGGTTAGAGGAGGATTGTCTTGCATGAATGTCATTCATTTGAAAATAGCTAGACAGTGATAGAATTCTTCACTGTCAGAATACTTGTTGTTTAGTGCCATCGAATTGGTTCCGACAAGTAGCAACTCTGTATAGGGTTTCCAAAGAGCAGTTGGTGAGTTTGAACCACTGACTTTGTGGTTCAAACTGTTCTTGTGGTATAGTGCTTATCCTACAGTGCCACACCAGGATTGCAGCAGAATATTGATGGTGGTTATGTGCTGTGGAGTTAGTTCCAACTCATAGCTACCCTGCATAAGGTTTCCGAGGCTATAATCTTTACTTGAGCAGTAAGCCTCATCTTTCTCCCATGGAACAGCTGGTAGTTTCGAACCGCTCACCTTGAGGCTAGCAGCCCAACCCCCACCACTATACTACCAGAGCTCCTTAGCAGAATATTAGTTCTCCATATAATGCTATGGATGTTTTATCTGTGAGGATTTTCTCTACCTATAAAGCCTGAAAATTATGTTTTTGCTCAAGTCAAGTTGCAAACTTCATGGGTTTTGGAATGGGTGATTAATCATTCTCACTCCTATGCTTGCCTCACTGAATAGGGTCATGAGTAGCTGGCTGGCAAGAAAATTAAGAGTTCTCAACAAGGCCTGCCCTCTCCAGTGTAGTGGAAAGGTAAGACTCAGAGGTTACTCCTGCTAACACCGTGAGCAGTACACAGAAAGAGAATGCCAAAACTGTTAGGTTGAATTCAAGTAGATTTAAAGCATCAAAGATTAATTCAGAAGAAATGATGTCATCTGCTTAATGCTTGCTCTGTACCACACTGTGTATACATTACCCTCTTCAGTCCCCTCAACAAGCCAGCAACATAAATAGATATCAGTGTTATCTTACTAGGTTTTATACTGTGAGAGATGTTCCAAAGCCTCATAACCAGTAAATGGGAGAGATGAAATTCAAACCCAGGTCCCTGTGACCCCAAAGTTTGGTTTCTTAACCACTATGGTATGGATAGGATACTTGGTAGCACAGTGGTTAAACACTCAGCTTCTAACTGAGAAGGTTGTCAGTTCAAACCCACCAGGCAGTCCACAGGAGAAAGATGTGTCAGAGTTCTTCCGTAATGATTTACAGGCTTGGAAATCCTTCAGGGCAGGTCCACTGTGTCCTGGAGGACCGCTATGAGTCGAATTTGAATTCCTGGCAGATTTTATGGCATATAGTAGGCTCAGGAGCTCAATGCCTATGGCTCAGGAACTGCCTCTGCCCACAAAGAGCAAAGAGTTCAGTTGGGAGACAAGACATAAAGAAAAAGTGCTCTGTTTGAAATGTTGGTAAATATGAACAAGATGCATTGAGCACCTAAATAAAATTGGTTGAGTCATTGCTCCTCTCTGGCTTCTGCTTTTCTTTTGGAATCTAGACTCTGGTATCTGATAGGCTGACTTGAACTAACACTATCGACAGATCTGCATCCTTTCTGCAAAATTTTTTAGGACCAAATGCATTTGTGAATACAGGATTCGGGGATGTGGGGGATAATGAAAGCAATATACTAGTTTAAGTCAAAAAGTATTGCTACGAGAGTTCCAGTTCATACGTGCACAGGTTTATTCTAAACAAAGAGTGTTTAAACATTTGTCTGTGATCAGTTGATAGCTGCAGACACCTTTCTCTCAATAATATTCATGGTTTTGCCTCATTAAAGTGCCTTTAAAAAAAAAAAAAAGATCCCATAAAAGCAGTGAAATCTGAGGGCATCTGCTGGGCCAGTTAATCAAGGCAGAGAGGTCAGCTCAGAAGGTTATGGTTACTATTTTGGGAGATTCTCAAAGGGTAATTTTCAGTAGCCTCATATACATGTCAAAGTTGGGCAGTAAATAAGAAAGGCTATAGAAGAATTGATGTATTTGAGTTAAAGTTTTGGAGAAAAACATTAAAAGTACCATGGATTGCCAGAAGAACAAACAAGGCTTTGTTGGCAGAAATACAGTCAGAATGCTCCTTAGAAGCCAGGATGATGAGGTTTTGTCTCTTATACTTCAGACATATTATCAGAAGGGACCAGTCTCTGGAGAAGGACATTATGCTTGGTAAAATGGAGGGTCTGTGAAAAAGAGGAAGGCCCCCAAAGAGATGGATTGTCGGATACAGTGGCAGTATCAGTGGGTTCAAACGTAACAACAGTTGTGAGGATGGCACTGGACTGGGCAGAGTTTTGTTCTGCTGTGCATGGGATGGCTGTGAGTTGGAATCGACTCAACTAAGCACCTAACAACAACAACAACAACAACAGAGTATAATCTTGATAGGTTCTCTTGAAGGAAACAGGATACTCATGGGGTTTTATTAGGAAGAACTCAAAGAATATTTTAAAAGAGCATGGTTTAAGTCCCTTGAGGATGCAAAAACTGCTATTTTTGAGTCAGAGAGCAAAATTCTTCAGGGAAGGGTTATAGACATGAAAACACTACCTTCAAAAGTGTATAGACCTAAATGGAAGGTATGTTAAGAAACAATAGCTGCACATTTGATCATTTTATTTAATAAAGTGTAAGCAGTAAGGTTTATAGCAATACTTTTTGACTTACCTTCGTATGTATTTTTACAACACACCCTTTCCCCAGCAAGATCTAGGCCACTTCTCAATAATTAAACACATATATTTCTGCTATAAAATATATTAATATTAACTTAGATAAAGATTATAAGATAAAGATCTGCTGTCAGTTTAGGTCAGACTTTGCCACTAAATGAGTTCAGGTCAGATCAATTTTTGCTGCCAAATAAGCTGAAAACAAAACAAAAAAGCCTCTACATCTCAAAGCCTCTGGGATTTAAATGACAGTGGACCTGTAGCTGCTGACCATGGAAATGCTAACCAATTTTTTTGTACTTCCCTTTTTTCATTTGTTAAATGGAAAAATATACATGTACATATTTCATGAGGTTTTGTTTGCATTAAACAAATTAACACAAGTAAATCGGCTTGAGGACTAAGGTGCACCTGACCCAAGCCATAGTATTTTCAATAACCTCATATGCCTGTGATAGCTAAACAGTGAATAAGGAAGACTGTAGAAGAATTGATGCTTTTGAATTATGGTGTTGGAGGAGAAGATTGAAAGTACCATGGCCTGCCAAAAGAACAAACAGATCTGTGTTGGAAGAAGTGCAGGATGGCCAAACTTTGTCTCTCACACGATATCATGTTTGGTAAGGTGGAGGGTCAGAGAAAAATAAGAAGACCCCCAAAGAGATGGATTGGCAAAGTAGAAGCATCAATGGGGTCAAGCGTGGCAACAATTGTGAGGTTGGCCCAGGTCCATTCTGCTGTGCATAGGGTCACAATGAGTTGGTACCAACTCAATGGCACCTAACAAAAACAAATCATAGACTGATACATGGCTTATCATAAATCCTCAATCATTGCCAACTATCGTCATTTTTGGAGTCCTGGTGTGACACTGTAAGATAGCACAGGACTATAAACAACAAGGTAATTGGTTCAAACCCACCAGCCACTCCACAAAACTCTACATATGGTTGTTGTGAATCAGAATTGATTTGACAGCTTTAAGAACAGCAATATTGTCATTTTTATTACCTCATATTACCATTCAAACTCTGGTATTCCATGATCATAAATAATCACACAATATTTAAATAAAGTTTGAGTGCACAAGAGGAAAGAATTCATGATGCCTGGTGTTATGGAGTAACTGCCCAATGAATTTTAGTGAACTAAGCTGAAGGAGCTCTGGTAGCGTAGTGGTTACGAATCGGGCTGCGAACCTTAAGGTCAGCGGTTCGAAACTATCAGCTGCTCCGCAGGAGAAAGATGAGGCTTTCAACTCCCGTAAAGATTTACACCCTCGGAAACCCTGTACAGGGTCACTATGGGTCGGAACCGACTCGATGGCACTTAACAACAACAAAACAACAACAAGCTGAAGGAGCTCTGGTAGCAGAGTGGATCTGAATTGGGCTGCGAACCACAAGGTCAGCAATTCGAAACTACCAGCTGCTCCATGGGAAAAAGATGAGGCTCTCTACTCCCCTAAAGACTCGGAAACCCTGTTCAGGGTCCCGATGGGTTGGAACCGACTCGATAGCACTTAACAACAACAACAAGCTGCTGTAGGAGTCTAGGTGTGGTGCTGTGGGCTAATGTGTCAGACTGCAAAGTCGTTTGAATTGCAAGGTCAGTGGTTCAAGCTCACCACTGCTCCTTGGAAACCCTATACAGGGTTGCTAGGGGTTTGGAACTGATTCGACGGCACTCAACAACAACAGCAACAAGCTGCTGTGATGATTTCTCCTGGTATAACACTGTGGGACAATGCACTGGACTGCAAGGTAGGTTTGAACAACAAAGTCGGCAGTTCAAATTCACCCACCAGTCGCTCCTCAAAAACCCTATACAGGAGCGTTGTGAGTCGGACCGACTCAACGGCACTCAACAGGATGGAATGGTTAAAAAAGTTATCACTAAAGAATTGGAATTTAAGGTAACGTTAAAGGCAAGCTGGGTTTTGACACCTGAATAAGAAGGGAATGCCACTAGTTAAGAATTCAAAAGAGCAAAATAGCTGGCTGGGACCACCTAAATTTTAGGAAATTACGTACATCAAAAGCTTTTACTAAATGAGTAAAAAGGGAGACCACAAACAGGAAAAAAAAAAAAAAATCTATTTGCAATGATGTACCAGACAAGGAATTAATCTCTAAAATTTATAGAAAACGACACCACCTCTATAAGAAAAAGACAAACAACAACAACAACAATTGAAAAATGGGGACAGGACATACACAAACACTTTACCAGGAAAGACCTTCAGGCACACAACAAGCACATGAAGAAATGTTCACTAGCCATTGTTGTTGTTGTTGTTGTTGTTGTTAGGTGTCAACGAGTCAGTACCAACACATAGTGACCCTATGCACAACAGAACAAAACACTGCCTGGTCCTGGTCCAAACTCACAATTGTTGCCATGCTTGAGCCCATTGATACTGCCATATTGCCAATCCATCTGGCTGGGGGGTCTTCTTCTTTTTCTCTGACCCTCCACCTTACTTTACTAGTTTTGCTAAAGTCACTGGAGAAGAATATCATGTTTGGTAAGGTGGAGGGTCAGAGAAAAAGAGGAAGTCACCCAATGAGATGGACTGGCTAAGTGGCAGCATCGATGGACTCAAGCGTTGCAACGATAGTGAGGTTGGCCCAGGATCGGGCAGTGTTTTGTTCTGCTGTGCATAAGGTCGCTATGAGTCTGTACTGACTCGATGGCACCTAACAACAACAACACCTTACCAAACATGATATCCTTCTCCAGCGACTGGTCCCTCCTGACAATATGTCTGAAGTATGAGAGACGAAGTTTGGCCATCCTGGCCTTCAAGGAGACCTTTGGCTGTACTTCTTCCAACACAGACCTGTTTGTTCTTTTGGCAGCCCATGGCACTTTCAAGATTCTCCTCCAACACCATAACTTAAAAGCATCAATTCTTCTACTGTCTTCCTTATTCACTGTCCAGCTTTCACATGCATATGAGGTTATTGAAAATACCATGGCTTGGGTCAGGCACACCTTAGTCCTCAAGCTGACATCTTTGCTCTTCAACACTTTAAAAAAGGTCTTGTGCAGCAGATTTGCCAATTGCAATACATCATTTGATTTCTTGACTTCTGCTTTCGTGAGTATTGATGGTTGATCCAAGAAGTATGAAGTCCTTGACAATTTCAATCTTTTCTCTGTTGATAAGAATGTAGTTTATTGGTTAAGTGGTGAGGATTTTTGTTTTCTTTACACTGAGATGTAATCCATACTGAATGCTGTGCTCTTTGATCTTCATCAGTAAGTATTATAAGACCTCTTCACTTTCAGCTAGCAAGGTTGTATCATCTGCATATCACAGGTTGTTAATGAGTCTTCCTCCAATCCTGATGCCACGTTTTTCTTCATATAACCCAGTTTCTCGTATTATTTTCTCAGCATACAGATTGAATAAGTATGGTGAAAGAATACAACCCTGTCACACACCTTTCTTAGTTTTAAACCATTCATTGTCCCCATGTTCTGTTCTAACAACTTCCAGGTATAGATTCATCATGAGCACAATTAAGTGTTGTGGAATACTCATACTTTGCAATATAGTCTTGAATAGAGCAGCAGTATAGGTGGAATAAAACTCAAACTTATTTTTAAAAAATCTCGGCTTACAAAGAGGAACCTTTGACTATCCTTCAGGTCTGAAAAAGTACTCACCCTCTTAATCCAGCTTTCAGCCAAAGAGTAGATAGGTAGGTATAGATGGTGGTGGTAGTGGGCCACCGAGTTGGTTCTGACTCATATCAACCTAGTATAAGGTTTCCTAGTCTGTAACTGGTGTTACATGGAAGGGATTGTGATCATTGGGATGAAACAAAGTGTGTGATTTGTTGAATGCAAAATTGATTATCATGTCTGTAAACCTTCACTAAATTAACAATAAGAAGTTTAAAAAAAATAAAAAAAGAAGCCGAAAGAGGACAGGTTATAAAACAAAAGAGACTTGGTTTTAAATAAGGCTGCTGCACTTACGAGCACTATGACCTCAGAAAAGCCATTAAATTCCAAAGTCTTGTTTTATCCTACTTTAAAGAAATAAGTGTAATAATATCTATCTTTCAAAATTGTGGAGTGGTTTGGGAATTAGGAACACAAAGTATACAGGACAATGGCTGGGAAATCTTCTATAATACTAGACATTAGAAGAAACAAACAGATTTCAGGTCAGCCTAACAAGACCTTGCTTACAGCCAGAGCTATTCAACACTAAATGGCTTTCCTGTGAGGTACTGAACTTGCCATAACTAAGGATGTTTGAGAACTCAAGATCTCACTTATCTGAGAATGGATTACTGCTTTGGGAGGTGACAAGGCTGGTGCCATCCGCTTCCATCCCTTCTAATGCTTAGACTTCTTCATCATAGACTAAGGAGTTCTTTTGCAGTTCATTTTAATTAAAAGCTTTCCTTTAAAGATGAGTAATCCTAGACCCTTGGTGTTGGTGGTCTAATTGAGACAAGAATGAGAACAAAAGAGATAAAGTTAAATATCATGGGTGAACTTGATCCTGATATTCTTTAATGCAAGGATGAGAATTTGGCTCTCAAAGGAAACATTGAGACTTACTGTTGAGGTATCTTTTACTCTGTTGGTTCCTTGTAACAGTCACTCAGAGATATTCCTTGCCTCCCTACCTCAATGAAACAGAATTCTCTCATTGTTTGACTTTTTCCTGTTCATCTCTACAGTTTCTTCAGTCATTTATTCCCTCAGGTCTTCATTTACCACTGTCATGTTTTGCAGTACCTCACAACATTATCATCTTAACCAAAGTAGTTCGCAAGATTCTCAGTGTTCTGAGTTAGGAAGAAGACTATGGCAGCCTAACTTTCCTTGTGTATCTAAATAACCTCTCAACTCCTTGGAGGAAAGGTACCAAATAAACCCAAGTTATTCTTATCACCAAGTACCATACAGTACAGAGCATACTACTGGGAACAAATAAAGAATTTCCTTTGTAAGTCAACAGAGTGAGTGTGACTAGCCTGCAGCCTGGCAAGGATACAGGGTCTACAGAGACTGAATTTTGGAAGGTGTCATATATCAAAATACTGCCAGAAGATGCCAATGTGGGACTCATGTCCTTTCAAGTGTATGGTTTTAAATAATTCTAAATTTACGGAGCCATTGCTGTGAAAGCATATCCAGTCGTTCCTTTAAAGAGTCCAAATCTGAGTCTGCTAATTTCAAGGTTCACCCCTTAGCAATATTACAGTGATGGCATTCTCTACTTACTTAGATTTTGTCATCATTCATTATAATGTGGCAGTTTAAGAAAGCAAGGCCAATGGTTAAACTGTTAACCATGAGCATTTATAAATGGAATAATATTAAAGCTCACTGAGTATTGTCTATAACCAATGTGACTAACACTGCTTTAATATATTGCCTAATTCAAATCTTACAACAACCATATGACATGAGTATTGTTATTTTTGTTGTTGTTAAGTGTCAGTGTTTTAGGGTCAATTCCATTTCAAAGCGACCCATTACAGGGTTTCCAAGGAGCAGCTGGTGGGTTAAAACTGCTGATTTTGTTGTTAGCAGTTAAGTGCTTATCCTATAATGATACACCAGGATTCCATTATTATTGTTGTTGTTATTAAGTGCTGTCGAGTTGGTTCCTACTCACAGCGACCCTGTATGTTATTGTTGTTAAGTGCCATTAAGTCAATTCCAGCTCACATATAGGGTATCTGTATAGGGTTTCTGAGGAGCAACTAGTGAATATGAACAACTGACCTTGTAGTTCAAACCAGCCTTATGGTCAAGTGCTTATCCTACAGCATCATATCAGTAATAACATTGTGTTCATTTTGCTATTGAGAAAGCATAGGCTCCACAAAGTTAAGTACATTTCCTAGCATCACATGGTAATGGATTAAACAGAATAATTCTGATTTCAGTTTGACATAAGTCACAAGCTTAAACATTACTCTAAAATGTCTTCTGTATAAAGGCAAGGATGATGAAAAACTACATTAGTACTTTTAATATATTCAGAGGATACAGTTAAGAAACCTTACAGAAAATTATTTCCTTAAAATCCTGACACAAATTAGAAGCATGCACTTAGATTTTAAATTATATAGTAATTCCATAGTATTCCTATCTGTTACTTAAATAAAATTAACCAAGAATACCCACCATGCAACACTGAGTGAGATTGGCTTAAATAGGTAATAGAAAATCACAAGTCTTTGCATTTCCTAATTTCAGCTAGTCTTCTCATTTAAATATAAAAGTGCCCTAAGAAACTTTAGTGAAGGCAAAGATTTTGATACATTATTCTGAATGACTTAGCAAACTCTTTCTTCACAGTTTCATGAAATGCATTTCAATTTGAATTAGCAGTCTACAGATTCGTAAATCTTAACTGATTCTTACTCTCATATTCCTGAGTCCACACAAATGTAAATTATGGTGATTTATTTTCAATTCTGCAGGTTCCTATGTAGCCAATGCCTGGGGACTAGAAAATGACTCTTCTTCACTGATACAGGGCTGTCACTTCCTTGTTCTGAAATAAGAAGATAGTTGCAGCATGACCAAATTGTGGATTAAACAAAAGGTATGTTCAACCCTTTAGTGTAGGGATGGAAAGGGAAATAGAATCAGCATACCTAGTTTATAGCTCATCTCAGTTCTGCAACCAAATGACTGGCTTCAGGCAAGCACTCTTTTTTCTCTAGACCTCTACTTTCCCATGTGAACAGTTGAGATGTTTAACAAATGCTCTGTGAGTGAATATTGGGATGTCAGGACACCTAAAGAATAAACAATGTAGCTGACGTAAAAGGTGCTATCAACTGCAACATCTCAGGGAAATCAGGTGTCTCCCTCTGACTGGGACAGCTGTTTTGGAATCATGGCCAACAGTAGTGCTGTTGGTGCTTAGAGTCGAAGAACTTTGTTGTTTTTGTTAGGTGCCATTGAGTTGGTACGGAGTTATAGCAACCTTATATATAGCAGAACGAAACACTGCCCGATCCTGGGCTAACCTCACTACTGTTGCTATGCTTGAGTCCATCGATGCTGCCAC
>NW_006408575.1:6581343-6596347 GCF_000296735.1 Chrysochloris asiatica | reverse complement strand
GTGAGTGTTGATAGTTGATCCAAGAAGAATGAAGTCCTTGACAACTTCAATCTTTTCTCTTTTGATAAGAATGTTGTTTATTGGTCCAGTGGTGAGGATTTTTATTTTCTTCACATTGAGATGTAGTCCATACCAAAGGCTGTGCTCTTTGATCTTCATCAGTAAATGTTTTAAGTCCTTTTCACTTTCGAAGAACTCCCTGTTCCCAATAAGTTGGAAAAGTATCTGTGATTTCAAAGATCAAAAATGCAGTATCAAAATCTCACCACTGGCATGGATTTGGAGATCATCTAATCCATAACATTGACATCTTCAAAAGGATTTAACTTTAATTAAAGGAAGAAATGAGAATTTTAGGTCTCCTGACAGGAGTACAGTCAGTTAGTAGGGTTTTTTTAGTATCAGTAAGATAGTATGTCCAAACTAGATTCCACTTTATTCCTGTATGAAAGGTTAGGTCCTCATTCCTCCTAAGGAAATTGCTTCAGCTTTGCTTTCGATCTGGCCTAGTTAGATAAGGGGCTCTGGTTGTGCAGTGGTTACAAATTGGGCTGCTAACCTCAAGGTCAGCAGTTCGAAACTATGAGCTGTTCCACGGGAGAAAGATGAGGCTTTCTGTTCCCGTAAAGATTTACAGCCTCGGAAACTCTCCCTGTACAGGGTCACTATGAGTCAGAACCGATTCCAAGACACACCACCACAGTTAGAAGATGAATCAGCATCCTTCCAAGAGCTATGAAAAAACAACTGCAATTTAAATACTCCTCCATCCATACCAGTCTCTGCTGTTAAGTGCCATCAAGTCGATTCCGACCCTGTGGTGACCACGTAGCGACCCCATATAGTGGTTCTGAGG
Source organism: Chrysochloris asiatica (assembly GCF_000296735.1). NCBI lineage: Eukaryota > Metazoa > Chordata > Mammalia > Afrosoricida > Chrysochloridae > Chrysochloris > Chrysochloris asiatica. The sequence continues at coordinate 6,595,491 of NW_006408575.1, read as the reverse complement.
AGAAGCTGGTGAGCTTGAACCACTGACCTTGCAGTTCAAACGGTTTTGCAGTCTGGCAGATTAACTCACAGTGCCACATCAGGAATCCAGGACTCCCTGTTGTTATTGTTGTTGTGAAGTGCCATCGAGTCGGTTCCGATCCATTGCAACCCTGTATAGGGTTTTCAAGGAGCAGCTGGTAAGCTTGAACTGCCAACCTTGCAGTTCAAATGGTTTTGCAGTCTGGCACATTAACCCACAGAGCCACACCAGGACTCCCTGTTAGATGAGCCTAAATCCCTAGACTGAAGAGTCCTTGCAGAAATCTGACCTGATAGAATTTGCAGCTCGAATTTCCAGTTGTAATTACTTAGCCCTCATTTCTCAACGAGCAATCAATTTTAGTCAATTACAACTGGCTTATTCCCAGAAACTAGGCTACTGAGAGAAACAGGTTTTCAAGAGAGAAAAAGGCAAATGGAACATAAAGTTCGCAGAGCCTATTTTAGTGGAATAAAGCTGGTATTGGTTGAAGCTCTTAATTCATTACTGATCAGCCATAGGACAGTGACATTCATATAAATATAATTTTGCTGTTCTAGTATCATTAAAATTGAGTTATGAAGGACTGTTATTTTATTTTAAGTACGAAAAGGATAACTTTCTTCAAGATAATTTAGCTCCTGCCTGCATTATTGCATATATACATGCATGTACTTATCATTTATGACATATTAAACATTATGCTAAGTGCTATATGAGTTCTAAAAGATTCAAGGTATCCACCTCAAAAAACTGAGTCTACAAGATACAGATGAGTAAACATATTATTTAAATATAATGACAGTGATTCTTCTTTTTTTTTTAACTTACCCCCTATCTAATTTACCAGCAAGTCTGCAAGATTTTATCTTAAAATATGCCTTGAATGTTTCCTCCTCTCTGTCTCCCTTACCAATATTCTATTTCACACTACCGTCATCTCTCATCTAGACTCCAGAAAATCTTCCCAGTGTGTCTCCCTTAGTTTGCTATCACCCAACCCTTATAATGAATGGGGCTATTCATTGCCCACAAAGAGCCAGTCTGAGCTACTGATCTTTTAAAGATATATACTTTACTGCTTAAAACGAAGGGTTTCCTAATTAATTTAGAATAAACAACCTGCAATGCCATAGACAAATTTTCCCTATAAATATTGCCTCTTCCTACCTTTCCACTTGCCCACAAGGCTCCAGCCACACTAACTTTTGGTTCCTAGTTGCCCTAAATCTTTGTATGACTTGCTCTTTCTTATCACTAAGATTTCTTGTTCATATTCTCTCTAGTTGCCCTCTAGGTCTTTTCTATGACATTGGCCTGCTTGATTCACTTCATGGCACTTGTCTAATGACTTTTTTATTTTCATATTATCAGTTTCCATGAAAACAGGGACTTTGTTCTATTCATGACCTCATTCCCAGTTCTTAGAGTAAGTTAAAAAAAAAAAAAAAAATGTCATCGATTCATAACAACCCATAGGACAGAGTTTCCCATAGGGCTTCTATGCCTATGAATCTTTAAGGAAGCAAATTGCCACATCTTTCTCTAGTGGAAAGGCTAGTGGGTTTCCATTGCTGACCTTTCAGTTAGCGTCTCACTGCTTAGTCACTGCACTACTGGGACCCTTTACAATGCTGTTGTTGTTATGTACAGCTGAGTGCATTCTGACTCATACAGACTCAGATCCACTGAGCTAGTGGGTCTGAACTGCCAACCTTAAGGTTAGCAGTTCAGGGCTTTTCCTATAGTACCATTTCCAAGGATATAAATTATTTTAATAGCAGCAAGCCTCATCTTTTTCCTGGGAGCAATTGGTGTGCTTGAGTTGTCGACCTTGTGGTTTGCAGTCCAGTGCTTGCCTTCCAGAGCTACCTCATTCCCTAACACCACAGTTGTTGTTGTTAAGAGCCATAGAGTTTATTTTGATTCCTAGACATCCTGTACAATATTTCCAAGGAGCAGCTGGTGGGTTTGAACTGCCAACTTATCGTTCGAAGTCCAGTACTTATCCTACAATGCCACACTAGGATTCAAAAAGCACCCCAATGTTGTTATTGTTGTTAAGTACAGTCAAGTCAGTTCTGGCTCATGGCGAACTGTATAGGATTTCCAAGTAGCGACTGGTGAGTTTGAAACATTTACCTTGTGTCTCAAATCAACCTTGAGGTGGAGTGCTTATCCTGCGATGCCACACCAGGACTCCACAATAGTATCTAGCAAGTAGTAAGAAAAGCAAATTAATTTTTATGAGGATGGTGGTGGTGGTTATGCGCCATGGAGTCCGTTCTGACTCATAGCAATCCTGTACAGGGTTTCCAAGGCTGTAAATCTTTACAGGAGCAGAAAGCATAATCTTTCTCTCGTGGAACAGCTGGTACTTTCAAACTTCTGACCTTAAGGTTTTATTTTCGTCTCGTTCCAGCTAAATTCCAATGGCAGGCACAACAAAAAAATATTGTGAGTGCTCCAAAACCATAAGCTGAATGAGGTCTCTATGAAAAGTCCCTTGTCTAAGATGGATGACCAACATGGAAGTGTTCCTATATGGCAAAATTCCCTCATCCAAAACCGTAGATTAATGAGCATCAATAAAATATCTTGCTCATAAAAAATTCAAAGAGAATAATGGCAAGATAAAATCAAATATATATACATTTTCTTTTATTAATAATAGCACATAATGTTAATGAAAAAGTGTGATTTTTTGAGAAACAAAATATTCTATTAACAAATTACACCCCATCTTATTTTGTATTACATTTGTGTGCATGTATACACATACAAATAAATATTTTTGTTGTTGTTCATCCAAAAAAGGGCAAAAGAATCAATCCATTTGTCTACAATGTAAGCAAAAAATCAGTTTCCCATGAAAAAATATCCAGTGTCTCATCTAAATATCAATACCCTTTGACCTGTTCTAATACCTACAATGTTAATATTATTCATAAATCTAAGTTGTCATACTGAAACCCATCTTCTAAGATGAGAGGAAAAATTATGTGTGAAAATCCACAAAACTGATCCTTGTCTTTGCATCAAACTTTTCAGTGTACGAAGCACTGACAAATGTATCATTTCCTCCTATATTGGCAAGGACTCACACCATGTGTCTTTGCACTGTGGTGTCTTTCATGTTGCTCTGATGCTTAAAGCTATGCCACTAGTATTCTGAATGCTGTCAGGGTCACCCATGATGGACAGATTTCAGCTGGGCTTCCAGACTGAAGCACTCTTATAAGACAGACAGGCATACAACTGCTGAATATTTAGCCACTGAAAACATTATGAATAGCAGTTAAAGACCACAGCCTTTGGTATGGGTTGCACCTCAATGTAAAGAAAATAACAATCCTCATCAATGGACCAATAAATAGCATCATGATAAATTGAGAAAAGGTTGAAGTTGTCAAAGACTTCATTTTGCTCAGATCAACCATCAACACTCACAGAAGCAACAGTCAAGAAATCAAATGACATAGGGCATTAGATGAACCTGCTGCACAAGACTTCTTTGGAGTGTTCAAAAGCAAGGATGTCAGCTTAAGGACTAAGGTGCACCTGACCCAAACCATGAGGTTTTCAATAGCCTCATAGCATATGAAAATTGGACAATGAATAAGGAAGACCATAGAATTGAGGCATTTGAGTTATGGTTTTGGAAAAGAATATTAAAGGTACAAGTACAACTGGAATGCTCCTTCGGAGCCAAGTTGGCCAGACTTCGTTGCTCCTACTTCGAACATGTTATCAGGAGGGACCAGTCCCTGGAGAAGGGCATCATGCTTGGTAAAGTGAAGGGACAATGAAAAAGAGGGAGATACCCAGTGCTGTGAAATGTCACAGTGGCTGCAACAATGGGTTCAAGTGTAGCAACAATTGTGGAGATGGCTCAGGACCAGGCAGTATTTCATTCTGCTGTATATAATATCGCTATGCATCAGAACTGACTTGATGGCACACACTTACAATGGATACTGTTACCAGTTTACAGATGAGGAGCAAAAGGTAGAGAGAAAATAAATGGCTTGCAGTTTGTGAATCTAAGTTCAAAAGCTGGGCCTTTTCACTCTTTTTACTACTGTAACTACCATATTTTTATGCAAATAACACACATATGTTTTTCCAACCCACACAACCTCCTCACATGTTAGTTTCCTATGCGCATTATGCATGTTATTCGTGTATGTACATTATGTGTGTGGGCTCATTGTATGTGAAAATATAGTATACTAAGCTTCTTGGCTTGATTTTAATCATTAATTTATTCTAAGGAGAAAGCAGAGTATAGGCGCCTATACTGGGAAGTTGTGATTAATGAAACAGGAGCAGGACTCTGGAAGATGGTGTGCTACAAGAATGTATGGCAACAAGAGAGGAGATATATATACACATCTAAACAGTGATCTGGGTTTGGAGAGAAAAAAAACAACAACAACAACACTTGCCCAGTTCTGAGGAGAGAGCTTTCAGTGGCATTTCCCCTTCAAGTTGTTCCAGTTATCCCTGCTCCACAGAGATTAATCCATCACAAGACTCAGAGCCATTTTCCAAGTTATTAATCATTTGGGAATTGTGCTGTATCAGCAAGAACCCAGCAAGGTGATTGCTAAAAACCAGGAGAGGACAAGAGAGCACTGGAGATGGGCATAGAGACAGTCAACCAGGGGATTCAAGATCAATGCAGCAGCATATCCAGAGAAATATCACAATAGCATTGCCAGGGACTTGTAGTTCAACTAGGGCAGAGAGCAAGTGGGACCAACTGGATAATTTTAAATCATAATTCGTCAAGTTTGCTGCTAAACCATCACTGCAGGAGAGTCCTTAACCTAGGTTATAAAATTACGCCACTTGTTTCCAAATTGTGAAGTGTAGCCTTCAGTGGATGATAAAGTCAGAAATGCCCTTACCTAAAACCCAAATGAAAACTACCTTTAAAGTAGGTAGTATGCATATGGCTCAGACAGTCCACTGCTCTGGGTTGAAATCAGGTTGGCCTTGTGTTGAACTTTCATTCCCAGTGGCTAATGTTGTGATCTAGAACTCAGTGCCAATAAGCCTAAGAAGAAGAATGTAATTCTCTATGGGTCAGTTGGCCTACTGTGTCCTACAATCAAGCACTAACGCTCAACCTTAGCCACTCACTCAGTCCTGACCACGGCCACAAACTAAGATCTGCTCCCATTCATCCACTAAAACCTGACCTTAGCTATAAATCACCAGACTTACTCAGGAAACAAACCATCTAATCCTGGTGAAAGAACTAGCCTGAAATTCATCTAATGTTGAGTCATAAACCTGACCACAAAATGAGGTCATTCATTAATTCACTTAATTACCAAATACAGAAGTAGCTACTACAACAGAAACAATTGAAGTTGTCAAGGATTTCATTTTACTTGGATCCACAATCAATGCTCATGGAAACAGCAGTCAGGAAATCAAACAACATACTGAATTGGACAAATATACTGCAAACAACGTTTAAAAGATGTCACTTTGAGAACATAAGTCATAATATTTTCAGCTGCCTCAAATGTATGTAAAAACTAGATAATGAATAAAGACGATCTTAAATTAAGTGATGCATTTAAATTATGGTGTTGACAAAGAATACTCAAAGTACCATGGACTGTCCATCAAACAAACAAATCTATTTGGGAAAAAATGCAGCTAGAATGCTCCTTCAAAGGAAGGATGGTGAGACTTCAGCTGTCATACTTTGGACATATAACAAGGATGCACCAGTTTCTAGAAAAAGATATCATGCTGTGTAGAGAGTCAGCCAAAAAGGGAAGACCCCACCTCACCACCCCCAGTTAAATGTATCGACATAGTGGTTTCAACAAAGGTTCAAACATAACAATTGTGAGGATGGCATAGGAGCAGGCACTAGTTCATTCTGCTCCACAGAGTGTCTCTAAGAATAAGAGCCTACTTGGTGGAACATAACAATAACAAAAACACTAAGGGTCTGACTCTCTGCTGGGTATTGCTGTTGTGTGCTGCCAAGTTGGTTTCAACTCATAGTGATCCTGTAGAAAGTTTCTAAGAGTGGTGGGTTGGTTTGAGCTACTGGCCTTACAGTTAGCAGTTCAGTACTTATCCTCCAGTGCCACACCATGGCTCTGCAGAGTACTGTTTGCCTTGAGGGACAAACAGATAAACAGTTAATTATTCTTAATGGTCATACATATTTATTGTGATGATTTAGCTCTAAACATAGATTAAATCCAGATCCCAGTCATAAAATGATAAATAACCCCTAGATACAGACTAAGCCTTAATCTGAGACACAAAATGAGTTATAGCTAAGAATAAGTATGCTCACCAGTAACAAACTTAGATGAATTTATAGGAAAGCTTTTTAAAACCACTTCAAGCATCACTGAGATTGTTGTTGTTAAGTGCTGTGGAGTCGATTCCTATTCATAGCAACCCTGTATAGGGTTTCCTAGGAGCAGCTGGTGAGCTTGAACCACCGACCTTGCAATTCAAACGGCTTTGCAGTCGGATGCATTAACCCACAGCATTAGGGGCCCAATAAAGACATGATAAGCTGCAAAAGCAACCATTCCATGTGTGGTGGTGTGGAGCAAAGTCAATAAAATTTCCCAGTGATACCGAAACAGACACAGATAGGAACACATAGAAACACATTTTACTTTAGTAGCAATATGCAGGAATGTGTGATAAAGTCAGCTGCGAGCACACTAATTATTGAACGGATACAGAAAAAAAGATGAAGAAGACAAAGAGAGAAAACAAATCTTGAGTAGGAATGTGCAGAAGAGTGGTGGGAATTGAAGGGTTAGAACACAGGTATAGAGAACAGTGGCTCCAAATAGAAACCTGCAAGTGAAACTTTGAGCGTGGAAAGCTCATGGTGTGATTAATAGATATAACGTAGAGGACTTTCAGCAAGATGGCGGACCAGGCGGATGCACTATGCAGACCTTCTACAACAGAGATATGAGAGACCATGAAACAGACACATAAAATTCCTGCAATACTGATATTCAGAGGAAATTTTACAGAAGTGGACTGAGTGCTTACTGAGAGAAGTTGAACAGGGAAAGCAAGAAAGGGAGACTCATTATGAACTGCAGGCAGGATGTGGTGCAGACATCTTGAACTTTCGTGAGCAGCTTTGGTGTCAGAAGGTGGCCTGGCAGAGCAGATTCACATAGGTGACAGGTAACAGAAAAGGTGTAATTCCTTCTTTTTCCACATATTCCACTGGTGACCAGAGTGTAGCCAGGTCCTATCCTCACCCACTCCCAGCACAGACCCTGCTTTCCAGTCATTCCACACCATTTGGTTGAAAGCCATGTTAGTGTGAGGCAGAAGCAGGCTGCACTGTTTTTGTACCTGGATTCAGGCAGGCTCAGCTCCAGACCTACAAAATCTGCACAGCCACCTGACCAGCAATAGTCTAGCAGAACCCCTCATAACCAGCCACTCTGCCTCCAGCTGCTCTGTGGCCTTAACAGGAACTTAAATGAGCTCCGTCAAGGGCCTCCATGAACTATTCCTAGACTGAGTGCCCTGAATATAGCGAACACCCACACCTATATGAACTCCATCTAAGTCCAAGAACTGCAGTGTCACATCTCTCCCGCACCTACCCGATGTGTGCCTCACCTGTCAAAATTTTCTCCTCTCTGAGTCCAACAGCTGCACTGGAGTTTTTTGGGGGTTTTTTTCCCCTTTCACTGTTTCATTGTTTTTGTTTACTCTTTCTTCTAGTCTTCTCTTTCCATTCCCTTAAATTTTACCCATTCTATTTTTCTGCCCACCCCACCCCCAGTCCTTTTATTTTCTCTCTTCTTTTGCTGTTCTATAGTGACATTTTCCTGTCCTTTTCTCTTTTTAGTTTATATTCCTTTTTTTCTAGTACTGCTTGTTTTCATTTTTTTTTTCTCCTTTGTTGGTTGCTTGCTTATTTATTTCATTTTGTTTTCTTATATGTGTGTTGGGAGGGAAGGTTTTCTCCTCTTTCCTACGCAACAGGAGATAGCAACTGTGCCTACGTAGTCCAGGCATACCTGTACCTTCTGCAGCTCCACCCTCTGTGCAAGAGCCAGTACCAGCTCCACTATGGAGTCCTGTGATGCTGTAGGATAAAGCACTGGACTGCAAGGACAGTTTGAACTGCAGACTCAGTAGTTCAAATTCATCAATCATACCATAGAAACCCTATAGAGGATTTCTATGAGTCAGAACTGACTCAACAGCACCTAACAACAATACCACCTTATCAATGATAGAAAACAACCAACACCAATCAAATTCAACCTAAACTGAGGTACAACAGAATGGAAAACAGAACAGTCACATGCTTCCTTTCTCTAACTATAGCCAATGAAAGCCTAAGAATACATCAACATACAATCATCAATTAAATACAAATATGACAATATCACAATGTTCTGGAGATAATAGACAATTTTCGCTTACACAAAGAAACAATAGAGAATGGCTCAAAAAAATAATCAAGATGCAAAGTCAGAAACCATTTTTGAACAAGATAACATAGTAGAACTAATGAAAAGAATTCAAAAGAATATTTAGGTACCTTCAAATGATTGACAGAAAGATCAAGAAAACAAAGGAGAACACATAAAAATTTTGGAAGAATTCAGGAAAATAATACAAAAACAAATAGACTAAATAAAAACAAATTTCATACTAATACAAAACCTACAATTAGAAATCCAGAAGATTAATACTAACATTTCAGATATGGACAATGCATTCATAGGGCAAAGAAGTAGATTCATAGCAGTGGAAATGCAAATCAGTGGGTTTGAAGATAAATTTGTTAATACTAGTATGCTAGAAGAATACGAGTGAAAAATAGAAAAACGAACGAAAAAAATACAAACAAAGCCTAAGAGTTATGTGGGATACCATGAAGAGAAATAACTTATGGGTGATTAGAAATCCAAAACAGAAAGAGACATTAAAAAGCACAAACACACACACACACACACACAAAAAAAAACAACTGTTGAAGAGTTGTTGGAAGAAAATGTCCCTAACATCATGAAAGATGAGAAAATAAGCATACAAGAAGTTGAAAGACCACTAAACAGGATAGATCCAAAAGGAAAATTACCAAAACATATCATAATCAAATGTTCTGAAACCAAAGACAAGGAAAGAATTCTGACAGCAGCTCAGGAGTAAATGAAAAGTCACTTACAAAGGAAAACCAGTAAGATGAAGCTCTGATCTCTTAACAGAAATCATATAGGCAAGAAGATAATGGGACAACATATACAAAACTCTGAAATAAAAAATAAAAACAATGACCAAACATCATATACCCTGCAAAATACTCCCTAAAATATGACAGTGAAAATAGGATATTTACAGATAAAGAGAAATTAAAAGAATTTGCAATAAACAGACCAACTTTACAAAAATTCTGAAAGATGTTCTTTGGGCTGAAAACCAACAACAGCAGAAAACATCCTGAGATAAACGTACATGACAACACTACCTAGAACTCAATCCAGATATAGAAGCATTTAAAATAAAGCAAGCCTACAAGGCTGAAAAGAGGGAACCAGAAATATCAATTTATAATCAAGTCAAGAGCAAAGCAAAAAGAGGGAATAATGTAGATACAAAACTTCCAAATGGCAAGAAAATCAAGCAGATTTCAAGATAAAACAGACTATCTTATACATGGAAATACTTAACAAATTACAGAGTAACCTCAAATAAAATTCATACATCTTCACATCAAAATAAAAGAGGAAAATTATAAGAATTAATAAACATTAATACAACAAAAATGAGAGGAAAACTCACAAACAAAATTAACTCTGTGCAGGAACAAATAAACTAGCAGCACACAAAAACACACAGGAAACAAACAGCAATCAATTCATATCTGTTGATAACTAAAATGAAGGTAAATGGATTAAACACACCATCCAAGAGGCAGAGTAGCAGAATAGATGGGAAAACAGGATCCTTCAAATGCTGTCTGCAAAAGAAACACTAAAAAGATAGAAACAGCCTAAGTGTCCATCAACAAAAGAATGAATAAGCAAATTTTATGTCATACACACAATGAAATACTATGCAATGTTGAAGAATAATGATGAATCTGCAAAACATCTCACAAAATGGATGAACCTGGAGGACATCATGCTGAGTAAAATAAATCAATCACAAAGGGCCAGACATTGTATGAAATTGCTACTGTATTTTGTATGAAATTGCTATTGTAAAAACTCAAGAAAAGGTTTTTATGCTAAAAGAAACATTCTATGATGATTACTTTGGTAGAGAAGGGACAGAAAATTACTCACAGGCTAGAGGGTAAACATATGGTGACATGAGTGACAGGGCAGGCAATATACCACAGAGGGAGGCTGGCAGAGGAAAGATAAAGATTGCAGAAGATACAGGATGGAATGCAAGAGTTAAAGTGAATAGAGATAAATACTGTTGACTGATAGTAAAGGGAGTGGGAGGGGAATGAAATCATTGTAATGAAACAAAGTATATGATATGTTGAATGTAAAACTGACAATCTGCTCTGTTAACTTTCATTCAATTTACAATAAAAAAAAAAGGTGGAAAAAAAAAGATAGAGATGTAATGTATACCTTTGGATTAGAAGATTCTTTGGGGGAAGGTGAAGGATGAAAGAGTATGTGAGGTCATTTTATGACTGAACCCAAGTGCCTGAGGAGGCTCTCCAAGACCAAGGGAATGTGCTTTTTTATGTCAGTTTAGTTTGAAAACATTAAAGGCCTACTACAAGCTTTTTATTCTTTTTTTTTTTTTTTAATATCCAGGACCTAGGTTAAATCTTTTAACAGTACTCAACTGATGTGGAAGGAAAAGAACAGGAAAGTATTAAAGGAGGAAGCAACATCTAGGGAATAAGAAAAGGTTCAGCCAGCCAAGTCAGTCTCTATGAATGAAGTTGAATCAAGCAGTTGAAATGCTTTCTAGAAATAATTAAATCAACTTGAACTAGTCTAATAAGGAGCAATTCTGTACTGCCACATTGGGATTATGTGTAGTTTCCTTTTGGACATCCAATCTTGCAAATTTTCAGATACTAAAGCATCAGCTGAACCTATGAGGTTGAGAGTAGAAACTGGTGATGGGGGTTGTTGAGAAGTTAGGTTTTCTTCACTGCTTAATTGAATCTCTCACAGTGAAAACATCAGGAAAAGGTCACATAAAAGACTCTTCCTTTGACTCCAAGAAAATAAACCTGAGTATCATGCCCCTCTCCCACCTGGCTTTACCAAAGAAAAGAAAAGGATAAAAAAAGAGGAACTAATTCAGTTCAATTGGGGTTAATCCCACTCAATGCCTCAAGCCCTGTTAACAGCTAATCCAGTTAGTACAACTTTCATGGAGAGCTTTGATAAATCCTTTAGCCTTCTGCTTGAACCACAGGCCCCTTAACAGCTCAGCATTCATGAGGAGATCCATCAATAATGCAACAGTCCTGGTACTTGTAGACTTTAAACAGTCATATGTTAGCCCATATTATGGCCTAATTTAAAGTCACAGTCTTCTTAGTTATCAGCGGCCCATGACAGCACTTCCTCATTTTGAATCACCCAATCCAGCTCTTTATTTGTAATCTTGTGTTTCTCAAGAGGTGTGTATGTATTAAATTGGTGTTCCCAAGTCACATTGATTAAGAATTATGTTTTAGATTTCTATAGACCATTTCTAGAAGAGCATAAGAAAAGACTTAGCACACAGTAGGGGCTCAAAAAGTGTCTGCATTATTGATTTACTGATAATGTCATCATTATCAAAACTCAATGCACATATGATCACCCTGATCTCTGCCGGTTTATTACCTTGATGTGCTGTGATGCTATTGTGGCCTCTTGTTATTTCACTTTGTAAATAGCAATTCCAAATTCTTTACAATTCTATACTACTTCTACTCCATGGAGTCCTGGTATGACACTGTAGGATAAGTACTGGACTTCTAACCCAAAGGTTGGCCATTTCAATGTGCCAGTCACCACTCAGAAACTCTATACAGAGTTGGTAGGAGTTGGAATAGACTTGACGGCACTTAACAACAACAATACTGATTTTTAGCAAAATTGTGTAGAACAACACCAACATTGTTTTCAATCTATATTTCAATCAGGACTTTGAACTAGTTCAATTAATTTGCATTTCTATCCTAGATATACTGAATCATAATGTCCCATCAGCAAGATCTCCACATAATTCTTATAGATCCCGAGGTGATTATTTTGGGGATCTTTCAAAAATGTAGATTCAGATTCAGTATATCTGAAGTGGAAATCCCAATTCTCATAGGGTTCAAATTAGAATAACTTATTTCAAAACCTTGGTTTTCATAGCTTTTATCTTCCTCTGCTTCCTATGTGGACCTCTTTTCGTCTCTCAGATATTATATTTCCAATGTATTTCACTAGTCCCTGGTTAACTTGGAGTCTCCAAATACATTTTCTAATAACAACAGTGCCCCATAATTGAGCTATCATTCTTTTCATCATCATCATCATCATCATATCATCATCTTCATCTGCAATCTTTTGTTATAAGCTTACAATGTGTCTTACACTCTGGTTAGCATATTATATGCTTCCTCTTAATTTCTCTTTACAGCATCACTAAAAAATTTATGCTTTAATCATTCCCATTTGACAGAGGGAAAAAACAGATTCAAATTACTGATTTTGATGTAAAGCACACATATATGAGAGGTTTTTCCCTCCATTAGAGTTGATCCATAGAAGTTGTCAAGTCAGGAAAGATTGAATCAATAAAATATTAAATGACTTCTCTCTAAGCTGGTTATATGTTCTTCCAGTGGATACCCTTTCATGGCAAAAGTTAAATACAACAGAGTCAGGGATATATTGGTAGATAGATATGCTACATTATTCTAGGCCTCTTCTGTTCATAAACAAGAGCAAATCTTATGCAAGTCTCTAAGTTACCCCAAAGGTAAATAAAATAAGAGTCCTTGAGATGTTTTATCAATAATCACATTAACAACATACCTGGGTTATCGTAGTAGCTGTCTTCTTTGACTATTGTACTAACTAAATGTACTAACTAACTAACCTCCCAAGACTGAGACTCAATGGGAATAAGCGAGCAGACACGTGCTCTGACTGGTGACCACATTGGTCATCGATAAGGGGATGTGAGGGGAAAACAGCAATGAAGCTGTGAGCTAAGTCCAACCATGTTCAACACACTTCTGTGAACCCAGGTGGAGACCTGGTTGGCCAGCAGTTTGGCAAGACCTGGGGACTCCTGGGCCCAGAGTCAGTGACATAGCCACAGAGGACTAGAGGAGATTGAAGCATCCACCTGATAAGAAGAGAGGGGATATGCACAAGAACACCCACACTTACAGATAATACCCACTTGACTTGGCTTCAATGGCTGAGTGATCAGAGCTCAACTAGAAGAAGAAAGAAGAGGGAAAAAAAGAATAATGTGATATAATTTGATGAACTTGACCTACACCTATGGATGCAGTATCTCAAAAGAGGGAACAAATCATTACAGCGAGGATCATTTCCACCCCCTCAATACACAGGGTAGACAGGGATGGGCAACTTGGACATTGGCTACCCAAAATGGGTGGGGCTACAAAGGCAAGAAGTGACTGGTTTACGAGCTTTCAAGAGAGAGCCTAGATCCAGAGGGCGTGGAGGAAGGTAGAATCGCCACTGAGTAGTATCCAATCTGTCTGGGCGAGACTGATGAAAGGTGATGGGGAAAGAACTAATGTGGTAAAATAGAGAATAATTACTATCAGGACTGACTATGAGGGTTGGAAATGTAAAGGTAGATGTTTTGTAGCAAAAGGAGGGGAATGGTTGACTTTGCAGTCCTTGAGTGGAGGACCCTGGGAACATGAAGGGAGAAGAGCAGAGTGTGGGACCCTACCCAGAGAAACAGTGACACCAGAGATGGAGGTTGAGACAATGACATGCAGAGATGGAGTGGCTGGGAACTCTAGACCCAGAGAGGGAGAGGGGCTGTGGGCTGACAACCAGGGGACAGGCTTGCAGGGTGTACCCTTTGGTTGTTTGATGTGCATGGAGGGGATTGTAACCATGGCAATGAAAC
>NW_006408575.1:6579782-6581243 GCF_000296735.1 Chrysochloris asiatica | reverse complement strand
TAGTAGTGTTTTGTAATTTTCTTTGTATAGGCCTTTTTTTCTCTGGTTACGTTTATTTCCAGATATTTCATTCTCTGGGCAACTATTGTAAATGGTATTGCATTCCTAATGTCTTTTTCAGTGCTGTATTGTTACTTTAGGGGAATCGAACTGATTTTTGTATGTTGATCTTATGCCCTTCCACTTCGCTGAATCTTCCAATGATGTTTAGTAGTTTATTTACTGAGTCTTTGGGGTTTTCTATATATAGGATCAAATCGTCTGCAAATAGAGCAAGTTTTATTTCCTCTTTGCCAATTTGGATGCCTTTAATTTCCCTATCTTGCCATATCGCTCTGGCTAAGACATTCAAAACAATATTGAATAGGAGAAGTGACAAAAGGCATCCTTGTCTGGTTCCCATTCACAGAGGGAAGGCTTTCAGTTTCTCTCCATTGAGAGTGATGTAAGCTGTTGATTTCGTATATATGCTGTGGATTATGTTGAGGAATTTCCCTTTAATTCCTACTTTGTTGAGTGTTTTTGTCAGGAATGGATGTTGGATTTTGTCAAATGCCTTTCCTTCATTAATCGATATGATCATGTGGTTGTTTTCCTTTTTCTTATTTATATGGTGGATTTCATTGATAGTTTTTATAATGTTGAACCATCTTTGCATCCTTTTTATTAAAACTACTTGATCATGATGTATTTTTTGTGTGTGTGGTTTTTTTTTGGTGCTGGATTCTGTTGGCTAGGATTTTGTTTAGAATTTTTGTGTTTATGTTCATGAGGATATTGGTCTATAATTTTCTTTCTTAGTGATGTCCTTCCTTGCTTTTGGTATGAGTATTATGCTGGCTTAATAAAAAGTATTAGAAAGTTTTCTATCCTCTTCTATAATCTGGAATAATTTGAGTAGAATTGATGACAGCTCTTCCCTGAATATTTGGTAGAACTCACCAGTGAAGCCCTCTGGGCTTGGACTTCTTTTGGTTGGGAGTTTTTGATGACCTGATCAATTTCTTCTATTTTTATGGGTCTGTTCAGGTTTTCTACTTTACTCTGTGCAAGTTTAGGTAGGTCATGTTTTTCTAAAAATGTATCCATCTCTTCTAAGTTTTCGAATTTGTTGGAGTACAGCTCTTCATAGTATTCTATTATGATCCTTTTGATTTCGTTTGGTTCTGTTGTGAAATCGCCCATTTGGTTTCTAATGTGAGTTATTTGTGTCTTCTCCCTCTTTTCTTTTGTTAGGTTTGCCAATGGTTTGACAATATTATTAATACTTTCAAAGAACCAGCTTCTTGTCCTTTTGATTCTTTCTATAGATTTTCTGTTTTCCATCTCATTTATTTCTGCTCTTATCTTTATTATTTCTTTTCTTTTGGTGACTGTAGGTTCCTTCTGTTGGTCTGTTTCTAATTGTTGGAGATTCTGTGTTAACATGTTAATTTTGGTTCTTTCTTCTTTTTGGATGTG
>NW_006408575.1:6578513-6579682 GCF_000296735.1 Chrysochloris asiatica | reverse complement strand
TGAAAATAACATTATGAGTTTGATGAAAATTATTAAAAGAAAAACATTATTTCCTATTAAAACTTCTATATTTTTCTAGTACTGTCATTTTTTTAACCGCATTAGTATCAATGAACTTTTTTAAACTTTGTATTGTGAATAATGTGTTAGTTTACATTTGTTGTTGTTGTTAAGTGCCATCGAGTCGGGTCCGACCCATAGGCGAACATTATCTTTCCATTCATCCTATCATAGTTTGTTTCATTGCAATGAACACATTCCCCTGCATGCATCATCAAACCACAAAAGGGTACACCCACACACACCTGCCCTGCAGCTGCCAGCACATAGCCCCTCTTCCTCCCTGAGTCCAGATGCCCCAGTCTTTCCTTCTGTCCACATCATCTCTGCCTCCATCCCTAGTTTCAATGCCTCCACGGGCAGGGTCTCGCACTTCACTTTTCTCCTTGACGGTTCCAGCGATCTCCGCTACTGGACTGGAAAATCAGCCACTCCCCTCTTTTTCTTTTTTTTTTAAGTTTTTATTGTGAGGTTTACATGGAAGAATATCAGTTTTACATTAATCCTATTGTATTTTGTTTTGTTGAAATGATTACAATCCCCTCATGCATCATCAAATAACCAAAGAATACACCCCACAGGCCCACCCCCAGCCATCAGCACACAGCCCCTCTCCCTCCCTGAGTTCAGTGTCCCCAGCTATTTCATCTGTCTATGTAATCTTCTCTGTCTCCATCCCTGACATCTCTGCCTTTCTGGGTAGGGTCCCGATCTCCACTCTTCTCACTTGATGGTCCCAGGGACCTCCAACTCCTGGGCTGCAAAATCCCTCCTTTTGTCAAAAAAATATCTACCTCAATATTTCCTACCCTCACAGTCAGTCCTGATGGCAATTATTCACAATTTTACCACAAGAGTCTTATCCCCATTTCCTTTCGCCAGCCGGTCCCAACAGATTGGAAATAATTCAGTAGTGATTCTTCCTTCCCCACCCCATCTGGAACTAGGCTGCCTCTTGAAAGCTTGTAAGCCAGTCACTTCATGCCTTTATAGCACCCCTCCCCTCATTTTTGGTAGCCAATGTCTAAGTTGCCCATCCCTGTCAACCCTGTGTACCGAGGCGGTGGGAGTGATCCTCGCTATAAAGATTTGTTCCCTCTTTTGAGTTA
>NW_006408575.1:6561424-6578255 GCF_000296735.1 Chrysochloris asiatica | reverse complement strand
ATGAGATAGTGTCCTTCTTTATATCTTATGCTGGTTTTTGTCTTAAAGTTTACTTTATCAGAGATTAATATTGCCACTTCTGCTTGTTTATTGTTGCAGTTAGCTTGCTATATTTTTTTCCATCCTTTAACTTTTAGTGTGTCTTTGTCTTTGTGTGTAAGGTGTGTCTCTTGCAGGCAGCATATTGAAAGGTCTTGTTTTCTTATCCATTCTGCCACTCTCTGTCTCTTCACTGTTGCATTCAATCCATTGACATTCAATGTAATTATCAAGAGGTATGAATTAATTCCTGCCATTATGTTAATGTTTTGGTACTGCTGTTCGTTCCTTTGTTCTGCATGCCTATTTGTGCTGAGTTTGTGCTTTTTGTGCTATTTCTTGTCAGTTTTTTCTCAGTTTTCATGTTTGCTTGTTCTGCTTGGAAATTCATTTTCATGGTAAGTTATAAAGTATTAACTTTTGGGGGGATTACCATATAGTCTATTAAGTTTTCTTTCCATTTAAGACAATCTATTGTATCCTGTAATCTATCTGGCATCCTCACCACTTGGATCTCTGTTCCTACATTTTTTTCCCTTCTTTGACATGGTATTATTTTAATCTTCGGTTGACCTCCCAGCTTCTTTGAATTCGTTGTTGTAGTTTTGTTCTGTTCTGGACTCTGCTATCTGTCAACTGAGTTCCAGGTGGTTTTGCCATGTCTGTTAATCTCTGATTGTTGTCTCTTATTGTTTTTCAGTCCAAAGAACTCCCTTTAGGGTGTTTTGAAGTGCTGGATTGGCTTTGACAAAATCTCTGAGATTCAGTTTATACTGGAATATTTTGATGGCACCATCATATTTGATTGACAGTTTTGCTGGATACACAATTCTTGGTTGGCAGTTTTTTTCTATTAATGTTTTGTATATGTCTCCCCATTGCCTTTTTTCCTGCATGGTTTTTGTTGAAAAGTCAGAGCTTAATCTGATTTGCTTGCTTTTGTAAGTAACCACCAATCAAAAACAAAAATAAAATTATGATTGACACTGTCCACTGGCCTTTGATGTGCAGGCAGGGATAAAGGGTTCCACCCAGGTCAACTTTGGGGCTAGGTCCCAGAGTCAAGACGTCATAATCAGCCTGCGGGTTTCCACTTTGTGCTGTTAGAAAACTGTAGGTGCAATGCTGGACCCTTTTAGGGGTGTGCTCCACCTACCTGAAGGTGTCTGGGCAGGGCAGTGAGGGCACAATCGGAGTGAGGAGGAAAGATACATGAAAAATGAAAAGTGAAAGATAAAAAATTGGTCACACCTCTCCCTCCAGATGTGCAGCTCCACGGCTTCTAGCTCTGGGTCACTGCCTCTACTTGGCTCAGCCCTGACCTCCAGCCTGTGGACTTCTGGCTGCCAGCCGCTGTGGCTAGATCGATTCAGAAATCACCATATTTTGCTTCCAAAGGCAGAATTTTTCACAGGTGGTTGCAGGAAACTGGCACCTGGAAACTTAAACAAGATTCAAAGTTCTGCAGCTGTTCTGTGGACTGCTCTTTCGATACTTTTATGGGTGTTGGTGGAGGAGCTTTCGTATCTGTCTCTGCTTACCCACCCCCAAAACAGAAGTCCTCAAACCAAGCTTTTAGTCCAGTGTTTATCCTACAGCACCCACCAAGACTCTACCCTGTGGCCAGTGCTATAGATCTGTGGCTCAAATTTGAAGGTTTAAAGATAGATTCTGTATCGCATACCAGCTAGATAATTTTTAGAAAGTAAATTAATCTCTCTATTGCCTCATTTTACTTATCAGGAAAACTGGGGTAACAATAACTGCTAATTCTTATTTTGTTATGAAAAAGAATCCAATAATGTAATTAGTGCAGAAGGAGGTTTTAGTTCAAATAATACAATAATAAAACACTAGCTTGTATTGGACCCATATAATAACTAAAAACTGTGGACAAATGAGAATGATTAAAACTAGTTTCTGCTCATAAAAGAAGGACAGTATATAAAGTAATATATAAATTTATTCTGGTGTTTACATAAGGACATTCTGGTCCACACAGCACCAAGTGGCTAGAAGTAGAACAGAAATTTGCAGTCTTATTGGCTAAAGGTGTCATAGGATGAAGTTGAATGCTCCTTACTTAGTGGCTAGAAATTGAGAAAAGAAGAGCGTCATGGAAGGGCCAGTACAAATGTTTTTTAATTGTCAGAACAATTCCTAAGAGATGACAATTTAAAAATCTAGACTAGTAGCAATGCTTGAGATGCAATATCCAATATTACCAGCTATGAGAAGAAATAGGAATAGGAAACGATGACCTACAGTCAAGGAATAAAGCAGATAGCAGAAACAGGTCCCAAAATGACACCATAATTAGTAGATAAGAACCTAAGCAATTATTATAAATGTGACATAGAATTGATAGGAAAAAGTGGTCAGAATAAATAAAAAGAATTGCAAGACAGTTAAGCAACATTTAAGAAACAAGTTAAAATTCTAGGACTGAAGCATGTTGTTGTTGCTAAGTGCCTTCCAGTCAATTCTGACTCATAGTGACCCTGTATAGGGTTTCCAAGGAGCAACTAGTGAATTTGAACCACCGATCTTGTAGCTCAAACTGACCTTGCAGTCCAGTGCTTTATCTCACAATGCCACACCAGAACACCAAAGCATGTATTTTCAGATAAAATATTTATTGGAAGGGATTAAGAGCAGAATGAAAACTGTAGGCAAATAGGTTAGTGAACTTGAAAAGAATCAATAGAAATTATCCAATATGAAGAACAGAGACAAAACTATTGAGAAAACACGAGCAGTCTCAATGACCTATGAATTAAGCAATCTAACATGCATGTAATTTTGGTTGTGTTGTGTGTTGTCAAGTCGGTTCTAACTTGTAGCAACCCTATGTATATGTATGTATACTGAGAGTAGTTGGTGGGTTTGAAAAACTGACCTTGTGGTTACCAGTCCAGTGCTTATCCTACAGCACCACACCAGGGCATGTAACTGAAGTTCCATAAAGAAGAATGAGAAGGGAGAATATGACTAATGAAATAATGGCTGAACATTTTGCAAATGTTATAAAAAAGATGAAATTATAAATACAAAAATCACAGCAAACTTCAAGCAGGATCAATGTAAATAAACAATATATCATAATTATACTGCTAAAGCTCAAAAAAATAAAATCTTAAAAGCAGTAGATACATTACATCAAACTGGGTAAGAACACTTCAGTGGTGAATTTCTCATCCGAGAAAAGGGAGGACCCAGAAGCCAATTAAATCTTTTAAGTTTGAAAAAATAAATTGTGTATTAAAGTTTAATTTCTAAAATATTTGGTTTGCAGAAGGCTGTGGTTTACAGCGGGAGCCATGACATCATTTTGAGTCATTTTTTGGTCAGACTCAATATAAATTATTTCTGTTCATAGTCACCAATGTGGTAACTTTGTCCATAGGCAGACTGTGTTTACAAGTAGATTACAACTCCCCTGGTCAATCCAGGGAGAGACAGTCTTGTCTTCAAGACACTTGCCTGGGTCTGTCTTTAACGATTTACAGATGGAAATCACATGGAGGTTGATTTCACATGGAGGTACCAGGCCACCTGGCACCATGACCACCAAGTAACCAGGAAGTCAAAAGGCCCCAGGACCAAACCTGAAAACGTTTGTAATCTGCAATTGTGTAAATTGTCACATTCACGGTACTTGTCTGTATGTACTCTGCAGTCTCATCTGTGACAGTGATGAAATTATCTGCCACCAATCATGATTTTGTGACAGTTCACTTTGTTTTCTATAGGTTATAATTAGTCACATGACTGAATCATTTGGACAACATTATGCGCTTGTTTTTTCCTGGTTAAGGATTAATAAAGAGATCTAGGAACTATGGAGTCCTTGTGTAGCACTGTAGGATGAGCACTGGACTTCTAACTGCCAGCTTGCTGGTTCAAACCCACCAGCTGCTCCTTGGGAACCCTTCACAAGGTCACTATGAAATGAGTTGGAACCAACTCTACTACACTTAGCAACAACAGCATAAAATAAGTCTGAATTTGGAGTCTTTTTTCCCCCTACAACAATTGCCAATCTATAAACTCTATAGTCAATTCAAACAATCTTTAAAATTAAAAGAATAAAAAATATTATTCAAATAAATAAAGTTGAGATAATTAACTATCAGCAGGCCTGCACTGACAAGTAGCAAAGAAAGCTTTTCAGAAGCTATCTGAAAAGATACTGAATGAAAGCTTTTGGATCAATAGAAGTATATTGTTGTTAAGTGCTATCAATTAGGTTCTGACTCATAGCGACCTTATATATAGGGTTTCCAAGGAGTGAATGGTGAGCTTGAACCATTGACCTTGCAGTTCAAAATAACCTTGCAGTTCAAATCAACCTTGCAGTCCAGTGCATTAGCTCACAGAGGCACACCAAGACTCTATTGAACGTATGGTGGTTGGTGGTTGTATGCCAGTGGAGTCAATTCTGACCTGTATAGGGTTTCCAAGGCTGTAAATCTTTATGGGAACAGATAAGACTCATCCTTCTCTCACAGAACCCCTGGTAGCTTTGAACTACTAACCTGAGATTAGCAGCCTGACTGATAACCACTACACTAACAGAGCTCCTTACAGAACATATAGAGTATTCAAAACAGTAAAAATATGAATGAAAAGGACAGGTAGGTTTTTTCCCCACTCTCATTTTGTTTTAAAACATAATTGATGAATCATAGACTTAAATTTAAATTATATATATATTTTTTAATTTTACAAATTAAATTTATTGGAGAAAATGTTTGACTTCGTCTTGGCAACGATTTCTTAGCTACAACATGGAAAGCATGATGCATAAAAAATTTATGAACCAGACTTTATCAAAATTCAGAACGTCTGCTCTGCAAATGACATTATCATGAGAATGAAAAGACAAGCTGCAGACTGGGAGAAATATTTTCAAGACATATATTTGACAAATGACTTATATACAGAATATATAAAAAAAACTTTCAAAACTCAACAAAAGTAAATAAACAATACTTTTTTTTTTTTTTTTCAGAAAAATACTTGAACAGACATTTAATCAAAGAAGATAGATGGACAGTAAATACGCACATGAAAAAATGCTCAAGGTCTTAACCATTGCTGCTGTTAAAGCTTTCAGGTTGTTTCTGACTCAGCAACCCTGGAGAGTTTTTAGGGAGTGGCTGGTTTAGCCATTTGTTGCTGTTAAATGCTGTGGAGTTGGTTCAGACTCATAAGGACCCTGAATAGGGTTTCGAAGTAGCAATGAGTGGGTTTGAACTGCAGACCTTGGGATAAGCATCCAGTGTTTATCCTACCCCACACTAGGACTCTGATTCAACCATTAAGAAAATGCAAATTAATATTATAAATAGTTTACTATATAGCTATTAGAATAACTCCCTTCTTCTAAGTCAAAGGTGATGGTGAGGATGGGGAAAAATATGCAACTCTCAAAGTACTAGGGAGAACGCAAAATGCTATGACAACTTTGTAAGACAGCTCGACAGTTTCTTATAAAACTATAAACACATTTATCATCAATATATACTTGTACTATGATTCAGCAAACTCACTCTGAGATATTTGCCAAAAAGAAATGAAAATTTATGTAGTCACAAGAAAGGTGCACACAATGCCTGTCACAGCTAAAATCAGCAAAGAACCCATATGCCCTTCAATAAGTGAAGTGATAAACTGTGGTATACAATGGAATACTCCCCAACAACAAACCTGGATAGATTATTAATGTATGCACCATGGATAAATCTCAAAGGCAGTATGGTAAGTAAAAGAAGGAAGTTTCAAATTGTGTAACCTGCATAATTCTACTTACGTAACATTCTGTTTTTGTGCTGTTGTTGTTGTTAAGTGATATCGAGTCAGTTACAATCCATAGCAACCCTGTATGGGATTTCCAGGGAGAGGTTGGTGAGTTTGAACTGCTGACCTTGTGGTTAAAACTGACTTTGCAGTCCAGTTCATTAACCCTCAGTGCCACACCAGAACTCCTAGAAAAGTCAAAATTATAATGTCAGTGAACAAAACACAGGTCGTTAGCATTAAGGTGAGAGGAGATACTTTAAAGTGCTGGAACTATTCTGTATCTTGATTGTGAAGGTAATGATAATGAAAATATATACATAGATAAAACTCATAGAATCATATTTTTTTTAAAGTCAATTTTTCACTATGCAAATTTTTACTTTTTTTTTTTTTTAAAGAAGAAAATATTCACACTGAGATACCACTAGACACGCATTGTTGCTGCCATTATTGTTAAGGGTCCTCGAATTGGTTCTGACTCATAGTGACTATGTAGTGTTTCCAAGGAGTGGCTGGTAGATTTGTACTGCTGACCCTGTGCTTCAAACCGACTTTGGGGTCCAGTGCATTATCATGCAGTGCCACACCAGGATTCCTAGAATGACTAAAGTTGAAAATAAAAACCACCAAGCCCTGATAATAATATGGAACAACTGGAACTCTTATGCATTGCTTGTAGGAATATAGAATAATCTGGAAAACTTACAGAGTTAAATATAGGTCTACCTCACAACAAAACAGAAAAGAAAACCCAAGTCCAACAAAGAAAAAATGTACTAACATGTTCAAAACAGCTTTATTCAAAGAACCCCAAAAATGGAAACAACATGAAGAGGTGAATGGGTAAACAAATTGTGGCATATCCATCCATACTGTGGAATATAACTCAGCAATTAGAAGTAAACTACAGAAACCTACAATGATATGAATTGATCTCAAAAACAGGCTGAGTAAAAGAAGGTAAACTCAAATGCTTATATAATTTCATAAATATTTTGTCTTTTAAACTAATTTATAGAGCTTTAAAAAAATGTTGCCTCTGAAAAGTGGAAATTGACTAGAACAGATTGTAAATGAACTTTCTGGAGTCATGAAAATGTTCTGTAATTACATCTTCATTGGTACATGTTTGTTACATGAGTGTATATTTTCAAATTATACATTTAAGATTTGAGCATTTCACCATGTGTGCATTTTATTTCAACAAAACATAAAATAATGCGTGTAGAACACCTAGCAACAGTGCCTCAGATAGTTGTTTTAGCTAAGTGCCTTTGAGATGGTTCCGACTCATAGTGACCCTGTATAGGGTTTCTGAAGAGTGACTGGTGGGTTTAAATTACTGATCTTGCAACTGAAACTGACCTTAAGATCTAGCACATTATCCTGCAGCGCCATACCAGAAAAGAGTGGTGGTGGTGTGCCATGGAGTCCGTTCCGACTCACAGTGACCCTGTATAAGCTTTTGGGGGCTGCAAATCTTTACTGGAGCAGAAAGCCTCATCTTTCTCCCGCGGAATGGCTGATAGTTTCAAACTGCTGACCTTGAGGTTAGCAGTCTGGCTTGTAACCACTGAGCATTTAATTTAGGCCACTACTTTGTAGAATTAAATTTATACCCATCACACATTTGCTGTTGTTGTTAAGTGCAGTCAAGTCGGTTCCTACTCATAGGGACCTAGTGTAGGGCTTCTGAGGAGTGGCTAGTGGGTTTGAACCACTGACCTTGTGATTAGTAGCCCAGTGCTTATACTACAGCATCACACCAGGACTCCCCCATCACACAAAACAACTGTGAAATGTGAACTCTTCACAAATCCTATTTTCATTTAGAATCTAGCATAGGGCTGACACACAAAAGGATATTTGTTGAATGAATGATAAACTTGCCCATGAGAGAATGAATGGATTCAATTCATGCATCATCAGAATGATAAGAGATGGCCCTCCATCCTAACCAGCCAGTGCATAAATTCCCGATTTATACTCTTTTTATGAAGTCACCTAATCTGGTTTGCACTCTCACAAGACAAACTTTCATTGCTATTTAGTTTATGTTTAGTGAAAAACTTCTTTCCCTAATGTTTACTTTTCGGCCTACCTCACCACACAATTACAATCTCTCTTCCTTATGGCAGGGATAGAATTGACTATCAGGGAGCAACCATGGAGCTCGGGTGAGGCCAGTGAGTTACTTACCTAGACTGCAAAATTTTAGGAGGAATCAAAATAATAAGTAATTTAAATAAATGATATCTTAGTGCAATATTTTAAGAAAGCAAACTAGCAAACTGGAGTCCGTGAGGCAAACTACAGCCCACCAGGACAAACCTCAGAAAGCTTAATGAAGATTTTCTGTTAAAGCTGAACCACAGGATTACATTTCAAGCTTCACCAAACCATAGACTATTTTTTTAAGGATATTTTTGTTTGTTCTTTAACAACCCAGAAACCAAAGCCTCCCACGCTGGAATTACAAATGAATCCATCTCCCAGCATGCCCCGAAGGCTGCTTTTCCATCAAGCAAACTTACACTCCATTTTCTAATGATAAAGTAGGCTCAAGGACTAGAGTTCCCTTTTCCAAAAGAAACAAAAGACCTCCTGGAGCAAGGATGTATTTAATCAGCTATGATCTTTCCTGGCCAGCTCACTAGGAGAAGATGGAGGATGAAAATCAAAATTAAACTTGGTGTCTTACTGTCCCAGATACTCCATTTTTTCTCTCCTTTTGTTCATAATTATCCAGATTTCAGCTTTGCTCAGAAGCACTTTCTTTGTTGTTAAGTGCCATTGAGTCCAGTTGGATTCAATTTATAGCAACCCTGTATAGTGTTTCCAAAGGACCTATGGTAGGTAATGGTTACGAATCAGGCTGTGTACTGCAAGGTCAGCAGTTTGAAACTACCAGCTGCTCCGTGGGAGAAAGATGAGGCTTTCTGCTCCCGTAAAGATTTACAGCCTCGGAAACCCTGTACAGGGTCGCCACGAGTCAGTACCAACTCCATGGGACATCACCACCACCACCACCATAGTGTTTCCAGCGAGTAGCTGGTGAGTTTGAACCGATGATTTTGTGGTTACCAGTATAGTGTTTATCCTACAGAACCACACCAGGCCCATTCTGGTGTGGCACTGTGGGCTAATGCACTGGACTGAAGTCAGTTTGAACTGTAAGGTCGGCAGTTCAAGCTCACCAGTCAATCCTCAGAAACCCTATACAGGGTCGCTATGAGTAGGAACCAGCTCGACATCACATAACAACAAATGGTGAATCTGTACTTGGTACTTGCCATACATATGTTTTGAATTCTTACTACAGTCGTACAAAAAAACAATCGAACTCACAGCCATGGAGTTGATTCTGACTCAGAGAGACTCTATATAGGTTTTCTGTGACTGCACGTTTTTATGGGAGCAAACATAGCCTCATGTTTCTCTCAAGGAATCGCTGGTGGGTTTCTCCAGAGGAATCACAGGTAGTATTATTACTGACTATCTGAGACTCAAAGATATGAAAAATCTAGCCCAAGGGCATGCAGATAATTTTAATGGTGATATTAGAAATCAAATCTGTTCCTCTAATATCAAAGTGGTACACTATTGAACATGCTCCAGATGACAGCCTCAAACCTAGCCCCAGGGCAGTATTTCCTAAACTCATTCATTGTTGTTGTTAAGTGCCACAGAGTAGGTTCCAACTCATAGCAACCCTGTATAGGTTTTCCGAAAAGCAGCTGGTAGATTTGAACTACCGATGGGACACTTCAACTTTGTGCATATGGAGAGTCAGAATCAACTCAATGGCAACTGATGGCATTCTATTACTATAACTATGAGCTATTAGGTACTTAAGATTTTTCTTTTTTTAATATATCAACTCATTTTTGTTTTAATAAATTTTGAATAAAACTTAAGTTTTTCTTAAAAACAATTTCAGATCACCTCATGAATCAAAAACTAATCTTACTTGTCATAAGGGGAAAGCATATACAATGAAAACAAACAATGTCATTAAATTCTGGATCGGCATTCTGCCTGCTAAAGGCTCTGAGTCTTTTTTATACTAAAAGGAAATTAACAAGTATTAGCAAGGTGGGGTGACCAGATGATTAACCATTCAATTACTTGCCAAAAATAGGCAGTTTGAACCCATCAGAAGTATCTAGGAAGGTAGGCCTAGAAATCTACTTCTGAAAAATCACAGTCTCAAAAGCCCTAAGAAGTAATTCTACTTTGCACAAATGGGGTAACCATAAGTCAGAATCAGCTAAATATCAACTACTAACAAAAACAGAGACACTAGAAGTAATGCAAACTGTTAATGCAATCAGTTTCTCCCCAAAAGTTTGTAAGTCCAAGGAGTTAAACCTCCCAGAGGAACCTCAGAAGAAACATCAGGAAATCTACTTCTGAAAAATTAAAATCTTAAATCCTGTGGGTCAGAACGGACTTGATGGCCCTTAACAAGAGCAAAAACAACATGGAGCATAGTTCTGCTCTGACACATATGCGATTACCATGGATTAGAAACAACCAGACAGCAACTAGTACCAATTTGAGAGTTGCTAAGGAATCCTGATAGTGTAGTGGTTACACATTGGGCTGCTAATCACAAGTTCAGCAGTTAGAATCAATCAGTCGCTTTGAGGAGAAAGATGAGCCTTCCTGGTCCCTTGAAGATTTATCACCTCAGAAACCCTATACAGGGTCACTATGAGGCAAACACCACCAAGGTCAGATGTAATCAAAAGAACTGAAAGAAAACTGAAGAGAATTGCTTTCTCAGAGATTGAACCAATGTTACCTAAATCCATGTCTGGATGATACCTGAACTCAGTTTGAGTACACCAGTGACTGGTGTCCTTCACACTTTGTTTAGTAATGCAGAGCCTTTTGGAATATCATCTAGTGTCTTATCCAACACAACCTTGCTCTCAGCCACTTTGAAAGTCTTTAAAGTACTGAAGAGCAGAGATGTCAGCTTGAGGACTAAGGTGCGCCTGACCCAAGCTATGGTATTTTCAATAACCTCATATGGATGCAAAAGCTGGACAGTAAATAAGGAAGATCGTAGAAGAATTGATGCCTTTGTATTGTGGTGTTGGAGGAGAATGCTGAGAGTGTCATGGACTGCCAAAAGAACCAATAGATCTGTTTTGGAAGAAGTACAGCCAGAGAGCTCCTTGGAGGCCAGGATGGCTAAGCTTCGTCTCTCATACTTTGGACATATTGTCCGGAGGAAACAGTCGCTGGAGAAGGATGTCATGCTGGGTAAGGTGGAGGGTCAGAGAAAAAGAGGAAGACCCCAACAAGATGGATCAGCCAGGTGACATCATTGATGGCGTCAAGTGTGGTGGCAGTAGTGAGGTTGGCCAAGGATCGGACATTGTTTCATTCTGCTGTGCATGGGGTCGCTATGAGTCGGTTCCGACTTGATGGCACCTGACAACAACAACAACAGCTACAGGAAGTTGGCAGGTCTATATACTTGGCTGATCTCTACCACAAACTTACTATAGGATCTGAGACATTATCTCACTTTCTGAACTTCATTTTCCTCACCCATTAGTAAAACAGGAGTCCTGGTATGGTGCTTCAGGGTAATGCATTGGACTTCAAGGTCAGTTTAAACTGCAAGGTCAGCAGTTCAAACCTACCAGCCGCTCCTCAGAGACCCTACACAGGGTCACAATGGTTGGAATCTACTCGACAGCAGTTAACAACAGTATATTTTATAATCACTTCTAGATCTAGAATTCTATGAATTTAATCTCATTTTGTTGGTTTATACTATTTTCCCAAAAAAGTCTATTATTCCAAAATTAATTCCTGTGGATTAAAGCTCTATTGACCCTGTATTTGCCTTTCATGTAGAACAAATAGAATGTGTCATTTACAATGGTAAGATTTGAAAACCCTGATAGTGATCAGTCTACCAAATCGCTTTGAATTTTTGCTAAGTAGAAGGTCCTTGATTTATATCCATTGTTTGATCTGTGTGTTGCAGTAAAAAGCATCCAGAGCCCAAGGACAGACAGATGAATCCTCTAACTGTCCTGCCCCTTACATGCTGTAGGGTCTTAGACAAGGATCTTATCCTCTCTGACCTGAGTTCTCACCTATAAACCTGTGTGGAGTAATTTTTATCCTCTCCTGCTTTTCAGGGTTGTTGTGGGGATAAATTTATATCATTGATAAGAAAATGCTTGGGGGGAAAAAACCCCACCCACACATACACACACAGTTTCAATACATCACAGGATTATTCTGACTGTCAAATGAAATAAGAGGTATGAGGGCACTTTGCTAGTCTTATGTAAATTGTCAGTTGACCTTGTACAAGTCAATTCATCTTTCTTCTCTTGTCCTGTTTTCTCATTTGAATGATCAACCCACTCAGTCTCCTTTTATCACTAAAATTCCATGGTTCCAGGATTGATTTATTGTCAGGTATAATTACTATTACCCGTGTCATCTCAGTCAGGATCACAGAAAAAGCGATGGTAAAGAAGGAGCAATGCCTAACATGGAAGAAGCACTAGAGGTTCTAGGTTCCAGCAGTAGTTTTGGCATTGCCCAGGTTTGTGGTT
This sequence comes from Chrysochloris asiatica, assembly GCF_000296735.1. NCBI lineage: Eukaryota > Metazoa > Chordata > Mammalia > Afrosoricida > Chrysochloridae > Chrysochloris > Chrysochloris asiatica. The sequence continues at coordinate 6,565,818 of NW_006408575.1, read as the reverse complement.
TTAGGTCATTCCTTCCTCTTTCAGTCTCCACAGCCTCATGAAAAGTATTGAGTAGCATCAATATAAAGCAGGCCTTTACTGGTATGTGCATCCAGTACTTATACCTCCTTCTTCTGCAATGATTCTCCATCACTCCTCTGGGGACACTGAGCCATATCTATGATGTTAAGGTGGAACCCAGCCCATCCCTGGAGTTCTGGTGTGGTGCTGTGGGATAATACTGGTTAGTTTGAATGGAAAGGTAGTGGTTCAAACTCATCAACATCTCCTTGAAAGCCCTAATCAAGGTCACAATGAGTCAGAAATGACTCACTTAACAACAGTAACAAACTCATTCCTTATAGCTTTCTATAGTACATAGGGTCCAGACCTGGCCTAAGAATTGCCTATATTTCCCAAGCCATACTGATTGACTCAAGGACAGGCACCTATCCATAACTGTCCTCCAAAACCAGATTCCAGGTCCTCCTGAAACTACTAAGTAGGAGAAGGTTTTTCTTAACAAGATTGCTAGCTGTAGTGATAATGTAAACCAGGAGTAGTGCTGGAGATCATCTCTCTACCATATAAGAGGTATACTTAGGATGAAACCAATTAATAAAAAATGAAAATGAGAGCAATGCAGTGTCCTGGAAACATCATTTGGGCTCTTGGATCCAGCCCTGTGAATACATACTCCCAAAGTTACATAAACCTATGAATGACGTTTGCTGTTAACGCTACTTTGAATTGGACTTCTGTTACTTGCAAGGGAAGGAGTTCTAACTGATACATAAAAGTTTTCAAACATCCCCTGTGGAGTTCAGGTGCTTTGGGGGCCATAGGAACAAGTCTGGAGGAGAAAGACAATTGCTTGGCAGAGTTGTTGTGCCAACCTGCATCATGTAAACAGAACACCTTGTCTACTTTATATACTGGACTGCCATGTGAGACTTACTTTAAAAAGAAGGCTCCAACTGGACCTCATGATTCCTGGTACTCCCTCTTTCTGAAACTCAAATAAAATCTTTAAGAAGCAGGAGTTCTTGACATGAACACCTCCCAGGGTAGGGGACAAACTCAAAGACCTTAAATGGAGAAGGGGAGGATTGCAGACAACCAGGAGCCTTTGCCCTGTCTGAAAAAAAAAAAAAAAAAAAAAAAGATAGCACAGCTCCCGCCCAGCTAATGGCTACTATGTGAGCCCAAGGATGCATTTTTCTTTTGTTTTAAGAGAATCTATACACAAGAATTTTTATGTAGAAATGTTTTGATTTTTAGTTCTTGGCAACTAATTCAATACAATTTTAAAGCACTTGTAGCGTAGTGGTTACGAATCGGGCTGCGAACCTTAAGGTCAGCGGTTCAAAACTACCAGCCGCTCCGAGGGAGAAAGATGAGGCTTTCTACTCCCGTAAGGATTTACACCCTCGGAAACCCTGTACAGGGTCGCTATGGGTCGGAACCGACTCGATGGCACTTAACAACAACAACAACAAATGGGCTAAACAAGATACTTGTGCACATGAAATTTAAAATGTGAACCACAGTGGTATCTCTTTATTATAAAGTTTGCAGGTACTCTTCAGGGGCATTGGAGTTGCATGATACCACATGATAAACCAAGAATGCAAATGCACATGTATGGTTTCCAGGGAGAGGGTCCAGAGCTTTTGATTCGATTCTTCTAAAGACCTCCATAACTGGAAAGGGTTAAAAGATAATGAGTTCTGCCAGGAGACTGTCTCAGAAGAGTTGTCAACTCTGTGTGCTTTGTATTTTGACTCTAACATTGTCTCTCCGATCTTCTTCTCTTTGAGAGCTAAAAGGTCAATTCCCTCCTCTCTGTGTCCCTCTCTCTCCCCCCAGTGAAAAAGAACATTACATTACCATCGATATTTACTGTGCTCAGCCAGCAGAGAAATAAAATGTTCATGGGCCGTTAATCCAGCTTTAACCCTCAGCAGAATTTACCTCTGCCTACCCCTGCGACAAGGCAGGTCACAGACAAGCACATTAGTTCTTGGTTGGGGGCAGGGGAGTAGCAGGACATTGCACACCAGCTGGCATGAGGAGCTGGTTATATACTCCTGTTTACCACAGAGCACCTGACACCAGTGGAGAGTCATTTACTGATTCCTTCCTTCACTCATTTGTTCATTCAGCAGAGCACATAAACACACTGAAGGAATCAGTGTATGAACCAGAAACTGACTGGGGGCCAAGAATACATAGATGTACTGTCTGTCTTCAAATTCATTGTCTCACTTATGAGAAATATAATTTAAAATTTTTTTATAATATTCCTTTCTATTTATTCTGCAGACTCATCCCTACTGTCTTATTTGATCCTCCCAACTGCGCTTGAGATCAGCAAGGAAGAGAGAATTATATTACAGATGAGGAAACTAAGGCCACAGAAGATTATATTGAATCGAAAAGATCTAATGTCACTATTGTTTTTGTTGTTAAATGCCATTGAGTCTGTTCTGACTCATACAGACCCTATGTAGGGGTTCCAAGGAGCTGCCGGTGAGCTTGAACTGTCGTCAACTTTGTGGTTCAAACTAACGTTGCAGTCCAGCACATTAACCAAGAGCACCACACTGAAAAAGTTGTAAATGCCATAATAAGGAATCCAATTTTTTTTTATAGGAATCCAATTTTTGCTCAATGAATTATTCTTATAAAGGTATCAAAAAACATTTTATCAGCTTTGGAATGGAAATTTAAAAAGAGAGCGCCTCCAATTAAGTAAGAGAGTACTGGTTGCCCATAAAAGGTAATGAAACAGAAAACAAGGGCCCCATAGGTCATATCCCATATTATTGTTGTTGTGATTAATAATTGTAATATTTTAAACACTTTCCCTTCTAGGATTACCAACTCTCCCAGATGCTGGGATTAGGGGGCTTTCTGGAATGTGGGCCTCTTAGTGTCAAAATAAAGACAGTTTTGAATAATCTGAGGCCTGTGAATTTCCCACCTATGTCAGACAATGCAATGACATTGTCTGTGTCTTCCCCCATACCCTCCCAGAATCCAAAGCAGAGATCAAATTGGGCTCATTTAACAGATGAGAAAACTAGTTTTTTAGAAGTAGCTGACTGAAGTGGCAGAGGTAAATTTGAACCAGGTTCATCCAACTCCAAAGTCCTGCCCCTGCCAACATCTTACTATAACAAAAATACTAGCTCTTTTCAGGTAAAAATTGATTTCTCACCATTTTTTAAAAGCTTTTTAGTGTGAATTGAGTGACGGTTTACGGAAAAGATCATCAGTTTTACATTCAACCAATCATGCACTTTTTTTCATCTCAATGATTGCAATCTCCTGTAGTCAACAAGTCATTCTGCTTTCTCCCAGTGTTTTCTATTTCAATTCAATTCACCTTCCCATCCCTTCTCAACTCTGTTCTTAGGTAAATGGCCCCCTTTTGATTTTGAATGATTGACCCTTCCATGGTGAGTATACCTTACTAGTGTTGTTGTGTCCCCACCCCATGCCCCCAAGCCCAAATCTTATAAACCTATCTACTACTTGACTTTAAAGGTTTCTCATTCTTTAAAAAAAATGATAATTCCAAAATTTTTATGAAATTTAAACTAAAACTAAAAGACTTGGTCATGAACTCCAGATTACAAGTTGTAAACACTAAGATTGGAAGCTCTTGCACAGTAGGGAGATTAGACTCTCAGTAGTAGGAGGAGGTAGAGTCATGGGAAGGAGGGAACATTCTGTTTTGTTCTTCACTGTATTCCCACCATCTAGTATAGTATCCAGCACACAGTCATTGTTTTAGGCCAGGTTTTCTGGAGAAGCAAAACCAGTGAAACATCTATATGCATATATTTAAACACACACACATATATATACACGTTGTTGTTGTTAAGTGCCATCAAGTCGGTTCCGACCCATAGCGACCCTGAACAGGGTTTCCGAGCCTGTAAATCTTTACGGGAACAGAAAGCCTCATCTTTCTCCCGCGGAGCAGCTGGTAGTTTCTAACTGCTGACCTTGCGGTTCACAGCCTGATTCGTATATATATAATATATATATATACATAAATTGACATGCAGGAAAGGCTCTCTCTTCTGTTGGAGACCTGAGACTCCGAAATTGTATGGAGCTGTGGTAGCGTAGTGGTTACAAAACGGACTGTTGCTAACCTCAAGGTCAGCAGTTTGAAACTACCAGCGGTTTGGCAAGAGAAAGATGAGACGTTCTACTCCTATAAAGATTTACAGCCTCGGAAACCCTGTGCAGTTGGATCCGACGCATAGCAACCATATATAGGGTTTCCGAGGAGCAACTTGTGAGCTTGAACCTCTGACCTTGGGGTTCAAACAGACTTTGCATTCCAGTGCATTAACACACAGCATCACATCAGGACGCCACATATATATATATATATA
>NW_006408575.1:6560275-6561154 GCF_000296735.1 Chrysochloris asiatica | reverse complement strand
ACCCAGGTTAAGAGAGTCTCCAAGGCTATTTCATACCTTTGTCTTGGTTGTTTAATCTGCCTGGGAATACCCTTCTCATTCTTACCATCTAGAGAACTCCAACTCATTCTCCAAAACTTGGTTTAATTGTTATGTTTTCCATAAAGCTTTCTCTGATTTTCATAGATAACTAACAAGTCCCTTTTTCTTATTTCTGCTATGCTTTATACATATTGCAAATGATGGATTTCCAACATCCATTGAGTTGGTTCAGTTTGACTGGTCTTACTTTGCAGAGAAGGAAGGAAACTGGACCCAGAAAGGTCATACCTCCCATGTATGTGATTGGCATTACTGGCTTCCATCCAGTCCTTTGCTCACTCTACCACACATCCCCTAGGCTGATGCAACAGAGACCTGGGAATATGTTCCTGGCACAGGTTTTTATCACCGTTTACACTCGTCTTTCCTAAATGATCTGGGCCTCTATCCTCAGTACCCACAGTCTATATCCATTTTTTTAAGGAGGAAAAATATTTCATTGTCTAACAAATAACTGAAAGATGTTAAAAAACAGACAGCACAATTCTATTTCTGCCAATTTCTATTCTAAGCACAGCCAGTCTCACTGGCGACCTTCGACAAAAAAGAGGTAACCTTTATTCCTCTGATAAGTTCCTACTTCTGAGAACCCAGAATCACAAGAAACCCAGTTTTGACAAGATTTCCCTAGGCCCAACGCCTGTAAGAACCTTCAGAGATCAGCAATTCAGACCCAGTAAAATCAGCCTAGCAAAATCAGTCAAATATTAACCTTGTTTATCAACAGAACCATATGTGTGGAAAATTAACTTGATCAGCTTAAAATTTTTATCTACAAATTGTGTGCTGGGAAGGAGC
>NW_006408575.1:6541614-6542890 GCF_000296735.1 Chrysochloris asiatica | reverse complement strand
CTTCTCTCTCTCATCTCCAGATCAATGGGAGTCTATGGAACGTGGTTGAACTCAGTCCATTTCTTCATTGCTGCCTTTCCCCGCTTCCACTCACCAGTGGACCAATGTGATCTCCAGCAAGCTTACATGTCTGCTCATGTGTTCCCTTTTAGTTTCAGTCTTTGGGGGCGGGGGGCGGGGGTGTTCCTGAAAGGAATTGATTGCTTGCTTTGATTGCTCCCTGTCGAACATTTTGCTTGTTCTTGTTGTACAATAGTTGCTTCTTTAAAGGCTACTCACAGATTTTTACAGTCCTAGTTACTACTCACCAAATTAGGTGGCAGAAATTTGAACTGTAAATTTGAATCATAAACCTATAGTGTGTGTAGGCCTTTTATGTCTTTGTGGGCTATGTCATACCAATCGCATTTGATGTCCCCTGTGACTATGGTAATGAACCCCCAGGCCCAGCAATTCATTCATTCAAGGTGTTTATTTATGGCTGAAAAGTTTCATATTAATTATTCACAGTATACTTAAATGAGCAATTCGAATGATGGGTGACAATGCAAGATGATGAGAATGCAGAAAAATTATTTTGAGATTCCAGCAAACATCCATTTGAAGCTGAATAAACAGAAACACAAGGAGACATCTAATCTGGAAATACAAATTTTGGTAGTGATAGTTAGACACCATCTAGTTCTTCTGGTCTCAGGCTCATGGAGACTATGAATGCTTCTGCTACAACACCATGCCAAGACTCTCTCTTTTTTGTCTCTTTCTCACTATTACTATATATTTATATATGTTGTTAGTGCCATCAAGTGGTAGCTTCATACCATCACCACTGGACCACAAACTACAAGGTCTGCTGTTCAAGCCCATCAATTACTCCACCAGAGAAAGATGAGGCTTTTGGCTCCTGCAAAGATTTAAAAGCCTTAAAAACCCTATACATGGTCACTGTAAGTCTTTAAATTTTTGAAGGAGCAGAAAGCCTCATCTTAATAACATTTAACAACAACTGCAGACCTTGTAGTTCAAAATGACCTTGAGGTTGAGTGCTTATCCTATGGTGCCACACCAGGACTATATTTATTATGTTCTTAATGTTTTTTCTTCTCATTACATATTGTTGTTAAGTGTCATAGAGTAGGTTCCACCTCATAGACAGACTGTATAGGGTTTCTGTGAAGCAACTGGTAAATTTGAACCATAAACCTTATAGTTCACAGTCAAGTCCTATATATATATGTGTGTGTGTGTGTATGTATAGGACTTTTATATACATATA
>NW_006408575.1:6524797-6541344 GCF_000296735.1 Chrysochloris asiatica | reverse complement strand
TGCAGCCAGAGTGCTCCTTGGAGGCCAGGATGACTAAGCTTCACCTCTCATACTTTGGACATGTTGTCAGGAGGGAACAGTTGCTGGAGAAGGATATCATGCTGGGTAAGATGGAGGGTCAGAGAAAAAGAGGAAGACCCCCAATGAGATGGGGTGGCAACAATGATGGCGTCAAGTGTGGCAGCGGTATTGAGGTTGGCCCAGGATCGGACATTGTTTCGTTCTGCTGTGCATGGGGTCGCTATGAGTGGTTCCAACTCGATGGCACCTGAAAACAACAATATTACAAATTGGGCTGTGAACCTGAAGGTCAGTAGTTTGATACTATCAGCTGTTCCATGAGAGAAAGATGAGGCTTTCTGCTCCTGTAAAGATTTACAGCCTCAAAAACCCTGTACAGGGTTGCTATGAGTTGGAACCAACTCCACGACACATAACAACAACAACTATATATAAAAGTCTTTGTCTTCTCATTTATATTTATTGTTATTGTTAAGTGTCACTAAGTTGGTTCTAATTCATAGCAATCCTGTATAGGATTTCCAAACTATGGCTTCAACACTTGTCTGTCAATTTGACATACTATGGTGGTTTGTGAGTTGCTGTGATATTGGAAGCTATGCCACAGGTATTATAAATACCAGCAGGGTCATCCACAGTGGATAGGTTTCAGCTGAGCTTCCAGATGAAGACAGAAGGAGAGACAGACTACTTCCAAACACGTAGTCACTGAAAATCTTATGAATAAAAGTGAAATACTGTCAGCAAAAGAATGTCGAAACATTATGGAGAGCACCAGAATACTGACAGATATAGTGTCAGAAGATGAGTCCCTTAGGTTGGGAGGCACTCAACATACAACTGGGGAAGTGTTGCCTCCTCAAAGCAGAGTTGACTATGATAATGCAAATAGATTAAAACTTCAGTACCTTCATTTGCTGATGGGGCACAATTCAAAATGAAGAGAAACAGCTGTAACATCAATTAATAATCAGACCATGAGATGTACAAAATATGAACATAGGAAAATTGGAAATTACAAAAAGTGAAATGGAACACATAAATTTCAATATCCTAGGCATTAGTGAAGGAGCTCTGGTAGCGTAGTGGTTATGAATCGGGCTGCGAACCTTAAGGTCAGCGGTTCGAAACTACCAGTCGCTCCGCGGGAGAAAGATGAGGCTTTCTACTCCCGTAAAGATTTACAACACCCTCGGAAACCCTGTACAGGGTCGCTATGGGTCGGACCCGACTCGATGGCACTTAACAACAACAACAACAGGCATTAGTGAGCTGAAATGGACTGGCATTGGCCATATTGAATCTGACAATTACATGGTTTACTACGCCAGGAATGACAAATTAAGAAGGAATGGTTTTACATTCATCATTAAAAAGGACATATCAATATATGTCTTGAAGTACAATGCTGTCTGTAATAGGATGATAGCCATAGGCCTACAAGAAAGACCAGTTAATACCACTATTTTTCAAATTTACTCAGAAACCACTAGACATTGATGATGAAATTGAAGACTTCTACCAACTTCTTTAGTCTGAAATTGATAAAGCATGCAAACAATACATATTGATAATTACTGTTGATTGGAATATAAAGGTTGGAAACAAAAAGGAAGGATCTGTAGTTGAAAAATATGGCCTTGGTAATACAAATGATGATGGAGATCACATGATAGAATTTTGCAAGACAAATGATTTCTTCATCACAAATAACTATTTTAAACAACACAAAAGTGACTACACATCTGGAACTCACCAGATGGAATACACAGAAATCAAATTGACTACATCTGTGGAAAGACATGGTGGAAAAGCTTCACATCATCAGCCAAAACAAGGACAGGGCACTCTGTGGAAAAGACCATCAATTGCACACATGCAAGTTCAGGCTGAAGCAGGAGAATATTAAAACAAATCCACAAGAGCCAAACCATGACCATGAATATATCCCACCATGAATATATCATCTCAAGAACAGATTTGATGCATTAGATGCTAAAGGCTGAAGACCAGAAGAGTTGTGGGATGACATCAAGAACATCAAACTGGAAGAAAGCAAAAGGTCATTAAGAAGACAAGAAAGAAGGAAAAGACCAAAATAGATGTCAGAAAAGACTCTGAAACTTGCTCTCCATTGTAGAGATGCTAAAGCACATGGAAGAAATGAGGAAGTAAAAGAGCTGAATAGAAAATTTCAAAAGGTACCTCTAGAAGACAAAGTCAAACATAATATTGAAATGTGCAAAGACCTGAAGTTAGAAAACCAAAAGGGAAGAACATGCTCAGCATTCCTCAAGCTAAGGGAACTAAATAAAATAATTCAAGCCTCAACATGAAGTATTGAATTCTCTGGGCAAATTATTGAATGATAATTCTGTGTATTCCTTCCATCATCAAAAGAAGATGGAAGGAATACACAGAATTACTGTACAAAAAGAGACAGTTGATGTTCAACCATTTGAAGAGGTATCATATGATCAAGAACCAATGGTACCGAAGGAAGAAGTCCAAGGTGCATTAAAGGTATTGGCAAAGAACAAGGCACTGGTAATTGATGGAATACAAATTGAAATCTTTCAACAAAGTGATAAGGCACTGGAGGTACTCACTCATATATGCCAAGACATTTGGAAGACAACAGACCTGAAAATATATGTATTTGTGCCCATTCCAAAGAGAGGTGACCCAACAGAATGTGAAATTCTTCACACAATGTAATTACTATACCATGCAAGCAAAATTTTACTAGAGATATTTCAAAACTGGTTGCAACCATACACTGACAGAGAACTCCCAGAGGGTCAAGCCAGATTCAGAAGAAAACATTGAGTGAGGAATATCATTGCTAATGTCAGATGGATCTTGGTGGATGAAACCAGAAAATACCAGAAAGATGTTTACCATACTTTATTGGCTACACAAAGGCTTTTGATTATGTGGATCATGACAAACTATGGACAACATTGCAGAGAATGAGTATTCCAGAACACTTAATTGTGCTCTTGAGGAATCTGTACATAGAGCAAGAGGCAGTTGCTCAAACAGAATAAGGGAGCACTGAATGGTTTAAAATTAGGAAAGGTGTGTGCCAGGATTGTATTCTTTTACCATACTCATTCAATCTGTATGTTAAGCAAATAATTTGAGAAGCTGGATTATGTGAAGAAAGACACATTAACAACCTGTGATATGCAGATAATATAACCTTACTTGCTGAAAGCAAAGAGGAATTAAAATACGTATTTATTGTTGTTGTTAAGTGTCGTCGAGTCGGTTCCGACCCATAGCGACCCTGTACAGCGTTTCCGAGGCTGTAAATCTTTACGGGAGCAGAAAGCCTCATCTTTCTCCCGCAGAACAGCTGGTAGTTTCGAACTTCTGACCTTGCGGTTCGCAGCCCGATTCGTAACCACTATGCTACCAGAGCAAGATCAAAGACCACAGTCTTGGGTATGGGTTGCACCTCAATGTAAAGAAAACAAAAATCCTCACCACTGGACCAATAAATAATATCTATATATATGGAGAGAAGATTGAAGTTGTGAAAGATTTCATTTTGCTCAGATCAACTATTAACACACATGGAAGCAGCAGGCATGAAATCAAAGGTTGCATTGCATTAAGCAAATGGGCTACAAGATCTCTGTAAAGTGATCAAGAACAAAGATGCCAGTTTGAGGACTAAGGTGCACCTTACCAAAGCCATGGTATTCTCAGTCACCTCACATGCATGTAAAAGTTGAACAGTGAGTAAGAAATATCATAGGAGAATTGATGAATTTGAATTATGGTATTGGCGAAGAATATTGAAAATACCATGGACTGTCAAAAGAACAAGCGAGTCTGTGTTGGAAGAAGTACAGCTAGAATGCTCTCTGGAAACCAGGATGGCCAGACTTCATCTCTCATATTCAGAACATATAGTCAGGAGGGACCAGTCCCTGGAGATGGATATCATGTTGATAAAGTGTAGGGTCAGAGAGAAAGAGAAATACACCAGACAGATGATTAGCACAGTGGCAGCAGCGATGGGCACAAATGTAGCAATGATTATGAGGTTGGCCCACGACCAGGCAGTTTTTCGTTCTGTTGTGCATAGGGTTGCTATGAGTCGGTACCGACTCTATGGCACCTAACAACAACAATCAGTGGCTTGTGAGTTTTAAGTACCAACCTTGTGGTTCACATCATACGATGACACCCTCAGTATAGCTATAGATATAGGCTTAGATATAGATACAAATATAAATATAGAGTCCTGGTGTGGCACTGTGGGATAAAGCACTGGACCACAATATTAATTTGAACCACAAGGCTGACTGTTCAAACTCACTAGATGCTGCTTAGAAACCCTATACAAGGTTGGAACCGACTCAACAGCACTTAACAACATAAATACAGATATAGCTATAGATGCTGTTGTTAAGTGCCATCGAGTCAGTTCTGATTCATAGTGACCCTATATAGGGTTTCTGAAGTGCAGCTGGTGGGTTTGAACCGCCAATTTTGTGGTTCACAGTTCACAATGTTGTCCATAGCTTGTCATGATCAACTTGATCAAAAGCCTTTGCTTAGTCAATAAAGCACAGGTAAACATCTTTCTGGCATTCTTTGCTTTCAGCCAAGATCCATCTGATATCATCAATGATATCCCTCATTCCAAGTCCTCTTTTGAATACAGCGTGCACCTCTGGAAGTTTTCTATCAACTTATGGTTTCAGCCATTCTTCCATTATCATTTGTAAAACTTTACTTACATAGGATCTCGATGATACTGTCCAATGATTTCCACATTAAGTTGAGTAACCTCTCTGGAATGGGCACAAATATGGATCGCTTCCAGTCATTTGGCCAGGTAGTTGTTTTCCAAGGTTTTTGGCATAGATGAATGAGTGAATTTCTCCAGTGCTGTATCATTTTGTTGAACAATTTCAGTTTGTATTCCAATTCCCAGTGCCTGGTTCTCTGTCAATAACTTTAATGCACCTTGGACTTCTTCTTCAGTATCATCGGCTTTAGATCAGATAATGGATAAACATTGACTATTTCTTTTCAATACAATGACTTTGTGTATTCCTTCCAACTTCTTTTGAAGCTTTTATGTATCATTCAGTGTTTTGCATATAGAATCCTTTAATACCACAAGTCAAGGTTTGAATTTTTTTTCAGTTCCCTCAACTTAAGAAATGCTGAAATGCTCTTACCTTTTGTTTTTCCAACTCCAGTTCTTTGCACATTTTGTTACAATATTTGACTTTGTCCTCTCAAGCTGACCTTTGAAATTTTCTGTTCAGCTCTTGTATCTCCTCATTTCTTCCATTTGCTTTAGCATCTCTACACTGGACAGCAAGTTTCCGAGTCTCTTCTGACATTCATTTTGATCTTTTCCTTCTTTCTTGTCTTCTTAATGACCTTTTCTTAGGTCATTTCTTCCTATATGAAGTTCTTGATGCCATCCCATAATTCATCTGGTCTTTGGTCTCTAGTGTCTAATGCATCAAATCTGTTCTTCAAATGATCTCTAAATTCTGGTGGGATATAGTCAAGGTCATATTTTATTTCTCATGGACTGGTTCAAATTTTCTACAGCTTCAGTTTAAATTTGCATATAATAAATTGATGGTGTATTCCACAGTCTGCCTGGGACTTATTTAGCTAATTATATGGAGCTTTTCCACCATCTCTTTCCACAGATGTAGTCAATTTTATTTCTCCCATCTGGTGAGGTACATGTGTATAATCACCTTTTAAGTTGCTTTAAAAAGGTATTTTCAATGAAGAATTCATTGGAATTGCAAAATTCTATCATGCGAGCTATAGTATGATTTCTACCACCAAGGTGCATCTGACCAAAGCCATATTATTTTCAATAACCTCATATGCATGTGAAAGTTGGACAGTGAATAAGGAAGACCATAGAAAAATGGTGCATTTGAGTTACGGTGTTGGAGGAGAATATAAAAAGTCCCATGGACTGCCAAAAGAACAAACAAGTCTGTGTTGGAGGAAGTACAGCCAGAGTGCTCCTTGGAAGTCAGAATGACCAGACTTCGTCTCTCATACTTTGGACATATTATCAGTAATGACCTGTCCATGGAGAAGGATAGTATGTTTGGTAAAGTGGAGAGTTGGGGAAAAAGAGGAAGCCCCTCTATGTCTTACTTTATAACGGGCCCTGCAGTTAAGTGCCTGGCTGTGAACTAAAAGACTGATCATTCACCCACTAGCTTCATAGGAAAAAAACCTGGATATTTGCTTCTGTAAATGTTTCAACCTAGAAACTCCAGTGGGCATTGCTACTCTGCTATATATGGTTGCTATGAGTTAATACATACTCAACAGTACCTAACAACAACAACTTCCTCCAGAGAAAATTAATAACCTGTAAATGAAATGAGTTCATATACTTAGTGGAGCACCTGGGTAAATATCATTTGCTATAATCAAAAATAATACATTAAACCAATATGTTGCATGCTTGCTTGCAGTGCAGGATCAGATCCATTTTAATACAAAAGGGAATGTAACTTTACAAAGTTCATGGTGGTGTTCAGAGAAGTCATGAAAAAACAGGAGGGTCACTACAAGTTGGAGGCAGGCCTCCCCTTGAGTGCTACCCAAGGAGTGGCTGTTTGCCAGAGATTCTGAGCCCAGACATCTTCTCCAACATAATTGAGAAATATGTTCTCATGCATTCCTAATTGGAATATAGCAGATGGCAGGCGCATTTGTTTAATGAAATATGTCCATTCGATTAAGCTGGGCCATTGGGGATTTAGGCTTTCAACACAATCTCTGTTGCTACCCTTCCTCATGGGAAGCAAGGACAGTTTCAGGGATTTTTAACAAATTTAGATTAAAGGTAAAGGAAGGGACAATGCCAGGGGAGGAGTCCATAAACCCAAAGCTAATCTTTTAAGGTTTTTACTCTATTTACAATTCCAGTTGTTTTCTTGTGCAAGCTTTGGCCATAAGTGGAGCACAAGATCAAACAAGCAATCAATTTGTGAGCCAACCAAACTGAACTGATCGGGGTTTCCCACCACAGGCTACACGTTTCTTACTCTGTGCCTGGCCTATGTTAGTCTTCTGGCTAACATACCTTTCGTATCTCTATCCATATGTCTAAGGCTCACTTTTGCTTAATGTAGTATTCATGTGTGTTGTATGCTCATACTGATAACTTTGATCCTGAAGACTTTAAAGAAGTCTTGTGCAGCAGATTTGCTTAATGCAATATGTAATTTGATCTCTTGATTGCTGTTTCCATGAGTGTTGATAGTGAATCTATACAAAATGAAATCTTTGACAACTTCATTTTTTTCTCCATTTATCATGATTTTATTTATTGGTTCAGTGGTGAAGAAAAATGTGGCATCAGGATTGGAGGAAGACTCATTAACAACCTGTGATATGCAGATAATACAATCTTGATTGCTGAAAGTGAAGAGGACTTAAAATAATTACTGATGAAGATTAAAGACTACAGCCTTTGGTATGGGTTGCACCTCAATGTAAAGAAAACAAAGATCCTCAGCATCAATAAATAACATCATGATAAATGGAGAAAAGATAGAAATTGTCAAAGACTTCATTTTGCTCAGATTAACCATCAACACTCATGGAGGCAGCAGTCAGCAATTCAAACAACATATTGCCTTAGGGAAATCTGCTGCCAAGACCTCTTTAACGTGTTCAAGAGAAAAGTTGTCAGTATGGGGACTAAGGTACATCTGACTAAACTTGTTGAGTTATTTTAAATAACCTCATATGCATGCAAACGCTGGATAGTGAATACAGAAGACAATAGAAGAATTGATGCATTTGGGTTATGGTGTTGGAGAATATTAAAAGTTGCATCGAGTGCAAAAAGAACAAACACATTTGTGTTGGAAGAATGTCCCTTGGAAGCCATGATGGCCAGAGTTCATCTTTCATACATCCATCATATTATCAGGAGGGACCAGTCCCTAGAGAAGGACATCATGCTTGGTAAAGTGGAAGGTAGGAGATAAATAGGAAGACCCCTAATGAGATGGATTGGCACAATGGCAGCAGCAATGGGTTCAAATGTAGCAATAAATCAGTGAAGTTGGCGCAGGATCAGGCAGTGTTTGTTCTGTTGTGCATAGGATCACTATGAGTCAGAACCAACTCGACAGCACCTAATAACAACAATTCTCACTTCCTATGTGACTATCCACTTCCATCACTTTAAAACTATCTGACAGTCCAAGACACCATATAAATTTATAAATCTGGCTTTGATTACTCCCTTGCAATGCAGACCTATATCAAACTTCTTATTTTACACTCACATGAGGTCATACAGTACATCTCAAATGAAACATAGCCAAAACAAAACTATGAATTTTTCCTCCATATTACAATCAACCTATTTCTCAGGTTAAAAACCTAGCAGTCATCATCATTCCTCTCTTATCTTCATTTCCCTAATCAAATCCATTAGTAAATTTTATTGGCTATATGTCCAGAATATATACTGAATCACACACTTCTCACCGTTTCTTCTGCCAACAGTCTGATCCAAGTCACCATCATCTCATGACTTGGAAACTGCAACTGTCTACTTAAAGGTCTTTCTCTCTCCATTACTGGCTACTTTTTGTGTATCCTTCATGTTGTTGTTGGTAAGTGCTGCTGAGTCAGTTCTGACTCATAGTGACCCTGTATAGGGTTTCTGAGGAGTGGTTGGTGGGCTTGAACTCCAACCTTGTGTTTCACAATCCAGTGCTGATCCTATAGTGTCACATCAGTATCCTTCCTACTGCATCATAAATCAGTCTAGGTAGCGTAGTGGTTACAAATTGGGCTGTGAACCTTAAGGTCAACAGTTCAAAACTACCAGCCGCTCCGTGGGAGAAAGATGAGGCTTTCTGCTCCCATAAAGATTTACAGCCTCGGAAACCCTATATAGGGTCGCTAAGGGTCAGAACTTACTCAAGGGCACTTAACAACAACAACAACCCCCATTAGAGCTTTTTGGTGGCCTCCCATTACACTTAGAACAAATCATAAAATCCACTGAATGGTCATGTAAAGCCCTGAGTGATTTGACATCTAATCCTCTGACATCAAATCCTAACACCCTCCCCTGACATTTACTGCATGACAACCACTCTAGTCTTCTTTTTGTCAAGTAAACACACCAAGCTTACACCTGTACTTTCTACTCCTCTGTTTCCCTAGTCCTTGAAATGTCTGTCATCTCATAATGTCTGCCCTTTCAGGAGGTAATCCCTGACCATCTTCTTCAAAGTAACCTCTTCTTTACGGATTTTAATTTTTTCATAGTACTTAATGGTATCTGGAATGTCTTGTTTACAAGCATGTTTTTAATCTCTGCCAATTAGAATGTTAACTCCTTGAGGGAAAGGCCTCTTATGCCTTGTTCTTTTCTGAGTATGCAGTGCTTGGCAGAGAGTAAGCAATAAATACATATTTGTTGATTGACTTTATTGTTTAGTCAATATGGCTAGAAAATGTAATACCTTGGATTGTAACCCAATCTCTGGCTGTTCAGTGTGTTTCCTTCCTTAACTCCAGCAACTTCCATCTCCATTTTTCAACCATGCCACTGTTGTCCCCAACAATTGCTTCACACTTGACATGTTAAACTGAAATATACCTGATTCCATACAGACCTTCCTATCCTTGCAGTTTCCTGTGGTCTCAAACTCAATGAATCTTCCTCCTTATTGAAATGCGTAGCCCCTTGAATTCCCTTCTCTCGGTCAGCTTCTATAAGAGGTGAAAGAAAAACAAGGTGTTATCATGAACAAACAGATCTATGTTGGAAGAAATATAGCAAGAATACTCCTTGGAAGCATGGATGGCCAGACTTCATTTCTCATACTTTGGACATATTATCAGAAGGGACCATTTCCTAGAGGACATCAGATCTGGTAAAGTGGAAGGTCAGAGCAAAAGAGGAAGATCCCCAAAGAGATGGATTGGCACAGAGGCAGTAGCAATGGGCTCAGCTGTAACAATGATTTTGAGGTTGGCCCAGACCTGGGCAGTGTTTTGTTGTTGTGCTTATGGTCGCTATGAGTCAGTACCAACTCCATGGCACCTAACGACAGCAACAACATAATGTCATGAAGCTTACACAAAAAGAAGAAGAAGCATTCAAGGATGACCAAGTGTTAAGGCTTAATCTTGGAAATGGATTAAAAATTGTCTACTTTGAGACTCGGTTTTATCACTTAAATCTTGATTTTTAATCAATGTTCTGACTTATTTTTGCACATCCTAAGCCTCAATTCTGAATTAATCCAACAACTGATCTTTTCTTCTCCTACATCAGGGTAGCTGTGCCTACTGAAAAAATCCAATTTAGCTTTACTACTGTAAATCCATGATCTCTTAGTGCTGCCTGGCAATTCTCCTGTGCTGTCCTGCTCAATACTTGTTTTTATTTAACACTGTAGATGTTCCAAACCTTCTTTGCTTTCCTCAGTCCACCGACTCCATCACGTCACTGACTGTTACTCAAAGAAGATGATTCTGTCACCTGCCACAGAGACAAGGGAAGCCTCTGGATTCCATCCTCTCCTGCTACCCTCTGTCCTATAATACCAACCTCTGCCTCTCTTCTAGATTCATTACAGCAGCATTTAAATGTATAAAAATCTTCCCAATGTTATTTTAAAATTGTAAATAATAATTTAAAAAGACCCTGACATATCAGATAGCATTTTGCTTCACCTTCTATTTCAGAGTCAAACTTCTTAAAGGATCTGTCTACCCTAACGATCTCCACTCTTTCACATATCACTTCCCATCTGTTGCTCATCTAGTTGTAGCCTGGATTTAAGCTCTACTATTACCACTTTGAAGGAGCTCTGGTAGAGTAGTGGTTATGAAACGGGCTGAAAACCGCAAGCTCAGCAGTTTGAAAGTACCAGCTGCTCCGTGGGAGAAAGATGAGGCTTTCTGCTCCCGTAAAGATTTACAGCCTCGGAAACCCTGTTCAGGGTCGCCATGGGTCGGAAACAACTCAATGGCACCTAACAACAACATTTCCATTTTGGGAGTTGGAAGTCCTGGTGTGGTGCTATGGGTTGGTGCGCCAAACTCAAAACCATTTGAACTGCAAGGTTGGCATTTCAAGCACACCAGCTATTCCTCGGAAACTCTACACAGGGTCGCTATGAGTTGGAACCAACTCGATGCCACTTAACAACAAATTGTCATCTTGTGCTGTCATGTCAATTCCAACTCATCATGACCCTCTAGGACTGCCCAAAGGATTTCCTAGGATGTAACAGGAACCTTATATGTGTCAGAACTGACCTGATAACACTTAACAACAACAGCGAACTTTATGGGAGCAAATTTCCAATTCTTTTCTCCTGCAGAGTGGCTGATGGGTTGGAGCTTCTGCCCTTTCAATTAATAGCTGAACATTGTGCCACCAGAATTCCTTCTTGCTCCCTTGAAAATATTCTTGCCACGTGTACCAATTGTTCCTTTGTCACTAAATTCAGGGGCAGGTTTTTTTTTTTTTTTTAATGCTTTATTGTGAATTATGTGATAGTTTACATGGGAGAACATTAGTTTTACATTCATTCTATCGTATATCGTTTCATTGCCATGGTTACAACCCCTCCATGCATCATTAACCAACCAAAGGGTATACACTACAAGCCTGCACCCGGGTCGTCCCCTGATGGTCCCAGGAACTTCCACTGCTAGACTGAAAAGTTAAACACACCCCTCTTTGCTATAAAACGTCTAGCTATACATTTCCAACCCTCACAATCAGTCCTGATAACAATTATTCACTATTGTGTCACAAGAGACCCATCTGCATTTCCTTTCATCAGCCCCGCCTAGACAGATTGGATACTACTCACTGGAGATTCTACCTTCCTCCATGCCCTCCAGATCTAGGTTCCCTCTTGAAAGCTTATAAGCCAGTCACTTCTTGCTTTTGTAGCCCACCATTTTTGGTGGCCAATATCCAGGTTGCCCATCCCTGTCTACTCTGTGTTCTAGGGGGTGGGAATGGTCCTTGCTGTAAGGATTTGTTTCCTCTTTTGAGCTACTGCATCCATAGGTGTAGGTCAAGTTCATCAAATTGCATCAGATTACTCTTTTTCTTTTTGTTCCTCTTCTATCTTCTTCTGGTTGAGCTCTGATCATCCAGTCATTGAAGCCAGGACAAGTGGGTATTATCTGCACATATGGGTGTTCTTGTGTATATGCCCTCTCTTCTTATCACCTGGATGCTTCACTCTCCACTCTAATCCTCTGTGGCTATGTCAGTGACTCTGGGCCCAATAGTCCCCAGATCTTGCCACATTGCTGACCAACCAGGTCTCCACCTGGGTTCACAGGAGTCTATTGAACATTGTAGGGCTTAGCTCACAGCTTCATTGCTGTTTTTCCCTCACCTCCCCTTATCAGTGATGAGTGTGGTCACCAATCAGAGCATGTATTCCCATTGAAACTTAGTGTTAGAAGGGGGTTTGCACTGAGGGGACCCGACTACTTGCCTTGATGTCTCCTGAGCTAGCAACTTACTTGTTCTTGTAGTAACAGTCAGTCTGCTTCTATTGTTTTGTATTTTTACTGTAGGTCTTTCTTTCAAGAAGTATCTTCTGTTCTTCTAGCCACTCCAGGCTGGTCTGCTCATCCTTTCAAGTGGAAACTTCCCATCTCTGAAGATCTGGATGTGGTTCAGGTTTCCACCTATAGTCTTATGTAATGCAGAGGCTCCTCAGGAAGCTTCCTTCACTGGGCATGTTGTAGCCCCATTTTAGGTATTCCAATCAGTTATAGGCAGAAGACAGACTTATAAGCTTTTTATGGTGATGTTTCTGACTATTCCTTTCTCTCTAGGGGTAGTTTTTAGTCCATTTCTAAGATCAGTTCTTAATACCTGTGCAACACTGAACACCCAATCATCCTTGAATAGTCTTTTGATTTTTAGTCCCATAACCAGAAAAAGAATTACTCAGAAATCAAGGGAAGCATGTGCTTAGGACATCAACAAAACAGGGGTACCAGGTGTCAAAAGCAAAGACCCATTGGTGCCAAGAAGACAGGACATAAGGGAAAGTAAGTGCTGTAGTGGAAAGGAACTGACAGGACATGAAATAAACTCAATGCCATTTTATAATTTTGTATACAATAACAATTATTTCCTTTTCACTCTGAACTGACTGGTTATAATCTCAGTCGGTTCTCTCTTGCAGACCACATAAGCACCCATCATGAGTACTATAATCACATTACTACTGATGTCCTGCACAAAATGAACCAAAATGCAAATTCAGGTTGAGCAGAACTTTGCATTTGTATCATGCTATTTGTGATCATTCTCACTCCTGTCGGATATGGATATCAGCTTTAGCCCAATGAACCATGAAGAAAGAGCATCAAAGATCAGTTAGTAAGTGTGCAACTTCTTAAACATTATTTCAAGACAAAACACTCATGGATATTTGCAAAGGGCTTGCCAAGAAACATCTAATAAACAAGTGAAATTATCTCTAACTGCTGAAAGTACTATTTATTTTGACCACCACAGACCTGAAGAACAAAATTACATGTTCCAAATAATTTTTTTAAATTTACCAATGGCCAAATAGAAATTTTTGTACTAACATCCAAATTCAAATGTAATGGCAGATTAAAATGCATTAATGATGATGTAGCTCTGGTAGCGTAGTGGTTACGAATCGGGCTGCGAACCTTAAGGTCAGCGGTTCGAAACTACCAGCTGCTCCGCAGGAGAAAGATGAGGCTTTCTACTCCCATAAAGATTTACACCCTCAGAAACCCTGTACAGGGTCGCTATGGGTCAGAACTGACTCAACGGCACTTAACAACAACAACAACAGTATATAGGAGCTTTGAGCGTAGTGGTTATAAACCAGCCTGAGAACCTTAAGGTCAGCAGTTTGAAACTACCAGCTATTCCACAGGAGAAAGATGAGGCTTTCTGCTCCTGTAAAGATTTATAACTTTGGAAACCCTGTACAGGGTCTCTATGAGTCGGAGCTGACTCTATAGCACATAACAACAAGTATATAGTTATGTAGAATTGATCTCTAGCATTAAATGATGCTTCTGGAGTACTTCCATTATTTGCTGTTGTTGTTAATGTTTCTGTTATGTCAAAGCACTTGATAAACAGTATTTGGCAATATATTTTTTTGTCATTTTAAAATATTTACGAAATTCTGTAAATACTCTGTTAATGACTGGAAGAGATCTGTGCAAGTCTTTAAATTGGTTTCTAAATCTTGAAGACCTTGACTCATCTGATGAAAATGCTGTAATATATTATCCACATTACCAACATAAATACATACTCATGTTTGCAATTTGTTGGCAATGTTTTCAGCTTCTCTTTTGTTAACTCCTTTTTGGATTTGGTTTTCAGCATCATTTCTAAGGTATCTAGAATCTAAATGTAGAATTCCAGAAAACTAGATAAGCATGTCCTTAGGGCATCAATGCAACTTTTAAAATTTGATTCTATCATAGTAAATAAATTTAAATAGTTGAAAATAAATAACATTTACAGTGCAATGTGGATACACTTCCTTAAGATTACATGAAATAATAGATTCCCATACACCTGGAGATGAAAGAGAGTAGAGGAAGGGCTGGTCGGTCTGACATATGGTGAGACCTGGGATCTCCTGTACCCATGGACAAAGACATAGCCATGGAGGGCTAGAGCTGAGAGTGGAGTATTTAGCTGATATGAACTCAGGGGAGAAGCACAAGAACAGCCAAACATACATAGTACCCATTTTACCTAGCAACAATGGCTTGAAGATCACAATTTGACTAAAAGAATATAAAAAAATTTTGATAAAGGAAACAAGTGTAAATTGCTAAAAGTTGATTAACTTGACCTACACTTATGGGGGAATCCTGGTGTGGCACTGTGGGACAATGCGTCAGACAGTAATGTCATTTGAATTGCAAGGCTGGTGGTTTGAGCTCACCCTTTGCTCCTTGGAACCTTATACAGGGTCTCTGTGGGTTGCAATTGACTATGGCACTTAACAACAACAACATACTTATAGATGTAGTAGCTCAAAATACCAACTGAGAGAGAAGGAGTATTCACATTCATCAATCCTATCCCCTCTGTATACAGGGCTGATAGGGATGACCAAATTAGACATTGGCTACCTAAAATGGGGGACCTATAAAGACATGACCACCACTCATCTGTCAGTTTGTTGGACTCCGGAGGCTTGTGAGTTGTTGTGATTCTGAAAACTATGCCACCAGTATTTTAAATAACCAGCATGGTCACCCATGATGGACAGGTTTCAAATGAGCTTCGAGACAAGACAGACTAGGAAGAAAGAGTGATGTATTACTTCCGAATCTTTAGTCACCAAAAATTTTATGAATAGCAGAAAAACACTGTCAGATAAAGTGCCGGAAAATGAGCCCCTCAGGTTGAAAGGCACTCCAGATGTGACTGGGGAAGAGCTGCCTCCTCAAAGTAGAGTTGACCATAATGACACAAATGTAGTAAAGCTGTTGGGAGAAAAGCAAGTGGGACCTTCATTTGCTGATGGGGCACAACTCAAAATGAAGACAAACAGCTGTAAGCATCCACTGAAAATCAGAACATGGAATGTACAAAGTATGAATCTGGGAAAAATGGAAGTTGCAAAAAATGAAAAGGAACACATAAATATCAATATCTTAGGCATTAGTGAGCTGAAATGGACTGGTATTGGCCATTTTGAATCTGACAACCACATGGTTTACTATGCCAGAAATGACAAATTGAAGAGGAATGGTGTTGCATTCATTGTTAAAAAGAAGATATCCTGATCAGTCATGAGGTACAACACTGTCTGTGATAGGATAATATCCATACGTTTAGAAGGAACCCCAGTTAATACCACCGTTATTCAAATTTACGAACCAACCACTAAAGCCAGTGAGTATGAAATAAAAGAATTCTATCAACTTCTTCAATCTGAAATTGATAAACATGCAATCGAGATGTATTGATCATTACTGGTGATTGGAATGCAAAGGTTGGGAGCAAAGAAGAAGGATTGGTAGTTGGAAAATATGGCCTGGGTTATGGAAATGATGCTGGAGAATGCATGATAGAATTCGGCAAAATCAATAGTTTATTCATTTAAAATACCTTCTTTAGACAGCATAAGTGAAGACTATACACATGGACCTCACCAGTTGGAATACATAGAAATCAAACTGACTACATCTGTCGAAAGAGATGATGGGAAAGCTCTCCATATCATTAGTCAAAATAAGGCCAAGGGCAGACTGTGGAACAGACCATCAATTACTGATATGCAAATTCAAACTGAGGCTGAAGAAAATGAAAACAAGTCCATGATTGCCAAAATATGACCTTGAATATATCCCACCTGAATTTAGAGATCATCCGAAGAACAGATTTGATACATTAAACACTAAAGACCGAAAACCAGAAGAGTTGTGGGATGACATCAAGAACATCATACATGAAGAAAGCAAAAAGT
>NW_006408575.1:6499982-6509722 GCF_000296735.1 Chrysochloris asiatica | reverse complement strand
GGAAGTTCTCTGTCAATGTATGATTGTAGCCGTTTCTGTATTACCTTTAGCAAAACTTTGCTCGCTTGGGCTTCCCTATAGGCACATGGATATTATCCTATCACAGGCAGTGTTGTACCTCATGACTGATCTGGATATGTTCTTTTTGACAATGAATGCAACACCATTCCTCTTCAATTTGTCATTCCAGCATAGTAAACCATGTAGTTATCAGATTCAAAATGGCCAATACCAGTTCATTTCAGCTCACTAATGCCTAAGATATTGATGTTGATGCATTCCATTTCATTTTTGACAACTTCCAATTTTCCCAGATTCATACTTTGTAAATTCATGTTTCAATTTTCAATGGATGTTTACAACTGTTTCTCTACATTTTAAGTTGTGGCCCATCAGCAAATGAAGGTTCTGTTCACTTTTCTCCCCCGAGCTTAACTCTATTCATGTCATCATGGTCAACTCTACTTTGAGGAGGCATTTTTTTCCCAGTCGCATTCTGAGTGCTTTTCCACCTTCCGGTCCTGTATCTGACAGTGTTTTTCTGCTAGATTTGGAAGTAGTTTGTCACTCTTTCTTCCTAGTCTGTCTTTGTCTGGAAGCTCATCTGAAATCTGTCCACCATAGGTGACCCTGCTGGTTATTTAAAATGCCGGTGGCATAGTACTCAGAATCACAGCAACTCAATCCACCACAGCACGACAGACAGACGAGTGGTGGTCATTTCAAAAAGAGAGCTTAGAGAGTATTAAAGAAAAATCAAAAGGAAAAAAAAGAATAGGGGAAATAAGGAAAAACAAAAACAGAGATACAAAGGGTATAATTCAAGGCAATGGAAAGAAAAGAAAAAAAAAAAGAATAAACAAATAAAAACAAGGAAACAATGAAAGGAACAAAAAATAAAACGAAATAAAAACAGTGCAACTGTTGGACTTGGAGAGGAGAAAACTCTGGGGGATTCTGCTAGTCATGGAGCTCATGAAATGGTGTGGTAGGGAGGTTACCACAGAGTTCCTGGCCCAAGAGGGATTTCCTACAGGCACAAGTATTATCCATGTTCAGGGCACTCAATCCAGAATTAGTTGTCTAGGCCCTTGATGAAATTGATTTCAGTGTCTGTTAGAACCACAGGGCAGATGGGGACAGGGGGGCCGATTATGATGATTTCTGCAAGAGTAATGCTGGTCTGGTGGCTCTGCAGATTCTGTTTGTCTGGAGTCATGTCTGCCTGAATACAAGTACTTAAGCCATGTAGTCAGCCCCTGTCTCACACTGAGGTGGTTCCCAACCATGTAGCTCTGAACTCCTGGAGAACAGAGTTTGTGCTGTAGGAGGATGAGGGTTGGATCTGGCCACAGCTCTAATCACAGGAGAAACATGGGGAAAAGAAGAAGTCACACCTTTCCCATCACCTGTGTGAATTTGCTCTGCCAGGTCACCTTCTGTCACTAAAGCTACTCACAAAAGTTCAAGATGGCTGTGCTGTGCTTGGTCAGCCATTTACCAGTCAGCCTCCTTCTCTCACTGTCCCTACTCAACTTATTCCAGTAAGATTTGAATCTACTTCTCTAATCTTTCTTCCGAAATTCAGTGTTCCAGGATTTTCATCTGTGTCTTGTCTCATTTGGTTTCTCATATCTTTGTTGTAGAGGGTTTGTATAGTGTGTCTGCCTAACCTGCCATCTTACCGGAAGTCCTACTACCTTCATCTTAATCCATTTACACTAAGTTTACAGAATCAGTTGTATTGCTGGTCTCCTTACTGCTAGTCTTTCTCCTTCCAAACAAGTATCCTTATTACAGATTTATATTTCAAAGCACAAATTTATTCAACACATTTCTATGTCTTGAAATTTCAATGGCCTTCATTTTGCCTTTAGAATAAATTCCAAATTTCTCTTAATGATATCTAATTGTAAAAATGGTGTGGCAGCAGGGTTGTCCAACTTCCTCATCTAACTTTCCAACAAGGAGTAGAGAGAATCACCAAAAACATCAGCCCAAGGGTGATCCCTAAGAGAGGGGGGTCACCTTCCAATCTTTTGACCCGTTCTGACACCAGATACTTTAGCTATCTAGCTAGTACTTCTGTAAAGAAACACCACAAGTGGATGCTTTAACAAACAGAAATGTATTCTCTCATACTTGAGGACACTAGAAGTCCAAATTTAGAATGCTGGATCTGGAGAAAGTTCCTTGTCTGCTGTCAGTATATGTATACCCAGCATTCCTTGGAGATTTCCATGTGTCTTGGCATCAGTCTTGTCTGGATATAGGAGTTTCACAATGCAGGGACCCTATGTTGAAATGACATGTTTCATTCCTGAGTCCTCTTTCCGGGTGGTAGTGGTGGTGGCTGCATGCCATGGAATCACTTCTAATTCACAGACACCTGTATCCAGTTTGCAAGGTTGTAAATCTTGACGGGAGCAGAAAGCCTTACCTTTCTCCCATGGAAAAGCTGTTAGTTTCAAACTGCTGACCTTAAGGTTCGCAGTCTGATTCATAACCACTACGCTACCAAAACTCCTTTTTCTCGGCTTATCATGAGGTTCTTTATTGATCCAATTGTGAGGATTTCTGTTTTTTCTATATTGAGATACATTATCAACATATCAAGTACTCTTAGCTTTCAGCAAGCAAGGTTGCATCATTTGCATATTACAAGTTGTTAAAGAGTCTTCCTCCAATATTGATGCTATGTTCTTCTTCATATAATCCAATTTCTCAGACTATTTTCTCAGCATACAGTTTTAATAAGTATGGCGAAAGGACTTCTAGTAAAGATGGCTCCTACCTATTCTGATTTTAAACCATTCAGTATCCCCTTGCTATATCTGAACCACTGTCTTTGTCTATTTAAAGTTTCCTCTGAATGCAATTAAATGCTCTAGAATACCCATTTTTCACTATATTATTTTCCATAGTTTGCTATGATCCACAGAGTCTAAGTCCTTTGCATAGTCAATAAAGTGCAAGCAAACATCTTTCTGGGATTCTCTGCTTTCAGTCAAGATTCATCTGACATCAGCAGTGAAATCCCTCTTTCCAAGTCCCCTTCTGAATCCAGCTTGAATTTCTGGCAGCTTCCTGTTCATGGCTGCTGCAACCATTTTTTAAAATTATCTTCAGTAATATTTTGCTTTTATGTGATACTATTGATATTGTTCAATGACTTTTACAATCCACTTGGTCATCTTTCTTTGTAATGGGCAAAACTATGGATCTCTTCCAATCAGCTGACAGTTAGTTCGGTCTTCTAAATTCTTGACATAGATGAGTGAACACCTCCAGTGCTGTATCAGTCTGTTGTTGAAACATTTCCATTGTGTTCTATCAAATCCAAGAGCCTTGTTTTTTGATAGTATCTTCAGTGCTGTTGGGACTTCTTTCAATATTGTAGATTATTGATCATACGGTACCTCTTGAATTGCTTGAACATTAAGCAATTCTTTTTCATACAGTGACTCTGTATTCCTTTCACGGTCTTTGTAGGGATATTTAATATTTGGCCCGTGTTGAAGCTGTTGGTAAGTGCCATCAAGTTGGTTCTGACTCAGAAAGACCCTGTGTAGCATATCCAAGGAGCAGCTGGTAGGTTTCACTCACCAACCTTGTTGTTAGTTGTCCAGTGTTTATCCTAGAGCACCACACAAAGACGTCTATAGAATCTTACAATACTGTAACTTTAAGCTTGAATTTTTCTTCATTTCTTTCAGGTTGAGAAATGCAGAGCATATTCTTCCTTTTTGGTTTTCTAACTCCAGGACTTTTGTACATTTCATTATAATATCTGACTTTGTATTCTTGAGCTAATCTTTGAATTTTTCTGTACAAGACCTGTTTCAAGTGTTCAGGTGCAAAGATTTCGCTTTGAGGACTAAGGTCCATGTGACCCAAGCCATGTTATTTTCAATAACCTCATATGTATGTGAAAGCTTGACGGTGAATAAGGAAGACAGTGCAAGAATTGATGCATTTACGCTAAGGTGTTAGAGAAGAGTATTAGAATTACCATGGAATGCAAAAAGAGCAAACAAATCTGTATTGGAAGAAGTACTGCCAGAATGCTTCTTGGAAGCCAGGATGGTCAGACTTCATCTCTCATAGTTCCCAGACATATTGTAAGAAAGGACCAATCACTAGAGACGAATATCATGCTTGGTAAAGTGGAGGGTGAGAGATAAAGACAAATAACCCCAATGAGATGGAGTGGCACCTTGGCAGCAGCTTTAGGCACAAATGTAGCAATGATTATGAGGATAGCTCACAACCAGGCAGTGTTTTATTCCTGTCTTAGGTAGCTATGAGTTAGTACCAACTCAATGGCACCTAACAACAACAATCATCTCTTCCCACAGATTATTCCTGTCCTTTCCATCCAGTGAGGTCCAGATGTACAGGTGCCTTTTATATTGTTGAAAATTCATATTTGCAATGAAGAGGTTATTGGTGTTGCAAATCCTATCCTGTGGTCTCCAACATAATTTCTATCATAAAGGCCATATTTTCCAAATACAGATCCTCCCTCTTTGTTACTAAATTTTGCATTCCAATCACATTAATTATTAATATATCTTGATTGTATCTCTGATTAATTTCATGCTGAGGAAGTTGGTTGTTGTCATTGTTAAGTGCAGTCTAGTCCAATTCATAGCGAACCTGTATAGGTTTTCTAAGCTGGGGCTGTTGGGTTTGAACCTCCGACCTTGTGGTTAGAGTTCAGTGCTTACCCTACAGTGTCACACTAGGACCACATGCAGAAGTTGGTAGAATTCTTCAATTTCATCATCATTGGCTTTAGTATTTGGTGCATAAATTTGAATAATAGGATATTATCCTATAATAGATAGCATTACACTTCGAAACAGATCTTGGAGTTCTTTTTGATAATAAAAGTGAAGCCATTCCTCTTCAGTTTTACACTCCAGGAATAGTAAATTCTGGGATTGTCCAATTCAAAATGTTCAATACAAGTCCATTTTAGCTTACTAATGCCTAGGATATGGATATTTATGTATTCCATTTTATTTTTGACAACTTTCAGTTTTCTTAAAGTCATAGTTTGTACATTCCAGGATTTGATTCTTAATGGGTGTTTGCAGCTATTTCTTCCCATTTTTAATTGTGCTTGATTGGCAAATGAGGGTACCAAAAACATAACTTCACCCAAGTCATGAAAGTTAACTCTATTTGAAGAGGCAGCTCTCCAACTCTCTCATCCATATTTTGAGTGCCTTCCAACCTGAGAGACTCATCTTCTAGCACTATATCTGACAATGGTCCACTGCTATTCAAAAGATTTTTAGTGGCTAACCTTAAGGAGCTCTGGTAGCATAGTGGTTACAAATCGGGCTGCGAACCGCAAAGTTAGCAGTTCAGAACTACCATCTGTTCTGCAGGAGAAAGATGAGGTTTTCTGCTCCTGTAAAGATTTACAGCCTTGGAAACCCTGTACAGGGTCACTATGAGTCAGAACAGACTCCATGGCACACAGCCACCACCAACCTTGAGAAGTGGTCTGTCTCTTCTTTTTCCTAGTTTGCCTAAGTCTGAAAGTTCTGCTGTTATACACCATGGGTCACCCTGGTGGTCTTTAAAATACCAGTGGCATAGCTTCTAGCCATCACAGCAACACACAAGCCACCACAATATGACAAACTGACAGAAGAGTGATGGCTGTCATGATCCCAAGTTGTCTCTAAAAGAAGTCAAACTTCCAACCAACTCAGCCTAGTGAGTTTGCACTACTTTTTGTTGTTGTAAAGAGCCATTAAATTAGTTCTGACTTATAGCAATCCTGTATAGGATTTCTGAGGCTATAAATCTTTAAGGGAGCAGAGAGCCTCATCTTTCTCCCATATGGCAGCTGGTAGGCTTGAACCATTGACTATGTGGCTCAAAGTCCAGGGTTAATCCTATGGATCCACAGTGTTAGTGTAATCAAAAAACATTTGCACCACCAAGGGACTTCCAAAGTGCCCAGACCTCCCTGAATAGATCCTATCATGGCACTCATCACTGTATTCTAATTGACTGTTTTGAGCACCTTTGCTAAAATATAATTTATATACCACAATATTCACCTATTTCAACCATACAATTTAATGGTTTATAGAGTTGTATAACAATCAATGCAATCTAATTTTAGGTAATTTTTAGAATATACACATTACCCATTTCCCTAGTATATAAGTAAATTGAGGAAGGTACCCTGTTTTGTTGATCTTTAGATCTCCCCATTGAAGGCATCACATAGTACCTGTCACAAATAAATTTATTTGTTGAGCAATTTTTTTAAAAGAGAAAAATATATTACTGCCAAAGCCATGATACTTCACATTTCCCTTTATCAGATCTGGCAACCTAATTTTGAAACTCTCACGTTTATACGCTCTTCATCCTTCCTTTGACATTTCACCGACTTTCCCACATAACAGTCACTGACAAATTTGCTTTGACAGAGAGAATAAGACTTCAAAATATCTAAGGGGCTAGGAGAGCTAGCACTGTGCATTTATGGGTGATTCAAGCATGGCCTGAAACTTAGATCTGCCTAAAATGAAGTTAGGTTTGTTCCCAATACAACTGAGATTTCCTCTGCTAAACATCACCAATTTAGGTTAGTGTGAAATGTCTGCTTCCTTAGTTCTATACTATTTTTCCTGTCCAAAAATCTTCAGGCAGCAAGTCAAGAGACCTATATTATGATCATAATTATGCCAACATTTCACAAAGTGATTGAGGCCAATGATTTTACATCTCTGAGTCTGTGTTTTCTCATGATATACATCTGATCTTTCCCTAGGATGATATAGTGAGGATGAATTAAGCTAAAAGACAAAACATAGCATTTTGAAAATGAAGTGCATCATGCAACTATATCATTGAATGGCTACCATTTCTCTGGTTTTATATTAATCACTTCATTTATTTAAGGACACTTTTGTGGTTACCTTAACTATTTATACCATCCAAAATTAGACAAGCGAACACGCAAAATCTCTCATACATAAAGCTTATGTGCTCTACAACGAGGAGGATTTCTTTTTCTCCTTACTGCCTGTCCTTATTTTGCGAGCAATTCTAATGAACATGGTTATGTTATTTTCCAAACCACAAAAGATTAGAAACACAAATGATATGGGTTAGAGAAGCTACTACAGAAAAGCATATTGAAAACAGGAAAAATTGACAGCAGACTAAATCAAAAAAAGGAAAATATATAGAAACAGATAAAATAATTCAGAAAATCATAGCCAGGGGACATTTAGAGCAGGAGCCTGTAGTCTTTTCCACCAAATGAATCTTATATAAAAAAAATGTTAACACTTAATATGTTATTCAGAGTCATGTTATTAATATGTTGATGATAATTCTGAGTATCCAGAGACCCCACTGTTTGAGATTAATTCTAAAGACAGAAAATGTGTAATCCTTAACATAAATTAATGTCTGTTCTTTAAGCCCAATATAGAATGAAAGGAGAATTTACATTTGATTTCTAAGATATACAATTCTAGCACTCATCTGTCAGTTTTTCATACTTCGGTGGCTTGTGTGTTGCTGTGATTCTGGGAGCTATGTGACCAGTATTTTAAATATCAACAGGGTCACCAATGGTATACAGGTTTCAGTGGCCCTTCCAAACTAGAACAGAATAGGAAGAAGTAGAGAAGTAAGTACCACTTCTGAACGATTAGTCACTGAAAACTTTTAAATAACCACAGAACATTGTTAGATATAGGGCCAAAAGATAAGCCACTCAGGTAGGAATGCACAGAGCATACAACTGGAGAAAAGATGCCTTCTCAAGGTTGTTGTTGTTGTTGTTAAGTGTTGTTGAGTCGGTTCTAACCCATAGCAACTGTATAGGATTTGTATAGGGTTTGCAAGGAGCAGCTGGTGAGCTTGAACCTCCGACCTTGCAATTCAAATCACTTTGCAGTCTGGTGAATTAACCCACAGTGCCACACCAGGACTCCAGGGTAGAGTTGACCATAATGATGTGAATGGAGCAACTACTTTGGGACCTTAATTTCATGATGGCGCACAACTCAAAATGATTTAAATAATTTTTTTAAAAACCTACAAACATCTGTTAATAATCAGAAGGTGGAATGTATAAAGTATGAGTCTAGGAAAATTGGAAGTTGTCAAAAATGAAATGAAACACATAAAAATCAATATCCTAAGCATTAATGAGTTGAAACATACTGGTATTGGCCATTTTAAATAAGACAATCATATGGCTTACTAAACCAGGAATGTCAAATTGAAGAGTAATGGTGCCTCATTCAAACGGTAAAAAAGAGCATTTCAAGATCTATTTTGAAGTATATTGTTACCTTTGATAGGATAATATCCATAAGCCAACAAGGAATACAGACCTGGTGTGGAATTGTGGGTTAATGTGCTGAACTGCAAGTTGGTTCGAACCACAAGGTCAGAGGTTCAAGCTCACCAGCCACTCCTTGGAAACCGTATATAAGATCAATATGGGTCAGAACTGACTCGATAGCACTTATCAACAACAATACAAGGAAGACAAGTTAAGACCTTTATTAGTCAAAGTTATTCACCAAACACTAAAGTCAATGATAATGAAATTGAAATATTCTACCAACTTCTTGAGTTTGAAATTGATCAAACATGCTATCAGGATGCATTAGTAATTACTGGTGATTGGAATGGGAAAGTGGTAAACAAAGAGGCAGGATCAATAACTGGAAAATATGAAATTGGTGATAGAACCGATGCTGGATGTCATATGACAGAATTTTGCAAGACCAGTGACTTATTCATTGCAAATACCTTTTCAACAACATAAACAGCAACTATACGCATGGACCTCACCAGATACAATCCAAAGGAATCAAGCTACATATATGTGAAGAGACAATGGTGAAGCTCAATATCTTCAACAAAAAATAAGGCCAAGGGCAGACTGTGGAATAAACCTTCAGTTGCTCATATGCAATTTCAGGCTGAAGCTGAAGAAAACTAAAGCAAGCCCAGGAAAGAAAATATATGACATTAAGTATATGCCACCTAATTAATAGACCATCTCAAGAACAGAGTTGAACAATGCAGACCAGAAGAGTTATGGAATGACATCAAGAACATCAGACTCTGAAACATGTTTTTGAGGGTAAAGAATCTAAAGCAACTGGAAGAAATGAGGAAGTAAAAGAGCTGAACAGAAAATCTCAAGAAGGCAAACTCAAAATTATAATGAATTGTGCAAAGACCTGGAGTTAGAAAATCAAGGGGGAAGAATATATTTAGCAGTTTTCAAGTTGAAAGAACTGAAGAAAATGTTCAAGCCTTGGGTTACAAATTGAAGAGCAAAAAATTAAATGATGCAGGAAACATCAAATGAAAATGAAAGATGCAGTCACTGTACCAAAAAGAATTAGTTAATGTTCAACCATTTGATGATGTACCGTATAATCAAGTGTTAGAAGAACCAGTAGTATTAGAAGAAAAAGTCCAAGATACACTGAAGGTATTAGTGGGTAAAAATGGCCCCAGGAAAGGGGAACTACAAATTGAAATATTTCAACAAACTTGGTGGCATGCTTTAAGCACTTACTCATCTATGCCAAAAAATTTGGAAGCAAGCTACCTGGCTACTGATTGTAGATCTATATTTTTGCCCATTTCAAAGAGATGTGACCCAGAAGAATGTAGAAAATATCTAATAATATAATTAAAATCACATGTAAGTAAAAAGTAAAATT
>NW_006408575.1:6498897-6499726 GCF_000296735.1 Chrysochloris asiatica | reverse complement strand
GAATAGAGAGAAATACTGTTAACTGATGGTACATGCAGGGGATTATAATCATTGTAATGAAGCAAAGTATATGATTTGTTGAATGTAAAACTGATGATCTGCCCTATAAAATTTAACTCAACTCACAATAAAAACTAAAAAAAAAAAAAAAAAAAGGATTGGAGAGTACATCAACAAGAAGCTGCCAGAAATTTAAGCCATATTAAGAAGAATATGGAATCAGGGATATCATTGCTGAAGTCAAATGAATCCTGGCTAAGAACAGAAAATTCAAGAGGTTTACTTGTTTTTAATTAACTATTCAAAGACATTAGACTGTGTGGACCATAACAAGTACAGATAACATTGAGAAGAATGGGTATTCCAAAACACTTAATTGTGCTCATGAGGAACCTGCACATAAACCAAGAGGCAGTGGTTTAGACAGAGCAATGGGATACTAAAAAC
The DNA here is from genome assembly GCF_000296735.1 of Chrysochloris asiatica. Taxonomy (NCBI): domain Eukaryota; kingdom Metazoa; phylum Chordata; class Mammalia; order Afrosoricida; family Chrysochloridae; genus Chrysochloris; species Chrysochloris asiatica. Next base: position 6,499,279 of record NW_006408575.1, on the reverse strand, counting down.
ATTTAAAATCAGGAAAGGTACTCACCAGAGTTGTATCTTTTCACCATACTTATTCAATCCTTATGCTGAGCATTTAGAAACAAAATTATATGAAGAAGAACGTGGCATGAGAATTGGAGTAAAACTCGTTAACAGCCTGTGATATGAAGATGACACAAACTTGCTTTCTGGAAGTGAAGAGGATTTAAATACATACGGATGAAGATAAAATACTATAGCCTTCATGGTGGATTGCACCCTAACATGAAGAAAACAAAACTGTTCACAATTGGACCAATACATAATAGGATGATTAATGAAGACAAAATTAACGCTGTTAAATACTTCATTTTGCTTGGATCCATAATCAACACTCATGGAAGTAGCAGTCAAGAAATCAAAC
>NW_006408575.1:6496323-6497354 GCF_000296735.1 Chrysochloris asiatica | reverse complement strand
ATTGATGCTTTTGAGTTATGGTGTTGGATGAGAATATTGAAAGTGCCATGGGCAGCCAAACGAACTAATAGATACATTTTGGAAGAAGTGCAGCCAGACTGCAACTTGGATGCCAAGATGGCCAGACTTTGTCTCTCATACTTCAGACATATGGTCAGGAGGGACTAGTTACTGAAGAAGGATATCATGTTTGGTAAGGTGGAGGGTCAGAGAAAAGAGAAAGAGCCCCAGTGAGATGGACTGGCAAAGTGGCAGCATCAGTGGGCACAAGCGAGGCAACAATTGTGAGGATGGCCCAGGATTGGGCAGTGTTCCGTTCTGTTGTACCGACTGAATGGTACTTAACAACAATAACAGCATACAATCTTACAATAACAGTGAAATCAGTCGTCTGTGAGTGAATACATGGATAGACATGTAAGCTGAACAGAGGAGAGAGTGAATGAGACCACACCCACAAATACATATGGGTTTGAAAGAGGACATGTCTATATATTTTTACATATGTTGCTAATACGGCCATGAATATAACAGAGCATACAGAGGGTTGGTTATTAACACTTCTTGCCCATAACCAAATATTATGAGTGAATTTGTCACTAGGTCTATGGTCTCAGGACCATAGTATTGCAAGACAGCAAAGTCAATGTTCCTATTTCAGTTAGTAGCAACTGGAGTCTTAAAAGCTTTTGAAAGGGCATCTAAAGTGCAACTATTGGTCTTTTCCCATCTGGAGCAAACTAGAATATAGAAAATCAAAGATACAAGGAAACAACCAGTCCAAAAGACTAATGGACCACGTGAAATCCAGTCTCCACAACTATCATACAATGAATTTACTAAACATGTCTTTTTTAACCATGGTCTTTGTAACCCCAAATGGTGGTTCATACAAATAGGGTGGACAGATCTCTAACATGAGGATTGGTTAGTTTTGTCATCTCACTAAGTTTAACAAGAGTCGTTTCAGAAGCAGATATAGGCAATCCCAGGCCCATCAAGAAAGAAGAGTCACAAGTCAAGCACTAGAT
>NW_006408575.1:6493596-6494118 GCF_000296735.1 Chrysochloris asiatica | reverse complement strand
TTCCACCTTCAAGATACAAGTTGTAGAACTTAATAAAGCTTGAAATTGTGTATTTATGTTTGTAATTCCCTGCTTTAGTATCATTCCTCCCACTAAGCTATTAAGTTCTATGTGTTTGTTTTGAACTCACCATCGTTTTTTGATGGAAAACCTAGTAGAGTATCTGCCACAAAGAAATGATTCCTTGCATATGCATTGTATTCAATAGATTAATGTCATGAGGAGTATGCCACCCAGAATTTTTGTAAAGCAGTATCATATTGCCATATAGGTTTATCTTAACTTCTTTACCACACAAAAGTGATAACTCTCAAAAGGCTATCCTGAACAATGTTAAGATGCTTGGCTGTCTTTTGAATCTTGGTTTTCCTGGCATACCACTATAAAATAAGACACTGGAGGGGGAGAGAAAGGAAGAGCCAGAAATATCACCATAGAAATCTTGTAAGTCTGTCTTCTGCCTATAACTGATTGTAATACCCAAAAAGGGGCTACAGTATGCCCAGTGAAGGAGATTTCCTG
>NW_006408575.1:6475986-6493095 GCF_000296735.1 Chrysochloris asiatica | reverse complement strand
TCCAGCTGATAAGAAGAGAGGGCACATGTATAAGAACACCCACACTTGCAGATAATGCCCATTTGACCTGTCTTCGATGGCTGGATGATCAGAGCTCAACCAGAAGAAGAATGAAGATGAAAAAAAGAATAATCTGATACAATCTGATGAACTTGACCTACACCTATGGAAGCAGTAGCCTAAAAGAAGGAACAAATCTTCACAGCGAGGATCATTCCCACTCCCTCCATACACGGAGAGGACAGAGATGGGCAACTTGGACATTGGCTACCCAGGTGGCTACAGAGGCAAGAAGTGACTGGCTTGCAAGCTTTTGAGAGGGAACCTAGATCCAGAGGGTGTGGAGCAAGGTAGAATCTCAACTGAGTAGTATCCAATCTATCTAGGTGGGGCAGAGGAAAGGAGATGGGAATAGGTTTCTTGGGATACAATGGTGAATAGTTTTTATCAGGACTGATTGTAAGGGCTGGAAATGTAAAGGTAGCTGTTTTGTAGCAAAGGGAGGGGAGGTATTAACTTTGCAGTCTAGGAGCAGAGGTCACTGGGATCATCAAGGGAGAAGAGCAGATATCAAAACCCTACCCAGAGAAACAGTGATGCCAGAGATGGAGGCAGAGACAAAGATGTGGAGAGATGGAGAGGCTGGGGACTTTGGACCCAGAGAGGGAGAGGGGCTGTGTGATGACAACCAGGGGGCAGGATTGCGGGTTATACCCTGTGGTTGGTGGATGATGCATGGAGAGGATTGTAACCGTGGTAAGGAAATGATATACGATGGGATCAATGGAAGCTAATGTTCTCCCATGTAAACTATCACATAACTTACAATAAAGCATTAAAAACAAAACAAAACAAAAAAGGTTATCCTGAAGGATTGCCACAATTATTTTTTTACTGTGAGAATTGTGGTAAAGAGAAAAGAAAGAATTCACCATGTTTGTCCAATGAGCGATGTGTGCGATGTATACATTCTTGTGTGCTTTCTACTAGTCCATAAGTGGGGAGATATTAACATGACATAAGTCTAAAAATTTCAAATAGGTTTTTAAAATTATCTGTGGAAAGTTCTGTTTACTGATTTTCAAACAGACAGATGAGACAATGAATTGCTAATAATGAAAGAAAAGAAAAGAAAAAAATAGTTGGGTGAATAATTTCTTCTTAGATCTCTTTGTTCTAAGGCACTTGGTCCACTATCAGAATTGTTTATGAGACACTTTGAAAGTCCCTGGAGGTAGTTTTAGCTCAATTAAAACCTGATTATTTTGTTCCTAGGATCTGAAGTGAACTATGAAATTGAGAGAATTGACTTTGTCAGGTTTCATGTTTCCTACCCTCTTAGGTCCCAGAAATTAACTCTTCATCAGTCTGACATGTAGACATTGGATTAGGGTTATCATTATTATAAATTAGTGCCCTTTTATAATTGCCCTTCTTAATGAGCCTGAGTTAATTGAGGACACAGTCAATAATGTTGACAGTTCTTCATTTAGAACAGTGAGTGTTACACAGTAGAAACTTATTTATTTGGAAGAAAGTATGGATGGATGCATGGGTAAATGGATAATCATAATAACTGTAGGTCAAATCACTAATATTCCTAGGATATTAGTGAGTGATAAAGACATATCAGTCACAGGAGAGCCTCCAGTGCTTACATTGTAACTAGAAATGTAAGAAAAACAATTAGAAATCCAAATGCAAAATCACAAACTTCAACCTATACTGTGTACCTCATACAAATTGGATTGAAAATGGATCATAGACCTAAATGCTGAAAGATAAAACTGTTGTTGCTAGGGGCCATCAAGTTGGTACCAACTCAGAGGTACCCTATGCACAACAGAAAAAACACTGCCCGGTCCTGGGCTAACTTCACAATCATTGCTACATCTGAGCCCACTGCTTCTGCCACTGTGCCAATCCACCTCACTGGGGGTCTCCCACATTTTTCTCTGAACCTCCATTTTACTAAACGTGATACCCTTCTCCAGGGACAGGTCCCTCCTGATAATATGTCTGAAATATGAGAGAAGAAGCTTGGCCATCCTGTCCTCTAAGGAGCACTCTGGCTGTACTTCTTCCAACACAGATCTGTTTGTTCCTTTGGCAGTCTACGGTACTTATTCTCCTCCAAAACCTAACTCAAATACATCAATTCTTCTACAGTCTTCCTTATTCACACTCCAATTTTCACGTGCATTTGAGGCTATTGAAAATACCATAGCTTGGGTCAGGTGCACCTTAGTCCTCAAACTAATACCTTTGCTCTTGAACACTTTAAAGAAGTCTTGTGCACCAGATTTGCTTAATGTGATATGTCATTTGATCGCTCCACTACTGTATCCATGACACTTTCAAAAGATAACCAAACACAAAATCTTGAGTTAGTCCAAGATTTCATAGGCATGACATCTTTAAAATAAAAGAAAAAGTAGTTGAGACTTCATCAAATTCAAACCTTCTACTCTGTAAAAGAGGAAGTGTAGTGACTCCATACATTAAGAACAAGGTCAAGTCCACCAGCCACTCCGCAAGAAAAAAATGAGACTTACCCGCAAAGATTGAAAAAAAAAACCAACTGCTGTGAAAGGGATCATATTAGAAGGTCTCAGAGAGAGTGACAGAAAAGGTAGGTCAAAACTCAAAATTAGATAAAAGACCAGGCTTACTGGTCAGGAAGAGACTGGAAAAAGCCTTGACCCCCCCTTCAGGTCATGAAAGGAACTCATCCTTGTGGCCCAGTTTTCAGCCAAGCAGAAAATAAGTATGTCAGAGACAACAACAACAGTAAGGTTTTCTCATCATGGAATAGTCAATCATTCAAAATCAAAAGGGCAGTATGCACCTGAGGACAAAGTTGAGAAGGGATGGGAAAGTGGGTGGAATGGAAATCGGAAGCATAAGGAGGAAGTGGGATAACTGTTGTCACAGGGAGGGGTTGCAATCACTGAGATGAAACAAAGTGTATCATTTGTTGAATGTAAAACTGATGATCTTGTCTGTAGAAACTTCATTCAATTCACAAGAACAAGTTAAAAACAAAAGAAATCCTATACTGAATCTCTGTGAGTCAACTAACTCAATAACACTTAACCACAACAACTCTGCAAAAAGTATTAATAGAGTAAAACAACAAGCCACAGACTGGGAGAAAATTAAATGTAAGACACATATCTGACAAAGGATTTGTTCTATTCTGGAAATTTATATTATATATTCTTAAACAAAAAATCTTTAAAACTTGTACTAAGTAAACAAAACCTGTATTTTTTAAAATGGACAAAAGATTTGAAGAGCTATTTACCAGTGTTATACGGATAACAAACAAGTACTTAAAGTGAAGAGGATTTAAAACATTTACTGATGAAGATCAAAGAGCACAGCCTTCAGTATGGATCACATCTCAATGTCAAGAAAACAAAAATCCTCACCCCTGGACCAATAAACAACATTCTTATCAACAGAGAAAAGACTGAGGTTGTCAAGGACTTCACTCTTCTTGGATCAACTATCAACACATGGAAGAAGCAGTCAAGAAATCAAAGGACATATTGCATTAGGCAAATCTGCTGCACAAGACCTTTTTAAAGTGTTGAAGAGCAAAGATGTCAGCTTAAGGATTAAGGTGCACCTTACCCAAACCATGGTATTTTCAATAACCTCATATGCATGCAAAAGCTGGACAGTGAATAAGGAAGACCGTAGAAGAATTGATGTTTTTGAGTTATGGTGTTGGAGGAGAATATTGAAAGTGCCATGGGCTGCCAAAAGAACCAATAGATCCCTTTTGGAAGAAGTGCAGCCACTTGGAAGCCAAGATGGCCAGACTTTGTGTCCCATACTTCAGATATATTGTCAGGAGGGACCAGTCACTGGAGAAGGATATCATGTTTGGTAAGGTGGAGGGTCAGAGAAAAAGAGAAAGACCCCCCAACGAGATGGATTAGCATCAATTGACTCAAGCATGGCAACAGTAGTGAGGTCAGCCCAGGACTGGGCAGTGTTTCATTCTGCTGTGCATAAGATCGCTATGGGTTGGTACTGACTTGATGGCATCTAACAACAACAACAACATCATTTGTCATGAAGAAAATTTATGTTAATACTACAATGAGATAACATGAAACACATTTTCAAGTAGGTATAAAGTGCAGGTAAGAAATTGGAAAAACTACATTCCTCATCTTTGTGAACAGAAACTTAAGGTATCTTTGGAAAATAGGCAATTTCTTAAAAAGTAAAACATGTATTTGTCATATTACAAATTAAGTTGAAAACTTACCCAAATGAAATTTACAACTTTTATATTCATCCAAGAATTTGGATTGCCCCAAACACAAATGTCCTGCTGGTGAACGGATAAATTGTAAAATGTAATATTACTCAACAACTAAAAAGAAAGAAAGAATGATAGATGTGATATGGGTGAATCTCATACATCATTGTTGTTGTTGTTGTTGTTGCTGTTATGTGTCATGGAGTTGGTTCCAACTCATAGCAACCCTGACAAAGGTTTCCGACGCTGTAAATCTTTATGGGAGCAGAAAGTCTCATCTTTCTCCTGTAGAACAGCTGGTAGTTTCAAACTGCAGACCCTGAGGTTAGCAGCACAATTCGTAACTATTATGCTACCAGAGCTCCTTCATACATCATGCTAAGTAGAAAAAAAGCTTTAAAAGCTACATATTGTATGATTCCATTTAAAGGACTTTTTTTTTTTTTTTTAATTATGAATTGGTGAAGGTTTACAGAGCAAATCAGTTTTCCATTCATCAATTCATGCCATTGATTGCACTCATCCTACTTTTTTTCTGTTTCCCATTTCCATTCTTCCTTCCTTCCTGCCTTCTCAGCGTTGTCCTTTGGCCTTTGATTTCAAATAGTTGATTATTCTAAGGAATACCTACCTCCCTAGTGTTACTGTTCACCTTATAAGCCATTGCTATGGAGTTAATTCTAACTCAGCAATTCTATCTAGTTTCTGAGACTGTAGATCTTTAGGGGAGCAATCAGCCTCCTCTTTCTTCTGCAGAATGGTTGTGAGTTTGAACAGCCAACTTTGCTATATTAGCAGCTCCACACCTAATTCACAGCACTACCAGAGCTCCTTGTTCACTTTATAGACCTCTCTGGTGTGGAGCTGTAGGATAAGCATGGGAATGATAACTGCAAGGTTGGAGGTTCAAACCCACAAGCCATTCCTTGGGAATTCTATAAAAGACTGCTATAAGTCAGAACTGACTCAATGGCAATTAACAACAAGTCTAATGTTTAACAAAAATGGGGGAGCAGGGAGAGAGCAGATAAGTTCAGTTCTAGTCCTACAAGGTAACAAAATAATAGGATTGTAAAACAGATTGGTGTTTGCCAGGTCTGGAAATAGATGCAGGATAGATGAGGGATCTGTATATTGATTATGATGGTGGTTTCATGAATATGCATTTAGAAAAAGTCAAAGAAATTTTGGTGTGGCACTGCAGTATAAGCACTGAACTGTGAACCACAAGGTCAATAGTTCAAGCCCACCAGCTGCTCCTCAGAAATTCCATACAGGGTTGCTATGTGTCAGAACCGACTTGATGCACTTAACAATAACTTGGACTTCTGGTGTGGTGCTGTAGAATCAGCACTGGACTGCGGACCACACAATTGGCAGTTCAGTCCTACCAGCTGCTTATCGGAAACCTAACACAGTGTCAGTATAAGTTGGAACCAACTCAACGGCACTTAACAACAACAACATAGAACTGTTTGCAGAAAAGTAAATTTTACTGAATATTAATTTAAAAGTGAATATATGCTGCAAGCTAAGAAAAAACACAAAAGTATATAGCTAAAATCATTATCAATATATTTTTAAATAATAATATAATCATATTAATGATAAAAATTACAAACACTTGTTGAGGACTTATTTGTAACAGGCATTTTACCAAGGCTTCTCTGTATTTTATCTTCTTTAATCCTTGTAATTGAGCCGGTGCTACAATGGTTAAAAGTTCAGCTGTTAACCAAAAGGTTGGTGGTTTTATCACACCTGGTCGATCTGCTCCTGTAAAGATTACAGTTTAGAAAACCCAGTGGAGAAGTTCTTCTCTGTCACATGAGGCTGCTATGAGTAGGAAGCAATCCTGTGGCACCTAACAACAACAACAGCAATCCTTGTAACAACCTTACCTGATAAGAACTATCATTATTCCCATTCGCAGATAAGAAAATAGAGGGCCATACAGATGAAGCACATTTCCTCTGATCTCATAGTTCCCCACCCAGGTAACATGATGGCACTCTGATGGCACTACAATGCTGCCCACTGGAAGAATGGCAAGAAACTGAACTGGGAACCAGGACGATGTCATAAAGCTAATCTGCCACTAGCACACTGGTGATTGTGGTGGTTATGTGCCCTGAAGTTGGTTCCAATTCATAGCGACCCTGTATAGAGTTTCCGATGCTGTAAATCTTCACAAGAATAGAAAGGCTCATCTTTGGCCCATGGAGCAACTGGTAGATTCGAACTGCTGAAGTTGCAGTTAACAGCCTAGCTTGTAATCCACTACAATACTTAATCGTTGTGCTTTTTTCATTTTCCTATTTCTAATCCAAAGCATTAGAAAAAAAGTGACTTCTCAGTTTCCATCTAATCCTTGTTTTTGGGTCTATGACAATTTCTAGCTACTTGCTGTCTAGAAAGTCTAGAATTTCTGACTCATTCAAGCTCTTTGTTTATTCTGCTGTTAGCCTGTTGGACTCTGGTATGCAAAATTCTACCATGAGTTCTTTATTCCTTACAATTAAACTATGAAATAGTACAAGGCATATGACATCATTATTGGGTTCAGTTTGCTCACAGTGTAGGCAGGTGGGACAGAGACAAACAACTAAAAGGAATCCAGGGTGTTAAGTTCTCAACTGAGGAACAGTGACATTTGAAATAATGGACAAGAGTGAAGGCTCTGGAGACAGGGAGAGTTGTGTTTAAGACTTCTCTCATCCTCAGTAACAAGATGCATGGGGTGGCTATGAGCCTAAATAAGACACCATATATAAAACAGGATGAAATTCTGTGTGATATAGTGATTACACCTGTTCACAATAATTATTAAGTTATTGAGGCATTGGACTTTCTTCTAGAATCAAAAAGAAAGGAGAAAACAAAAACTCAGAAAGGGTAAATACGTTACTCAGTGTCAAATAGCCCCATTGCCATCAAGTTGATTCCGGCTCATAATAACCCTATGTAGGGAGGGTTTCCAAGACTGTAAAACTTTATAGAGCAGAAAGCCTCCTCTTTCTCCAAAGGAGCAGCTTATGGATGATTCTGAAATGCTGACCTTGTGGTTAGCAATCCAACATGTAATCCACTACACCACCAGGACTCCTTTAGCTAGTTGAATTTTGAACACTACACAGAACAGTGTCATGCTGAATAGGCAATTTGGCTAAATGGTTTTTAATGCTCATGAAATGCTATATTTCTCTGACCTTGCTGGATAAGCCATGTCCTTCATATTTGTTAAGACCCCATTTCCCATCACCATATCTACCTAGAAGTTGGCAAGTGCTATAAACCCTCCACAGCCTTGTGTCATGGAAGAAGTGTGCCTCAATGAGATAGATCTCTCCATCTTCCTTTAGGGTACAGATTGTTCCCACAGGAAATATGACTGCCCAGAAATGATGCTATGTATTTGGCACTATCTTCAGTCATGTATTATCTTCTGTTCCTCACTGGAGTCATCTCTGGCACTCTCTGGAATTCCACTTAAGTGACTTTTTCATCTTTCTATTTGTTCCTCTTGAAGTAGCTATATAATTAGCAATGTTTGACATCAATAGAATATATTACTCTATATTAGTGATTCTCAACTGGGGGTGCTTTTACCCCCTCCATCTGACATCTGGCAATGTCTAGAGACTGTTTTGTTTGTGAAAATGGGGGCAGGGTGTTGGCATCTAGTGTGCAGAGAATGCAGCTAAATATCCTCCATTACATAGCACATCCTCTACAATGAAGAATTATCTGGCCCAAAATGTTAATACTGCTAAAAATAGGCAACTCTGCAACTTTCACATCAATTTGCCCACTTGATTATTAGTACACAGTTGGAATGAAAGCCTTATCAAAATCCACATTAAACAAGACAGATACCCCACTGTAGGGTTGTAGAACTGAAAACTAAGGAAGTAAAGTGAACTGTCCAAGGCTAAAAGATGATGAGCTACTGGCAAAATCAAGGCTGAAAATTTCCTGATGTCCAAGATGGAATGTACTATGTATGAATCTGGGAAAATTGGAAGTTGTGAAAAATGCAATGGAATGCATAAACATCGATATCTTAAGCATTAGTGAGCTGAAATGGACTGGTATTGGCCATTTTGAAACTGGCAACCACAAGGTTTACCATGCTGGGAAAGACAAATTGAAGAGGAATGGTGTTTCATTCATTGTCAAAAAGAACATATCCAGAGAAGTCATGAGGTACAATGCTGTCTGTGATAGGATAATATCCATGTGCCTACAGGGACACCAATTAATTCAAATTTACGTACCAACCACGAAAGCCACTGATGATTAAATTGAAGAATTCTATAAACTTCTTCAATCTGGAATTGATCAAACATGAAATCAAGATGTATTGGTCATTATTGATGATTGGAATGCAAAAGTTGGGAGCAAAGAGGAAGGATCAGTGTTGGAAAATATGGCCTTGGTGATAGAAATGATGCTGGATAATGCACGATAGAATTCTGCAAAACCAATGATTTGTTCATTTCAAATATCTTCTTTAGCCAGCATAAGAGATGACTATACACATGGACCTTACCTGATGGAATACGTAGAAATCAAATTGACTACATCTGCAAAAAGAGATGATGGAAAAGCTCCATATCATCAGTGAAAACAAGGCCAAGAGCAGACTGTGGAACAGAACATAAATTACTCATATGCAAATTCAAACTGAAGCTGAAGAAAATGAAAACAATTCCATGAGAGCCAAAATATGACCTTGAATATATTCCACTTGAATTTAGAGATCATCTGAAAAACAGATTTGATACATTAAACACTAAAGACCGAAAACCAGAAGAGTTGTGGGATGACATCAAGAACATCATACATGAAGAAAGCAAAAAGACATTGAGAAGACAAGAAAGAAGGAAAAGATCTAAATGGATATCAGAAGAGACACTGAAACTTGCTCTCCAGCATAGAGATGCTAAAGGAAAAGGAAGAAATGAGGAGGTACTAGAGCTAAACAGAAAATTTCAAAGATCAGTTCAAGATGATAAAGCCAAATATTACAACAAAATGTGCAAAGATCTGGAATCAGAAAACCAAAAAGGAAGAGCATACTCAGCATTTCTCAAGTGGGGAAACTGAAGAAAAAATTCAAGCCTCGACTTTTGTTATCAAAAGATTCACTGGACAAATTATTGATTGATGCAGAAAGCATCAAGAGAAGATGGAAGAAATACATAGTCACTACTGTACCAAAAGGAAATGGTTAATGTTCAACCATTTCAGGAGGTAGCAAATGATCAAGCACCAATGATACAAAAGGTGGAAGTCTAAGGTGCATTGAAGGAATTGTCAAAGAACAAGGCACCAGGAATTGATGGAATAAAAATTGAAATCTTTCAAGAAAGTGAGGCAGCACAGAAGGCACTCACTCATCTCTGCCAAGAAATTTGGAAGACCACTATCTGGCCGAATAATTGGAAGAGATCCATATCTGTGCCCATTCCAAAGAGAGGTGACCCAACAGAATGCAGAAATCATCAGACAATATCTTTGATATCCCATGCGAGTAAAGTTTTACTAAAGGTAATACAGAAATGGCTGCAAGCATACATTGACAGAGAACTTCCAGAGGTTCAAGCTGTATTCAGAAGAGGCCGTGTAATGAGGAATATCATTGCTGATGTGCAATGGATCTTGGCTGAAAACACAGTATATCAGAAAGATGTTTACGTGTGCTTTATTGACTATGCAAAGTCTTTCAATTGTGTGGATCATGACAAGCTATGGATAACATTGCAAAGTATGAGTATTCTGGAACACTTAATTGTACTCATGAGGAATCTGTACCTGGACCAAGAGGCAGTTGTTCAAACAGAACACTGAATGGTTTAAAATTAAAAAAGGTGTGCGACAAGATTGTATTCTTTCCCCATACTTATTCAACCTGTATGCTGAGCAAATCATCCAAGAAGTCAGGTTCTATAAAAGAAAAAACATGGCATCAGGATAGGAAGAAGACTCATTAGCAACCTGCAATATGCAAATGATACAACCTTGCTTACTGAAAGTGAAGAGGACTTAAAATATTTACTGATGAAAATCAAACAGCACAGCCTTTGGTATGGATTACATCTCAATGTCAAGAAAACAAATATCCTCACCACTGGACCAATAAACAGCATTCTTATCAATGGAGAAAAGATTGAAGTTGTCAAGGACTTCATTCCTCTTGAATCAACTATCAACACTCATGGAAGCAGCAGTCAAGAAATCAAACAATGTATTGCATTAGGCAAATCTGCTGCACAAGACCACTTTAAAGTGTTCAAAACCAAAGATATCAGGACTAAGGTGTGTCTGATCCAAGCCATTGTATTTTCAATTGCCTTTTATGCATGTGAGAGTTGGACAATGAATATAAGGAAGACCGTAGAAGAATTGATGCTTTTGAATCATGGTGTTGGAGAAGAATATTGAAAGTGTCATGGGCTGCCAAAAGAACCAGTAGGTGTGTTTTGGAAAAAGTGCAGCCAGAGTGCTTCTTGGAGACCAAGATGGCCAAATTTCATCTCTTATACTTTGGACATGTGACGTTGGAAACAAAGATGAAAAGTCAGCAGCTGAAAAATATGGCCTTGGTAATCGAAATGATGCTAGAGATCTCGTGATAGAATTTTGCAAGACCAATCTCATTGCAAATACCTATATTAAACAACATAAAAGGTGACTGTACACATGGACCACATCAGATGAAAGGCAGAAATCAAACTGACTATATCTGTGGGAATAGATGATAGAAAAGCTCAAAACTATCAGCCAGACAAGGCCAGAGGCAGACTGTGGAAAAGACCACCAATTGCTCAGATGCAAGTTCAGGCTGAAGTTGAATAAAATTACAAGTCCAACAGAGCCAAAAATATGACCTTGAACCTTGTGATTATTGTTCAGTACCATTGAATCAGTTCCAACTTATAACAACCCTGTATAGAGTTTCTGAGGTTTTTTAAATCACAGGAGCCAGAAATCCTCAGCTTTCTTCAGCATAGTGGTTGAGGGGTCTCAAATCCTAGACCTTGTAGTTCACAGTCCAATGATTATGATATGGAGTCATCTTAAATATACTCATCTGATTTAGAGATCACCTCAAGAACAGGTTTGATGCATAAGACACTAATGAATGGGGACCAGAAGAGTTGTGGGATAACATCAAGAATATCATATAGAAAGAAAGCAACAGGTCACTAAAAAGATAGGATAGAATGAAAAGGCCAAAATCTATGTCAGAAGAGACTCTGAAATGTGCTTACCAGTGTAGAGATGCTAGACTGGAAGGAATAAATGAGAAAGTGAATGGGCTTAACAAAAAATTCAAATTGCAACTTGTGAAGACAAATTCAAATATTATAATGAAATGTGCAAAGACCTGGAGTTAGAAAGCCAAAAGGAAAGAACACACCCAGAATTTTTCAGGCTGAAAGAACTAGAGAAAAACTTTGAACTTCAACTTGCAATAGTGAAGGATTCCATGGGCAAAAATATGAATGATGCAAAAAGCATCAAAAGAAGATGGAAGGTATACACAGTCACTGTATCAAAAAGAAATAGTCAATGTTAAGTAATTTCAAGATATAGCATATGATCAAGCTCAGATGGTACTGAAGGAAGAAGTCCAAGCTGCACTGAAGGCATTGGTTAAAAAAAAAAAAAAAAAATAGGGCTCCAGGAATTGAAGGAATACAAATTGCAATATTTCAACAAACTGATGCAGCACAGTAAGAACACGCTAATGTATGACAAAAAATATGGAGGACAGCTCCCTGGCCCACCAATTAGAAGAGATCTATATTTGTGTCCATTCCAAAGAGATGACCCAGCAGAATATGGAAATCATCAACCAATACCATTAATATTATATACAAGAAAAATGTTGCAGAAGATAACTCAAAGACATCTGGAACAGACTATCAACAGAGAACTTTCAGAAATTAAAACCGGATTTAAAAGAGAATATGAATTAGGGCTATCATTGCTGACATCAGATGGATCTTGGCTGAAAGCAGAAAGATGTCTACTTGTGCTTTATTAAAGGACTGTATGGATCATGACAAACTATGAATAACATTGCAAAGAATGGGCATTCAAGAACACCTGATTGCAATTTGAGGAACTTATACACTGACCGAGAGGCAGTCATTTGAACCGAGAGGCAGTCATTTGAACCGAACAAGGGGATAATGAATGATAAAATCAGGAAAGGTGTGTGCCATGGTTGTATTTTTTCACCATACATATTCAATCTGTATGCTGAACAAATAATCCAAGAAGTTAGGCTATATGAATAAGAACACTGCATCAAGTTTAAGGAAGACCCATTAACAATCTGTGATATGCTCGCTTGTTGGAAGTGAAGACAACTTAAAATACTTACTGATGAAGACCCAAGTCTACAGCCTTCAGTATGGATTTTCTGCAGTTCAGTGTAAACAAATAAAAAAAGTTCACAATTAAACTAGCAAATAATGTCATGACAGAGAAAGGATTGCAGTTGCCAAATACTTCATTTTGCTTGGCTCTACAATCAACACTAATGTAAGCAGCAGCCAAGAAATTAAATGATGCATTGCATTAGGCAAATCTGCTGCACAAGACCACTTTAAAGTGTTCAAAACCAAAGATATCAGGACTAAGGTGTGTCTGATCCAAGCCATTGTATTTTCAATTGCCTTTTATGCATGTGAAAGTTGGACAATGAATATAAGGAAAACAGCAGAAGAAGTGATGCATTTGAGTTATGGTGTTGGAGAAGAATATTGAAAGTACTATGGACTGCCAGAAGAATAAATAAATCTAAGTATGCTCTTTACAAGCCAGGATGTTGACACTTCATCCCTCATACTTCATAAATACTATTGGAGAATCCAGTTCCTAGAGAAGGACAACATGGTTGGTAAAGTGGTGGATAAGCGAAAAAGAGGAAGACCCCCAATGAGATGGAGTGGCACAGTGGCAGCACCAATGGGCTCAAGTCTCACAACAATTGCAAGGATGGCACAGGACCAGGCAGGGTTTAAGTTCTGTTGTGTATAGTATTCTAGGAGTTGGAACCAATTCTATATCACCTAACAGCAATCCAGCGTTTAAGTGAGGGCAAAAAGAGAGCAGTCAGTTTATGTAATGGTGGTGGCATAATTTGAAAAAGGATATCAAGAATGGTTGTACAACTTGAAGGATGTATTCCACGTCACTGAATTGTACATGTAGAAATTGTTGAGTTGGCATGTGTTTTATATATTTTTTCACCTGTTTTCTTATTGAATTAAAAAAAAAGAAAGCCTTAGCTCCATGCTTGCAAGATTTTTCTTTCTTATCTGTTGCAGGAGGGTCTCTGTTTTGCATGCAACCTGGAGGTTGTTGTTGTCTGCCTCCTCTACCCACTTCTGTAGCAGGGACCTCAACTTACACATGTTATTGAAACTTAGCAGCAGAGCCTCAAAATTGCAGATGGTTGTTTGGCCAAACACCATTCTAAACCGAATCCTCAGAGCAAGACACACATCTACTTGGGTAAAACTTTTTTAAGACTCTAGTAAATTGCACAAGGTCTTTGTGGAGTTTTTATGTCCTGGGACACCTCAGGGTTCTCATCCATTTCTTGTCCTACTTAATGGCACCAGAATGGGTAGTGCTGTGGTTGGGGGATGCCCATTAGGAGTTGCTCTCACATCAGCCCTGCCTCACGCTCAGGGATGCCTTAGGGCAGCAGCCACATGCCAACCTAAGATACACAGTATGCCATGCCTTCAAATAATTCATATGGCTGGGGAACACACGGAAATGCCCCACATCTCAGCACAGGGTCCAACCCCAGACTCAATTCCTGACCCATGGGGTGCCTTGAACGCTCATCAGGTGAGAGGGTCAGTTCAGCCTTCCAGGGGTTTTGACCCTCTGGGCCCTCTGCCTCAACCACCAGGTGGGGGCAACAAGGCAAAGACAGTAGCCAAGTGTCTTGCCATGGGGAAGGTATGTGCCCCAAACTGAGGGACTGGTGAAACTTAAAATCCTCTTGAATGGACATTAAAAATTAGTAACTATCTCTTCCATGAAGTTTCCCTTGATTCCTCTAGCAGGAACATTTCTACCTCCTATCCACCCACTTGTTCCCATATCCTCTCTCCTTAGAGACAACCTCACATTTGAGATGATGTCTGTTATTCTCCTAGTGTCAGCACGTGGAAGAGGAAGGTTGGGTGAGAGAAAATGAATGTATATATGAGATGCCAAAGTTGCATGAACTTCTTCCAGCTCCTTCCATTTTCTGCTTATCTCACTGTAATATGCTCAGCCAAACATGTATCTTGGCCAACTCTTCCAATCAGTGAGAAGTGATTTAAGAAGGACAGGTAATTAGAAGATCAAACAACCCATACGGTTTCCAAGGAGTGGCTGGTGGGTTTGAACTGCCAACCTTATAGTTCAAACAAGCCTTGCAGTCTAGCGCTTATCCTATAGTGCCACACCAGTATTTGAAACAACCCATTTGTTGTTGCTGTTGTGAAGTGCCATCGAGTCAGTTCTGACCCATAGTGACCTTGTATAGGGTTTCTGAGGAGCAGTTGGTAAGCTTGAACTGCCGACCTTGCAGTTCAAATGGATTTGCAGTCTGGCGCATTAACCCACAGCGCCACATCAGGATTCCCCCACAGGACAGAGTAATTCAGAACTTGTGAAGATATTTCACTGCTTCCAACATTCTAAATAAATCATGGGCCTTCTAGGGATGGTCCTTTGCACTCTGTCCTGAAAACAGAGCAAAACACCAATGTTCTCTCTTAAGATGAAAGCTCTAAACTAAAATCACAGTAAAGAATCAGGTGTGCAACAAGTGATCATCTTTCTCCAGTTGCTTACTCTGGACAGAAAGGCTCTAGGCCAGTCTTCCTGAAAGCCTGCTCCCTGACACCCTAGAGCCATCTTGTGCTTTAGAAAATAATGGTTCAGTTTAAATAAATTGGCAAACACTACACATTTTATTCTTTTCTTAGGGAATCTTTGAAGAGGCTTTAAGAAACTACCTGTTCCTAAAAAACTCGTTTAATATATTAATATGTCAAGTTACTCACTTTGGAAAAAAGACAGTCAAGTCTTACTTCTGTCTTTGTTGCTGCACCTTCTCAATGCTCTACTCAAGATATGGGGGCTGTTTGGGAATCATATAAAGCCTACTTCTGGATTGCAAGGTATGGTATCAATATAGAGGACTGCTAGAGCAGGAGCACTAGTATCATTGATGTGAGAAAACACTTAAGAACTATTAACATCTACAAGGTGTTCTGAAGAACCTGTACCAAGAAGCACTCATTGAAACAGAACAAGAGGATACTGCATGGTTTAAAATCGAGAAAGGTGTGTGTCAATATGGTATTCTTTCACCATATTTAATCTATAAATTGAGCAAATAATCAAAGAAACTGGATTATATGAAGAAAACCTTGCTTCAGGACTGAAAGAAGAGTCATTAACAACCTGTGATATGCAGATGATACAACCTTACTTGCAGAAAGTGAAGATCAAAGTGATGACAATAAGAAACTGCAACCTTCAATGTGGATTATACTTCAACAAAGAAAGCAGTAATCTACTAGGGTTCTAATTCATATATGCATGGATTTAATTTCAAACAAAATGTGTTTAAACATGTTTCTGTTATCAATGGATAGTGATACAACATTCTCTTGGTAAAACACTTATCTTAGGTGTCTTACCTAATTTGGGTGCCTTAACACAAAAAAATATCAAATACAAATTGTGACTTCTGAGGAGATCTGCAGACCACTTAAATTGAAGGCAGAGGGGTCAGCTCAGAAAGTTATGGTGACTGCTTTTGGGGACCTCAAATGGCTAATACTAGTAGATTTTCTCAAAGGACACAAGACAATAATGGGGACTTATTATGAAGAAGATTCAAGAAAACAAAAAGTTGCACAGTGGGGGGAAAAAATGCACAGTGAGAAAAGGACAGCAAAGGAACACTGAGGGTTCTTTTCTTTTCTTTTTTTTCCCATCACAACAATGAACTGACTCTTTCTTTGTGAGTAGCAAGGGCTGCCTTATAAGTATTTGTTGCAGAACTTTAAACCATCCACCCTACAGTCCTAATCTTTTCCTTTCAGACTTATTTTCACAGAATATTTTAAACAAAACATTTGAGTCTCTCAAGAATGCCAAAACTGCCATTTTTACATGGTACAAATCAAAGAGCACAGAATTATTTGGAGAAAGATTATTGTTGCTGTTAGGTGCCATCGAGTTGGCACCGACTCATAGTGACCTAATGCACAGCAGAACGAAACAACGTCTGATTCTGGGCCAACCTCACTACTGTTGCCACACTTGAGTCCATCAATGCTGCCATCTGGCCAATCCATCTCGTTGGGGGTCTTCCTCTTTTTTGCTGACCCTCCATCTTACAAAACATGATGTCCTTCATCAGTGACTGTTCCCTCCTGACAATATGTCTTAAGTATGAGAGATGAAGTTTGGCCATCTTGGTCTCTAAGGCGCACTCTGGCTGCACTTCTTCCAAAACAGATCTATTGTTTCTTTTGGCAGCTGATGGCACTTTTAGTATTCTCCTCCAACACCATAATTCAAAGGCATCAATTTTTCTACGATCTTCCTTATTCACTGTCCAGCTTTGGCATGCATATGAGGTTATTGAAAATACCATGGCTTGGGTCAGGCGCACTTTAGTCCTAAAACTGACATCTTTGCTCTTCAATACTTTAAAAAGTTCCTGTGCAGCAGATTTGCCTAATGCAATACATTGTCTGATCTCTTGACTGCTTCTTCCGTGAGTG
>NW_006408575.1:6469686-6473406 GCF_000296735.1 Chrysochloris asiatica | reverse complement strand
GACTCACAAGCCACCACAGTAAGACAGACAGATGAGTGGTGGACGAGTGGGGAAAGATTAGAGACATGGAAACACTACCTTCAGAAGTGTATAGACCTAAACGGAGAGTTGTCTTCATAGTTTGATATTTTTGTTTAATAAAGATTTCTATGATTTATGACTTAGTCTCATATGTATCTAGAGAACAAAGCACAAGACAAATGATCCAGTCTTTACACCTACTACCCTCGGTCTTCTCCCCTACCCAGACATCCTCAGTGGTTGAGGGAGCTAGGAAGATGCTCTTTAATGAGGAAAGGAATAACTGCTGAGCTCTTCCTAAGAAACAAGAGATCCCCAGGAAGAATTTCTCCTGTTCTCTTTGAGTTGGGATTTCATAAAAAGTCTAATGTAAAGATAAGGTTAGTTCTATTGACATTTCACTTTTAACAAGCTACAGATGCTGAGAACTGTGCCAGATTCTTCTTACCTGTGAAGTTATATGAAAAAAACAAACCTTCAGAGACCAGTTATTGAAGTGATTTCACTGTTAAAACAACCAGAATTATGTGGATAGAATGTCTCTGAAATATGTTTGTTTATGCATCACAGCCCTTAGAGTGAGGTTAAATCCATCATGTCTCCCTTTGGGAGTTTGAGTACAAAATAAGATAAGACAAACTCTTAATGGCTTGTGTACAAAAAGAACTATTGTGTACTATATGAGCTTGTATATAGTAATAGTGGGAGGGTAACTTTCATAGTAGTCCTGGGGGGTACAGACAAATAGCATTCATGATTGCTAACCACAATATTGGAGGTTTGAGTCTACCCAAAAGTACCTTAGAAGAAAGGTCTAGCAATCTACTTCTAAAAAAAAAAAGAAATCACCCATTGGACACTGTATGGTTGTACAGTTCTACTCTGATATCCATGGGGTAAACTGCTTTTAAAACAAACAAACAAAAAAAACAAAAAACCTTTCATAGATTATTTGTACAATCTCCTTAAAAAGAAATTTGGCAATATCTATGAAATTTTAAAAGTACATGCCATTTAACCTAGTAGGTCCTTTTTTTTCACATTTTAATGTGTTTTAAGTGAAAGTTTACACAGCTATTAGTGTTTCATTCAACGGTTTAGACACAAATTGTTCTGTGTATCTCCCTACAGTATCAACGTTCTCCCCATTCCAATTCTACCTTTCCTGTTTCCATCTCTGCAGTTTCCTTACTCCTTTTTGCCTCATCATCTTTGCTTTTGGACAAATGTTGGTGTCATATAGTTTGATTATTTTAAGAAGCACATTCCTTACTAGTGTTATTGTTTGTTTTATAGACCAAACTATTATTGTATATTATTGACCATGCAAAAGCTTTCAACTGTGTGACTCATGACAAGTCATGGATAACACTGCAAAGAATGGGTATTCCAGAACAGTTCATTGTGCTCATGAGAGCAAGAGGCAGTTGCTCGAACAGAAAAAGAAGATAGTAAATGGTTCAAAATCAGGAAAGATGTGTGCTAAGGCTGTATTTTTTTCCACCATAATTATTCCATCTGTATGCTGTGCAAATAATCTAAAAAACTGGATTAGAGTTCCAGTTCTGGCAGGCAACAGAGAAAGCCAGGTAGGGAAGTCTCCATAAGGGAGGGATTGAAAACTCACAGAAGCCATGTTCACAGAACACTAGAGTTCTGGATCTACCATAAGGTCCAGGCTGTCTGTTTCCTGCACTTGCAAGTGAAAATAATCACAACATAAAGGAAAATACTACGAGTTAGGAATCTCTAGACACAGAACTCCCTCTGTGGCCACAGCCGCACTGGGAACTGGTGCTAACAGCAGTGAAGAGACATTTGCAAAAAGAAGGGCAGGAGATTCTACACATTTTTCCTTCCTCTTCCCTGTCACACCTTCTTTGCCCAGCCCAGACGCCTTCAGGTGGGTGGGTGCACAACCCCCCTACCCACCCCCCAAGTTTTCCCATGATGCAGAAAGAAGGAATTTGGTGGCTACTTATGACATCAACCTCGGGGTCACAGACCTAGAATTGACTTTCATGGGACCCTTCGTGTATATGTGCCATGGAGTTGGTTCTGGATCATGACGACCCTGTGAGGGGTTTCTGAGGCTGTGGATCTTTGCAGTAGCAGAGCACCTTGTCTTTCTCCCACAGAATGGCTTGTGGTTTTGGCCTGCTGGCCTTGTGGTTCAAAGTCTGATTGATGGCCACTACGCTACTGAGCTCCTTGTGCAGGATCCTTACCCAGGCCTATATAGCAAGAAAAAAGCAGGCACATCAGGCCTGACAGACAAACCATAGAACAATCTGTAAAACTCCAACATAAAAGGACACACTCCCTCAAGAATTACGCTGTGCACACACAGATACCTAATTGACCTTCAAAGACAAAAATAGTGGGCAATCTTTCTCCCATTAACTTCTCAAAATCTATCCACACACCTCCATGGTGGTGAGTAGAGGAGGGGCTTGAGCGAGCAGACATCCCTACCCACTGCTGGAGGCTTCTACTGTGCACACACACACTACCTGTGGACACTCGGCCATAGTTTTATTTTTGTTTTAAAGTGCTGGGTTTTGTCTCTGTTTTTATATTGCTTCTGCTTTTGGTCCTTTTGATCATACATTTTTCCTGGACGTGGGAGACTTTTCTCCCTACGTTACCAAAGAAGAAACAGTAATTGTGGCCATATCCTAAGCTACAAGCATACCCCATAATATTCCACCATTGAGACAAGAGACAATATCAGCTGCTAAGCATTACATGCGAAAAGGGAAACCTATCTCCTGACCATATCCACCAGGAGACACCTAGAAAACTTAGTAACACAAAAACAAACATCTATCTAAGCATTAAAAAACAACAACACATAACTACTGGAAATGACAAACAAAATATCTCAAACACAACAAATGATCTCAAAACATGTCCAAAAACAGAAAAAATAACTGAGACAAATGCGTTGGAGACAGACAAAGGCTCCCCAGAAGAGGAAGAGCAGGTTTTGGATTTGCTTGAGAAAAAATTCAGAAGAATGATATGGAAACAAATTCAAATGCTCCAAAAAGGGATGGAGGAAAACAAGGAAAAAATCAGGAAAGTACTATAAGAGCAATCAAACAAGATTGATACAGCAATGGAAACAATTCAAGACCTGCAAAAAGAGGTCCAGATGGTTAATAATTAAACATCAGAAATTGACAGCACACTGAAAGGGAAAAGGAGCAGAATAGAAGACATGGAAGCCAGAACTAGCAAGCTGGAAGACAAATCTCTCAATACTGCTAAGATAGAAGAGCAAGCAGAACAAAGGATAAAAAAAAATCTGGAGAGTCTAAGATTCATGCTGGATAACATGAAGAGGAACAAATTAAGAATTATTGGCATTCCAGAACAGGAAGAATCAGAGAAGTCCACAGAGGAGATAGTTGAAGAACTTCTGGAAGAAAATTTCCTTAATATCTTGAAAGAGGAGAAGATAAACATTCAAGAAGCCAAACATATTCCAGGAAGGATAGACACCAAAAGAAAGTCACCAAGACATATAATAATCAAGCTCTCCAAAATCAAAGACAAGGAGAGAATTCTAAAAGCAGCCAGGGAGAAGAGAAGTGTCACTTACAGAGGCAAGCAAATCAGATTAAGCTCTGACTTCTCAGCAGAAACCATACAGGCAAGAAAGCAATGGGGAGACATATACAAAACCCTAAAAGA
>NW_006408575.1:6468278-6469586 GCF_000296735.1 Chrysochloris asiatica | reverse complement strand
GTCTATCCAGCAAAACTATCAATCAAACATGATGGTGCACTCAAAACATTCCGGGATAAACAGAATCTAAGAGATTTTATCAAAACCAATCCAGCACATCAAAACATCCTAAAGGGAGTTATTTGGACTGAAAACCAACAAGATCAGACAACAACCAGAGATTGACAGGCATGGCAACACCTCCTGAAACTCAGTCAACAGATAGCAGAGTCCAGAACAGAATAAAACCACCACAACAAATTCAAAGGAGCTGGAAGGTCAACCAAAGATCAAAATAATATCAATGTCAAAGAAAGGATAAATGTAGGAACAGAGATCCTGGTGGTGAAGATGTCAGGTAGATTACAAGATACAATAGATTTTCTTAATTGGAGAGAAAAGTAAATAGACTATAAGGTAGCCCCAAAGAAAGTTAATACTTCACAACTTACCATGAAAATGAACTTCCAAGCAGAATAAGCAAACATGAAAACCAAGCAGAAACCAACAAGAAATAGCACAAAAAAAACATGAACTCAACTTTTGGATCTGCCATCTGCAGTTGAACCCTAGGATATGATTAAAAAATCTAAAGGCTAAGATCCAGGATAAGGAAGGAATTCCTCCTGATCAGCAGAGACTGATTTTTGCTGGCAAGCAACTAGAAGATGGACACACCCTGTCTGACCAAAACATTCAAAGGGAGTCCACTCTTTATCTTGTGTTGAGACTTCGTGGTGGCGCTAAGAAAAGGAAGACAAAGGCTTACACTACTCCCAAGCATAATAAGCATAAGAGGAAGAAGGTTAAGCTGGCTGTCCTAAAATACTACCACGTGGATGAGAACGGAAAAATCAGTCACCTTTGAAATGTGAATGACCTTCAGATGAATGTGGTGCTGGAGTTTTTATGGCCAGCTATTTAGATAGACATTACTATGGCAAGTGTCGTCTGACCTATTGCTTCAACAAACCAGAAGACAAGTAATTGTGTGTGAATTAATAAAAGACATGAACTAAAAAAAACAACAACAAACAAACAAAACCCACAAACTCAGCACAAGAAGGCACACAGAACAAAGCAACAAACAGCACTACCAAAAATTAATATAATGGCAGCAATTAATTCATACCTGTCGATAATTACATTGAATGTCAATGGATTGAATGCACCAGTGAAGAGACAGAGAGTAGCAGATTGGATAAGAAAACAAGACCTTTCAATATGCTTCCTGCAAGAGACACACCTTACACACAAAGACAAAAACAGACTAAAAGTTAAAGAATGGAAAAAAATATACCAAGCTAACTGCAACAATAAACAAGCAGG
>NW_006408575.1:6444876-6451484 GCF_000296735.1 Chrysochloris asiatica | reverse complement strand
GTGGCATCGGGATTGGAGGAAGACTTATTAACAACATGTTATATGCAGATGATACAATCTTGCTTGTTCAAAGTGAAGAGGACTTAAAATACTTACTGATGAAGATCAAAGAGCACAGCCTTCAGTATGCATTGCATCTCATTGTAAAGAAAATTAAAAATCCTCATTACTGGACCAATAAACAAGATTCTTATCAATGGAGAAATGACTGAACTTGTCAAGGACGTCATTCTTCTTGGATCTTCCATCATCGCTCATGGAAGCAGCTGTCAAGAAATCAAAGGAAAAAAAGAAGAAATCAAAGGACATATTGCATTAGGCAAATCTGTTGCACAAGATTTTTTAAAGTGTTGAAGAGTAGAGATGTCAGCTTAAGGACTAAGGTGCACCTGACCCAAGCCATGACATTTTCAATAACTTCATATGCATGCGAAAGTTGGACAAGCTTTCTCAGCAATACATTTGTCTTGTTGTTGCTGTTAGGTGATGTCAAGTCGGTCCGAACTCAAAGCAACCTTTTATAGGGTTTCTGAGGCTGTAAATCTTTGTGGAAGCAGAAAGTTTCATCTTTGCCAATGGATCAACTGATGGGTTCTAACTGCCAACCTTTTGGTTTGCAGTCCAGTGCTTAACCTACAGAGCCTCTGAGCTCCCATACTTGTCTTGTTGTTGTTAAGTGCTGTCAAATCAGTTCTGACTCATAACAATACTATATAGGTTTTCTGAGGAGTAGTTGGTGGGTTTGAACTGCTGACCTTGTGGTTTGCAATCCAGTGCTGATCCTATAGCGCCACACAAGAAATCTCTGTTTTAGTATCATTTGGGAAAAAAAAAAAAATAGCCACTACCATTGAGCCGATTACAACTCAGAGACCCAGCATGGGGTTTCTGGAGCTATAAATCTTTATGGGACCAGAAAGCCTCATCTTTCTTGCTCAGAGCAGCTGGTGAGTTTGAACTGCTGATCTTGTGGTTTGCAGTCCAATGCTTATCAACTACCACCCTATTAGGATGCCTTCAAAATGTGATCTATTAAAAACAGTGGTTTCTAAGGGGAATTGCTGTGTCAGTAAATTCAAGGCAAAAAGGACAGCTCAGAAGATTTGGGGGACTCCAAAGAGAGCATTTTGATAGACTTCATCATGGACAAGGGTTTATCAGGAAGAAGGTTTTTGTTTGTTTGTTTGTTTGTTTGATTGATTGATTGATTGATTTTAATGGAGAACTGCATTGCAGAGTAAAAGTTCAGGAAACTTCACTGAGGGATTTTTTTTTTTTTTCCCCAATCACTACAATGAACCTGCTTATTCTTTAAGGGTAGGAAGATCTGTCCTATGAGAATTTCATTGGAAGCCTTACCACATCCACCCTACAGCCCTTTCATACTTCTTTTTGTTCCCCAAACTCAAAGAACATTGAAAAGGAATGCAATTTGATTTCTCTGAATATAACAAAATGCTATTTTGATGTGGTATAAATGGAAGAGCACAAATTACTTTGAGGAAAGGCTAGAGAGATGGAAACACCATCCTCAGAAGTATATAGATCTAGATGAAAAGTATAAAACAATAAGTTCACATTTTGATATGTTTACTTAATAAAGGTGTCTATGATTTTATAGCAATACTTTTGAATTTACCCTCATATATTCAGTAATAAAAAAAGAACTATTGATACATACAGCTTGAATCTTCAGAGAGTTATGCAGAATGAAAACAGCCAAACAGAAATGTAACATACTGTATGATCCCATTTATGTATCATTTTCTACATGACAAAAATTTAGAAATGGAAATGGCATTAGAGTTTGACAGGGATAGGGGACAAGGACAATAGGGAGGAAGATAAGTGTGGTTGCAAAGACAACATGAGAAATCCTTGTGGTGATAGATACACCTACCTACACACACAATAAAATTGCACAGAGCTAAGTAGACACACTCTTTTACTCACACAAAGGAACACAAGTAAAACTGAAAATCTGAATATTATTGTTGAATTATATCAGTGTTAATGACCTGATTGCGATACTATACTACAGTTTTGCAAAATCCTACCACTGGGGGAAACTTAAAAAAGGATATGTGGGATCTCTCCATGTTAATTCTTTTTTTTTTTTTTTTTTTTTTATTGTGAATTGTGTAATTGTTTACATGGGAGAACATCAGCTTTACCTTCATCCTATCATATTTCATTTCATTGCAATTATTTCAATCCCCTCTATGCATCATCATTCAACAGCATTTGCTTCCATACCCCTGATTTCTTTTTTTATTTTTTTATTTTTTGGATGTACACCAAAACACTCAGGAATATATAACCATTCAAACAACCAAACCAAAGGGCATACCCTGCAAGCCTGCCTCCCGGCCACCAGCACAGACCCTCTCCCTCCTTGAGTCTAGAGTTCCCAGCTGCTCCATCTTTCCACACCATCATCTCTGCTTCTCTGGATAGGGTCCAGCACTCTGCTTATCCCTCTTGATGGTCCCAGGGTCCTCTGCTCCTGGACTTCAAGATCTACCACTCCTCTCCTTTCGTTACAAAACATCTACTTTTACATTTGCAACAATTGCAATCAGTCCTGATACCAATTATTCACTGTTGAACCACAGGAGTCTTATCCCCATCTCCTTTCAACAGGCCTGTCTTGACAGGTTGGAAACCACTCAGTGGATATTCTACTTGCCCCTGTGCCCTCTAAAACTAAACTCCCTCTTAAAAACTTGTAAGCCAGTCACTTCGTGCTTTTGTAGCTTTCCCCCCGCCCCCCCCACCGCACCCATTTTGTATAGCCTATATCTAAGTTGCCCATTCCTGTCGATCCTGTGTACAGAGGGGTTGGGAATGATTCTGTAAAGATTCATTCCCTATTTTAAGCTACAACATCCATAAGTATAGGTCAAGTTCACCAAATTGTTCCTCTGCTTTCTTCCTCTAGTCAAGTTCTGATCATCCAGCCATTGAATCTAAATCAAATGGGTACTATCTCTAAGTATGGGCATTCTTGTGTATCTCCCCACACTTCATATCAGCTAGATGCTTCACTCTCCTCTCTAGTCCTCTGTGGCTATGTCCTTGTCCATAAGCTCAGGAGTCCTCTCCATGTTAATTCTTAAATTTCTAGTGAATCTACAATTATCTTCAAAACAAAACAAAAACTTAATTTAAAATTAGTGTTACACTGCCATCATTTCTCAATCACTGCTGTGCCGCCATCATGGATAGCAGCCATGTACTGCCCATCAGGTTGACCAGAGTCACCAAGGTTTGGGGCAGGACCAGTTCACAGGGGCAGGGCACACAGGTACACGTGGAGTTCATGGAAGACACGAGCCACTCAATTATCTGCAACGTGAAGGGACCCATATGTGAGGGTGACTTACTCAGCTCATTGGAGTTGGAACAAGATGCCCAGAGACTGTGCAAAGGCTGCAGCTGAGCCCTGTATGCCTGGTCCACCACTTGGCCTGCAGTTGATGATTGGCGATTGTTCAATGAAGTGTTTATATTGTATGTAATATTTATATAATTAAAGTATAAAGTACTGTTCCCCAAAAAAGATTACTATTTATACTGGTAAAAAAAAGGTAGAAGATATTTACTGGATTCAATTTATCAACACTATATTAAACAAAAACACAATGTATATAAGAGGGATCTGAACAATAAATAATAAATAAGAACCATCAAAGAATTCTGGTGTTAGCAAAGAACTGTAAATGCATCATGGCCCACTGGAAAAATGAACAACTCTGTCTTAGAAGAAATACAACTCGAATGGTCCTTAGAGGTGAGGATGGTGAGACATCTTCTCTCATACTTTGGACATGTTTTTAGTAGAAACGAGTCCCTGGAGAAGGACATCATGTTTGGTAAAGTGGAGGGTCAGCTAAAAAGAAAAAGTGTCCAATAACTGAGGGCTATGAAAAGTTCAAGATGGGGGAGATTTTGAGAGCTGGGCAGAAGGAAGACAACAGTGAGATAACTGTGACCTTAAAGTTTAGAAGAGATTTGAATAGCATGGCCACTATAGAGGTATCTGGATGAACTAATGCCAGAAGTTAATATGTTTTATATTTTCATAATGCACTGGTGTTGTTTTTAATAGGTGCCATCCACTCATTTCCAATTCATAGCAACCCTATGCACAAAAGACTGACTTATCCTGTGTCATCCCAACATTTGTTATTACACTTCAGCCCATTGCTGTTGCCATGCATTGGGGATCTTCATCTTTTCTGTTGACCCTTTACTTTAACAAGCTTGAGTACCTTCTCCAGAGATTGTTGTTGTTGTTTTTAGGTGCCATCAAGTTGGCACAGACCCATAGTGACCTTATGCACAGCAGAACGAAACACTGCCCAATCCTGGGCCAACCTCACTATTGTTGCCATGCCTGAGTCCATCAATGCTGCCACTTGGCCAAGTCATCTCATTGGGAGTCTTCCTCTTTTCCTCTGACCAGTCTCCAGAGATTGGTCCCTCCTAATTCTCAAAGTGTGAAAGATGAGGTTCTCACCATCCTTGCTTCTAAGGAGCATTCTGGCTGTATTTCTTCCAAGAAAGATTTCTTTGTTCTTCTGACAGTTCATGGTACTTTCAATATTCTTCTCCAACACTAGAACCTAAATGCATCAATTCTTCTACAGGCTTCTTTATTTACTGTCCAACTTTCATATGCATATGAAAATAATCATGGCTTAGGTCAGGTATACCTTAGTCCTCAAACTGCTATCTTTGATCTTGAACATTAAAAGTGTCTTGTGCAGCAGATTTGCCTAATGCAATAAGTCATTTGATTTCTTCACTTCCACAAGTGTTGATTGTGGATATAAGAAAAATGAAGTCACAATACTCTAGAGATTATCAATCATGTTCAAAATACATTGCTATAATTGACCCTAATACAAAACCATCTGTAATAAGTAGCAACATTTTAAATGTGCAAACTGAAGACTAGAGAAATGAAATGAGGTTATTAAAAGAATCCCAGGGTTACAGAGGTTAAAGTGTTTGGCCACTAACCAAAAGGTGGTGGTTCAAATACACCAGTCACACCCAAGGAGAAAGATGCTGTAGTCTGCTTTCATAAAGGTTATAGCCTTGAAAACCTTATGGGGCCAAATCGGAATCAACTTGACAACACTGGGTTTGAGGTCCCAGACTTCAGTCCTCATAAAGTGAAGGAGGTCAGGATAGAACCTAAGGTTCCTGACCAATAAAGATCCACTCATTTCATTCCACATGAAACAAAAAGACTTCCAGATGGCCAAAACAGTAAGGAGAGGTACATAAGGATTAACTTTGAGTTTAGCTCAAAACAGCCATACCAACAGAAAGGAAAATGTATACCCAGAAAAAGTCAAATCTTTTGTCTGATGTATCAGCAAGGAATAAAGGAAAAAAATAACATTTACTGAACCCTTGGAGCCCTAGTGTTGTTCTGGAAGATGAGCACTGGACCCCAAGGTCAGTTTAAACTACAAGGTTGGTGGTTCAAACTCACCAGTCTCTACTTAGAAACCCTATCCAGGGTCGCTATGAATCAGAACTAACTCTACAACACTTAACAACAACAACAACATTGGATCTTTACCATATGCCAGCCATTGTGCTGAGTGAATTTTATAATTTGTTTACTTTATCCTCACCACAAACTTGTGATTTCCAAATATTTAATTCTGATTTTACAAAAAAATTAATTTGAGAACCACAGAGATAAATTGTTACTCAAGTGGCAGAGTTATTATGTGACAGAACTAGGATGTAAACCTAGACTGTTCTTCTACCTCCAATGATCTTTCCACATCATTTAATGTCATGCTTTGCTAAGGCTAACAATATACTGACTTGCATTTCCCAAATCCCTACTCATGGATTATTTCTTAGAGGTGTGGCTATTTAGCTTAGAATTTTTTAAATAACTATAAAATTTGTTGTTAGGGACTCTCAAGTCAAGTTTCAACTCATAGTGGTCTCATGTGACAAAATAGAACGGCTCCATAAGGTTTTTCTACACTGTAATCTTTATGGAAGCAAATCACCAGATCTTTCTCCTGTAGACCCACTGGGTGGGTTTGAACCATCAAACTTGCAGTTAGTAGTTGAATGTTTAACCATTGTGCATCCAGGACAACCACAACAATTATCCTATCCACCACCATCTGTCAGTCTGTCATACTGTGGTTTCTTGCATATTGCTATCTATGATGCTGAAATATACAAGCAGTGTCATTTCTGGCACACTGGTTTTCATAGGCCTTCCAGACAAAGACAGACTAGAAGAAAGGCTTGGTAATGAACTATGAAATATCAACCAATGAAATCCAGTGGATCACAACAGAATATTGAATATTGTCTGATATAGTGTTAGAATATGAGGCCTGTAGGCTGGAAGGCTGGAAGGCACAGTAGCATTAGCAATGGGCTCAGGCTTAGCAATAATGGTGAGGTTGGCACAGGACTGGGCAGTGTTTCATTCTGTTGTGCATAGGATTGCTATGAGTTGGTGCTAACTCAATGGCAACTAACAACAACAAGGCTGGAAGGCACAAAGCTGCAGCAATGGACTTAATCATAACGATTATTGTAAAGGTGGAACAAGA
>NW_006408575.1:6436889-6444696 GCF_000296735.1 Chrysochloris asiatica | reverse complement strand
GGCTAATGCGTCAGACTGCAAAGTTGTTTGAACTGCAAGGTTGGTGGTTCAAGCTCACCAGCTGCTCCTTGGAAACCCTCTAAGGGGTTGCTATGGGTCAGAACTGATTCAACGGCACTTAACAACAATATATATACATGTTTATTTATTATTGTTAGGTACTGCCAAGTTGGCTTCAATGCATAGTGACCATAGTAGAACAGAATTCATAGTATAACAGAAAGAAATATGTTTATTTAGTATTTTCTGTTTCTTCTTTTGATCTTTATAGGCATTTTATTGATGAAAGAAATAGCCTCAGGTGTTTTTATGAGCACTAGTAAACATCATTTTGTCTTCACATGGTTGCAGACATGTAAACACCAGGATCGTGGATGTAGATCTTCGCATCTAGGCTAGTCATTTTATAGATGAGCAGAGAACTATTGAAGAAAAAGGATTTCCTCAAGTTACCACATCTGATTTGTTAGAGGACCAGCACTCAGGACCCTGATTCTCAACTCTACAAGAGGAATTTCTGCTAGCAAAATGCAGTAGAAAATCAAATAAACTCCTGAAACACGCAGACCAGATCAGACTGAGCTGTTAGGGAAGCCAAAAAGGAAAGGTTGGTGAATGAAGTATTTATACAAGGGCTTCAACAAAAATTCAGCTTTGCAGAGCACAACAGACAAAAATCAATCTTCATTTACCATTTAAAACTGGTTCAGATATCCCAAAGGAACCCATATAAATACACACACCACCAGCTATGAAAACAAACTCTAAAATATCAATATCATTTTATGCATTGGGGTCCTGGGAAATATATTACTTCACTGAGACAGTGATTTTGATTTTGATTTGGTTTTGAATAAAACTTTTAAAAGTGATCATCAGCCAAACTGAGACACAAAATCATTCAACACTGTAGAGAGCAAAAAATACTCACTCCTTTAACCCATTCCTTTACTTTTCAGCTAAAGAAAATAGAACTCAGAACCGAGCAAAACATTACTAAGTTGATCATTTACCTTTAAAAAACAAAAAATATTTATTACAAATTGAGTGAAAGTTTGAAGAGCAGATAATCAGTTTTACATTCAACAAATCATATACTTGTTTTATTACAATGATTGTAGTCCCCTCCATGTACTATCAGTTAATAGTATTTACCTATATTCACTTTAACTTTTGCATTCCTTTCTGTGTCTTCTGCTAACCTCATTTTTCCTCTGCCAACCTCTCTCATTGTATATTGCCTGCCCTGCCACCTATGTTAACATGTCAACCTGCTAGCCCATGAGTAGTTTTTCCTTCACATCCCCTGGGAACCATCCTAGAAAGTTTGTTTTAGTAAGAAAACCTTTGTTTAACTTTTACAACAGTGGTGTCATACAACACTTGTCCTCCAGGTTCATCATGGCAAAAGGAACTTCCCAAATTCATTGCTATTCTTCAACATTGCATAGTATTCCATTGTATTATGTATGTCCCAAAGTTTGTTTAGCCATTTTTAAGTTGATGGAAATTTAGACTGCTTCCATCTAGATTTTAGAAGCAAGCAAGCATGTGTTTCAATCCTAGTTCCATCACTGCTAATTGTACGACTGCAGTAGACCTATTTGTTGGTTAACATGCACCTATTACTAATTTGCATGCCTCCTATATAACGTCAGATAAAGCTAAATATTCATTTTCCCAGTCTCCATTGTAGCTAGTGGTATTTTAAGACATAACTTGGGCTAATGAGACATAAGTAGAAGTCAGCCAAGGCTTTTACTTTTCCTGATAAAAGGAACACATATGGCTAGTGCTTTCTTATCCTTTTGCTTCTTCCTTAAACACAGACTTGCTTCCTGAAGCAAGCACCTGAGGTTACCATCATGTGACCATGAGGATAAGCATAAAGATAACAAAAGATGACAAAGCAGAATGACAGAAAGAGCCTGGGTTCTTATCATTGAAGCTGAGTCACTGTAATGTTTAGTATTATGTGTCATCATGACCAGGCAATGGTTCCCAGTGATTTAGTCAAACACTGTTCTATAACAGTCGCTGTCACAGAAAAACTACGTGTCATTAAAGTATCTGGCCTTTGGCAGAACATACTATCTTCCATAATGTAATGTAAGTAATGACCTCACATGAAATGCATTGTTATCATGCTCTTTATTATAATGGAATCACATTCTATAATGCAACCTATTATAATGCAATATATCAATCGGTTGAGATTATATCAGTGTAGGGTGGATCCTAAACATAATCCTGTCTGAGTTAAAAAAGGACCAGACTAGATACAAAGACACAAACACAGGAGAAGATGGACAACATATGAGGACCATCGACAAGCAGAGAAATGTCAAGGATTCCTAGCAAACACCAGAACCCAAAAGAAAGACTCACAAAAAGAAGTGACAAGGCCAAGACTTGTGTTTGGAACTTTAGCCTCCAGAACTGCATGAAAAAATAACTTTATTTTCTTTAAAGTCACTCACTTTACAAGTATTGTTATAGCAACACTAGATAATTAAGACAATCAGCATCATCACTATTACTAGAATTCTTGTTTGAGGAAAAAAGTACCATCCTAATATACCAAATTTAGTTGGGTGTCTGCTACTTATAGCCAAAGATAACTAATCTATAAATAAATCTCTGTAAGTCACAGTTATCGTATCTGTAAAACTAAGAATAAGCAAATCTACTTCAGCAGCCATGCATCACTCTATTTAATCAAAACATAGTAATGAGCACCTGGTGTGGCACTGTGGCTTAATGTGCTGGATGCAAAGTCAGCTTGAACTGCAAGGTCAGCAGTTCAAACTCATCAGCTGCTCCTTGGAAACCCTATACTGGGTGACTGTGTGTCAAAACCAACTTAATGGCACCCAACAACAACAACATTAATAGACCCTAATCAGTGTACTGGGGCTATAGAAGTGAACAAAATTTCCTCCAAACATGGATCAGACTTTCTACTCTTGGGAAGCAGGCAACAAATAAGTAAATATTTTAAAGTATCATGTACTATTAGGACTAAGGAGCTCTGGTAGCATAGTGGTTACAAGTCAGCCTGCCAAGCTCTAGGTCAGCAGTTCAAAACTACCAGCAATTCCTATGGAAAAAGATGAGATGTTCTGCTCCCGTAAAGATTTACAGCTTCGGAAAACATGTGAAGGGTCACAATGAGTCAGAACCATCTCCACAGTACTTAACAACAACAATAACTGTTAAGACTAAAGGACAAATGTGTTTAAAGGACCTGCGACAAAGCAGGTCCTTTGTTGAATCAGCCCTCAAACTGTTGCTGAATCAGCCCCCAAAGCATGGTAGATACATGTACAACAGAACAAAACGCTACCTGATCCTACAACATCACCATGATTGGGCCACTGTAATCCACAGGGTTTCTATTAGCTGATTTTTGGAAATAGATCAGCAGGTCTTTCTTCCTAATCAATCTTTAGTCTGGAAGTTCCTCTGAAACCTGTTCAGTATCATTGTTGTTGTTCTTAAGTGCCATCGAGACGGTATCAAATTCATAGCAACACCAGAACAAAACACTGCCCAACCTCACAATTGTTGCCACTCTTGAGTCCACTGATGATGCCACTTTGCCAGTCCATCTCATGGGGGTCTTCCTCTTTTTCTCTGACCCTCCACCTTACCAACATCATATCCTTCTTCAGTGACTGGTACCCTCCTGACATTGTGTCCAAAGTATGAGAGACAAAGTTTGGCCATCTGGCTTCCAAGGAGCACTCTGTACTTCTTCCAACACAGATCTGTTTGTTCTTTTGGCAGTCCATGGTACTTTCAGTAGTGTCCTCCAACACCATGAATCAAATGCATCAATTCTTCTATGGTTTTTCTTATTCACTATACAACTTCTGCATGCATGTGAAAATACTATGTCTTGGATCAGGTGCACTTTATACCTCAAACTGACATCTTTGCTTTTCAAGAGGACTTGTGTAGCACATTTGCCTTATGCAATACATTGTTCGATTTCTTGACTGCTGCTTTCATGAATGTTGATTGTTTATTTCAGCAAAATAAAGTCTTTGACAACTTCAACCATTTCTCCATCTATATGAATGTTGTTTAAAGGTCCAGTGGTGAGTATTTTTGTATTCTTTATATTAAGATGCAATCCATACTAAAAGTTGTGGTTTTGATCTTCATCAGTAAGTATTTTAAGTCCTCTTCACTTTCAATAAGCAAGGTTGTATCATTTGCATATCACAGGTTGTTAATGAGTCTTCCTCCAATCCTGATGTCATATTCTTCTTCATATAATCCATCTTTTCAGATTATGTGCTTAGCATGCAGATTGAATAAATATGGTGAAAGAATACAACCCTAGAACACACCTTTCCTAATTTTAAACCATTCAGTGTTCCCTTGTTCTGTTCCAACAACTGCCTCTTGGTCTATTTACAGAATCCTCAAGAGCATACTTAAGTATTCTAGAATACTCATTCTCTGCAATGTTGTTCTAGCTTGTCATGATCCACACAATTGAAAGCCTTTGTGTAGTCATAAAGCACAGGCAAACATCTTTCTGGTATTCTCTGCTTTCAGCCAAGATCCATCAGGCATAAGCAATGATATCCCTCATTCCACTTCCTCTTCTGAATCTGGCTTGAACCTACTGACTGCATGAAGTTCTCTGTAAATGTATGGTTGCAGCCATTTTTTTATTATCTTTAGCAAAATTTTACTTGCATGCAATATTAATGATACTGTCTGATGATTTCCACATTCTGTTGGGTCACCTCTCTTTGGAATGGACACACACATGGATCTCTTTCAGTCAGTTTACCAGGTAGTTGTCTTCCAAATGTATTGGCATAGATTAGTGAATGCCTCCAGTGCTGCATCAGTTTGTTGAAAGATTTCAATTTGCATTCCGTCAATTCTTGGTGCTTTGTTCTTTGCCAGTGCCTTCAATGCATCTTGGACTTCTTCCTACATTATCACAGGCTCTTGATCATATGCTAACTCTTAAAATGATTGAATGCCAACAATTTCTTTTTGGAACAGTGAATCTGTGTATTCCTTCCTTCTTTTGTTGCTTCCTGCATCATTCAATGTTTTCCCCATAGAATCCTTCAACATTTCAAGTTGAGGCTTGAATTTTTTCTTCAGTTCCCTCATTTTGAGAAATTCTGAGTGTGTTTTCCACTTTTGGTTTTCTAACTCTAGGTATTTGCATATTTCATTATATTTGCTTTGCCTTCCCGAGTCTTCCTTAAGGTCCTATAATTAACACTTAACACTCATCACTCTCATTGGCCATCAAAAATGCTGCTTTACTGTAACTGATTGGAATACCTAAAAGGGGTTTTAGAACTTGTCCAGTGAAATAGGCTTCTTGTGGAACCTTTGTAGTATATAGAACCTTAGGTGGAATCCTGAGCCCCATCCAGAACCATCTGAGGTGGGACATTCCCACTTGAAAGGACAAGGAGATGAGCCTGGAGCAGCTACAGGAACAGAAGATATTTCTTGAAAGAAATATCAACAGGAAAAATCCAAAACAAAATGGCAGTCTGATTGGCTACTACAAGAACAAGAAAGTTGTTCACTAGAGAGTGATCAAGGCAATCAAGTCCCTTCAGGACAATCCCTCCTCCAAAGCTGAAACTCAGAGGGAATCTTCACACTCTAAACTGTTGATTAACTTCCCAATTCATCAGAACATGATAAAACAATCAATCAAGAAAGGGTAATATGGATGGAAACAAAAAAGGGAGTTGGAGATAAGTAGAGATTTGTTTGTGACTAGAATCCTGGCAGAACTTTATTGTTTTTTTTTAGTGCCTTCCAGTCAATTCTGACTCATAGTGACCCTGTAGGAGCGGCTGGTGAATCTGAACTGCCAACCTTGTGGTTCAAACTGACCTATTGGTCCTGTGCACAATCCCATAGTGCAACAAAATATGCTACTAAAGCTGGGGTTAGGGGGGCCGAGGCTAGGGAGAAAAATAGTTGGAAGCTGCCTAACTAGAACAATAAATGTGGAAATGCTTTGTTTTCTCAGGTGTCATTTCATTATGAAACTGGTTTCATGAGTCTTATGTAAAAGTATTACTTGTATCTCATGGAATTATAAGGCAATAGTAAAGAGGGTTAGGCTTTGAAGTGATTTGGAAATATCATTGGATAAACCCAAGCTCTCTATCTGGATCCAACAACAATTTTTCATGTAACCTTAATCAATCTCTACTCTTCTCTGGGTCCCACATTTCCAATTCGTTAACAGTGGAGCTGAACTAGACCATGTCTAAGGATTCTTTCAGTCCTGACATCCTATCATTCCACTTTTCTTAAATCATGGCAATGGTGAGACTCTGCCCACCCAGCAGCTGTGGAATTGGGGTACCTAGTTCAGCATATTTGCTAATATCCAGCCACCAGGGGAAAAAATGCTGATGGAAGCTCTGGCTGATCCAGTGTTGTTAAACACCTACTTACAGCTCTAATCAGCTGGTTTTCACACTCAGCAGATGGGGATTGATTGCTGACACCAACCTGGCAAGGAGACCATCCTGCAATCCCAAGCCAAAGCAACTTAGATGTGCAGACTGGGCATTTGACAAATAGTACTTGAGAGGGATAGAGACAATGGAAAACAAGACTGGGAGATGGCTTTGTGTAGTGGTTAAGATCATCAGTTTTTGAGACAGGCACATGTAGGCTCTATTAATTTCTCTGTCACTTTCAAGCTGTATAAAGCATGCTACTTCATGTTGCTGAATCTTGACTGCTGTAAATCAACATGGTAATCTATTCCTCTCACCAGTGATTGGCAACCCTGGCCAAGGATTCTGGGGAAAGGATATCCTGGAAAGTTTTCCTTGCTAAGAGAATAGTGTCTCTGTGGTGGTTAATTTTATGTGTCATCTTGGCTAGGCAATAATGTTCAGTGACTTGACAGATACTATATATCACCTCTCATTTTGTGAGCTGATATAAGAAACCAATCAGTGAGAAGAAGAGTTTACTTGGGGTTGTGGTCTTCATTTGTAATACCAAACAAGTGTGGTGGCAAAGTTCACTCTCTCTCTATCCTGTATTCATATCCTATGCTCTGACCTCTGGTTCTTGGGATGTGAGAAGCCTTCAGCCTGCTGATAATCTTCAAATTTTGGATTTGTCAGCTCCTGCAACCGTATATGACAGCAGCCTACTCTCTGACCCACATATTTGGGACTCACTACCTTTCACAATTGTGTAAAACATTTTCTTGAAATAATTTTCTTTATAAATGTATATCCACTACTCATTTGTCATAGTGTTGTGGCTTCTTGTGTATTGCTGTCATTCTCAAAGCTATGTAACAGGAATTTTAAATACCAGCAGCATCACCCATGATGGACAGATTTCATTGGTACTTCCAGACAAAAACAGATTAGAAGGAAGGTGAGACAGACTACTTCTGAATATTAGCCACTGAAAACCTTATGAACAGCAATGGAACACAGTCAGATGTAGTGCCATAATATGACGCCAATATGAATGTTGTTGTTGTTGTGAAGTGCCGTCGAGTCGGTTCGCCAATATGAATAGCACCAGAATATTGACAGACATAGTGCCCAATGATGAAACCCTTTGGTTGGAAGGTTCTCAAAATATGACTGGGGAAGAGCTGCCTCCTCAAAGTAGATAAACCATGAAGACACAAATGGAGTAAATATTTCCTGACCTTCATTTGTGGATGGGGCAAAACTCAAAATGAGGAGAAATTGCTGCAAACATCCATTAATAACTGGACAATGGAACATATAAAGTATAAATCTAAAAAAAATTGGAAGCT
>NW_006408575.1:6424638-6425687 GCF_000296735.1 Chrysochloris asiatica | reverse complement strand
GTTTGGGCCTCTGTGGGCCTGGGCGTCAGCAACTGGGCTGCAGGAGGGTTGGGCCTCGAGCGGGTGGCTTGGGCCTCAGGGAGCCTGGGTATCAGCAGCTGGGCATTGGGTGGATTGGGCCTCGGTGGGCAGGTTGGGTGGATTGGGCCTCGGGGGGCCTGTGCCTCGGGGACCAGGCTGAGGGCGGGTTGGGTCTCAGGCGCACTGGCCCTCAGCGACCGGGCTACGTGGTGGGTTGGGCCTCAGGGGCCCTGGGCCTCGGCGACCTGGCTACACAGTGAGTTGGGCCTTGAGGGCCCTGGACCTCGGCAGCGACCGGGCTGTGGGCCGCCTGGGCCTCGCAGCGGGTAGGCGATTTGGGCCTTGGTTGGGCCTGGGCCTTTGTGACCAGTCTGTGGGAGGGTTGGGCCTTGGGGCAGGCCTTGGCCTCAGTGGGCGTGAATCTGATGATGTAAAAAATGCCTCTCTCAGTCTCTCTGTACTGTGGGTACCCCGAATTTCCTGATATCCGTGCCAATATCCCTCTCTATTTGTTATGCTTTGCCAGTTAATGCTTTCTTTTCTCTGGAAATGCAGCCTTCTAAATGGGGTTGCTCTAGCCCTGCACTCCAAGTTCCGCAGGGGACCAAGGCACTCACCGGCGTGGGCTTGGGGAGCGGGAGCCACATACAGACAGGTAAAAACTCAAAATGCCTGTAATTCCTCAGCAATTTGATCTTTCAAAAAAAACAAGTTCAAAATGTTTAAATATAAGATTTTATATTTGCTCAAAGGCTGTCTGTCTGCTAGACAGAGGTTTCCTATGTGCGATTCCGCCCCTTTCCCCCGGAGCCCTACCTGAGCTGCCTGGTCCGTGAAGCTCTGGAAGTCCTCCTTAAGAACTGATGCTTTTGAGTTGTAATGTTGGAGCAGAATATTGAAAGTGCCATGGCCTACCAAAAGAACCAACAGATCCATTCTGGAAGAAGTGCAGCCAGAGTGCTCCATAGAGGCCAAGATGGCCAAAGTTCATCTCTCATACTTTGGACATATTGTCAGGAGGGACCAGT
>NW_006408575.1:6409076-6424138 GCF_000296735.1 Chrysochloris asiatica | reverse complement strand
TTTGCTAAAAAAAAAATGCAAATATTTGTATTAAACAATATGAAAGACTATTAAACACATGGACCTCACCAGATGGAATACTCAGAAATTAAGTTGGCAACATCTGTGGGAAGAGACCACGGATAGGTTCAATATCATAAAAATTCCATATCATCAACCAAAATAAGGTCAGGTGCAGATTGTGGAACAGATAAATTGCTCATATGCAAGTTTAGACTAAAGTGAAAAAATTTAAAATAAATCCACAGCACCTAAATATGACCTGAACATATTCCAGCTCAAATTAGAGACCATCTCAAGAACAGATTTGATGCATTAGACACTAATGATCAAAAACCAGAAGAACTGCAGATGACTTCAAGAACATCATAGAGGAAGAAAGAAAAAAGTCAATGAAAAGACAGAAAAGAAAGTAAAGGCAGAAACTTACGTCAGAAGAGACTCTGAAATTTGCTCTCCAGCATAGTGATGCTAAAGCAAAAGGAAGAAATGAGGAATTCAAAGAGCTGAGTAGAAAATTTCAAAAGGCAGCTTGAGAAGACAAAGTCAGGTATTATAATGAAATGTGCAAATATTAGTGTTTAGAAAACCAAATGGGAAAATCATACTTAGCATTTCTGAAGCAGAAAGCATTGAAGAAAAAAAAAAAATTCAAGCCTAGACTTGCAACATTGAAGGATTCTATGGAGTCCTGATATGGCACTGTGGGATATGGCACTAGACCACAAGGTCAGTTTGAACCACAAGCCCAGCAGTTCAAACTCACCAGTTGCTCCATGGTACCATATATAATGTCTTTATGAGTCAGAACTGACTCAACAACACTTAACAACACATGGGCAAAATATTGAATAATGCAGAAAACATCAAAAGAAGATGAAATGTATACAGAGTTACTGTACCCAAAAGAAACTGTTGATGTTCAACCATTTCAAGAGGTAGCATACGATCAAGAGCCAATGATACGGAAGGAAGAAGCCCAAGTTGCACTGAATTCATTGGTGAAAAACAAGACTCCAGGAATTGACAGAATATAAATTGAAATCTTTCAACAAATGATGCAGCATTGAGGGAACTCATTAACCTGTGTCAAGAAATTTGGAAGACAACTACCTGACCAACTGATTGGAAGGGACTCGTATTGTGTGTATTCCAAAGAGGTGACTCAACAGATTATGGAAATCATCAAACAATATCATGAATATCACATGCAAATAAAATTTTCTGAAGATAATTCAAATATGGCTGCATCAGTTTATCAACAGAGAACTACCAGAAATTCAAGTCAGATTTAGAAGAGGATATGGAATGAGGGATATCATTCCTGACATCAGATGGATCGTGGCTGAAATCAGAGGATGCTAGAAGGATGTTTACTTGTCCTTTATTGACTATGCAAAGGCTTTTAACTGTGTGGATCATGACAAATTACAGGAAACAATGCAAAGAATGGATATTCTAGAACATTCCATTGTGCTCATGATGAACCTGTATATAGACCAAGAGAAAGTTGCTAGAACAGAACAAGGGGATAGTAAATGGTGTCAAATTAGGAAAGATGTGTGCCAGTGTTATATTATTTTACCATATTTATTCAATCTGTATGTTTAGGAAATAATTTAAGAAACTAGATTATACAAAGAAGAATGTGGCATCAGGATTGGAGGAAGACTCATTTACAACCTGAGATATGCAGATGATGCAACCTTATTTGCTGAATGGAAGAGGACTTAAAGTACTTACTGCTGAAATTCAAAGACTATAGTCTTCAGCATGGGTTGAAAACAAAAACCCTCACATCTAGACCAATAAATAACATTATGCTAAGTGGAGAGAATATTGAAGTTTTCAAAGATTACATTTTGCTTGGATCCACAATCAACATTAATGCAAGCAACAGTCAAGAAATCAAACACTATGTTGCATTAAGCAAATCTGCTGCACAAGACTCTTTAAAGTCTTCAAGAGCAAAGATGTCACTTTGAGGACTGAGGTGTGCTTGACCAAGCCTCATACTTTCAAGTCTCATATGCAGATGAAAATTGAGCAATGAATAAGGAAAACTACACCAGGATTGATGTTTTTGAGTTATGATGTTGACAACAAATTTTGATGATACCAATAGAACAAACAGTTCTATTTTGGACAAAGTACAACTGGAGTTCTCCTTAAATGCCAAGATTGTGAGACTTCATCTCTTATATTTTGGACATATTATCAGGAGGGACCAGTCCACAGAGAAGGACATCATACTTGTTAAATTGAGAGTCACCCTAGGTGATGAATGGGCCCAGTGGCAGCAGGAATTGGCTCAAGCATAACAATTGTGAGGATGGCATAGATTTGGGCAGTGTTTCTTTCTGTTGTGTTACGGTTGCTATGAGTCAGAACAGACTCAACAGCAGCCAACAACAACATATTTATGTATATGCTTCACTGATTTTGCTCCTCTAGTGAACACAAACTAAAATATTTGGTAGTGGGAGTGGTTCTAGAGGAACAAAATCTTAAGGATGAGTTTTCTGAATTAGCTCTGAAATCTACCTAGACTTAAAAGCATTAATTACTCTAATACTAGTAATTAAAAAATAATTGTAAATCCATAGCATGAAGTGACAATAGAAATACATAAAATATTACCAACACTGGGTCAAATATTTGAGAGAAACAAGGCTCTGAATGATTGCATATTTGATACTTCTAAATAGGTCTGTCAAAGAGAGAACTATGTGGAGGTTGGTTTTCTGGTCCTGCTTTCACTAGATAAAGTTGTGAAAGAAAGGGATGAACTCAGGTCTTCAGAGTCACAACTCAAGTGCCACAAAAATGACTTGGGAGTTGGCACTTGTACCTTGAAAGAAAGTCGTATTGATTGGAGTAATAGAACTGACATTACAGAACACCATACTGAAAGTCTTATCCTATGTATGGCTCAATTACAATGCCATTACATTCTTAATCACAGATAGCACCTTAAATTCAAATGAGTGCATCAATTGGGAAGGATTGGCATCTAGAATCATGGAGTGGAGACATAGGTAGATAATCAAGAAGCTGAGAACATTGGACCTCAAAATTCCATTGAATTACTCCTGCCAACAGAACCAACTCTCTCATTTCCATCTGAAGAGATTACTTGAGTTTTGTCACCATCCTCAGTAAAATTATTATCCTTCCACCCCATCTGATGACATTAACCCAACTGTGTTTGATGAGTTTTTGCCTGAGATATTACTTGGGGTGGCATCTGGGGCATTTCTTACAGCAACACACAAGGTAGATGACATACAAGATACTGCTGAATGTGCACAGGACCCACCCCCATCACCAATTTTTGCTTCTAAACCTATCACTAGACTTATGTTCCAGTGAACCACAAGAGGTGAAGTACAAAGTGTGACCCATAAGGGGGTATGCAACACTTCAAAAGATGTATTTGATTTATCTAATATATACAAACAAGAACCTTGAGAATACATGTAGGAATCGATATTCAGGGTGTGGGATAATGATGCAACGAACATGACGTCGGATCACTCTGAGTTTATTGACATGAGCTCATAGGCACAGCCGCTTGACTCAATGTCTCAGCTCAAGAGGTTAGAAAGGATCTAATCTGTTTGGTTCACTGAAGCATGGATTAAGTTGGGATTTACACTAAATCAAGTTGAAATACCAAAACTGTCTTTGTATGCTATGAAGGGAGGTATTCAAAGGTTTAGAGAAATTTATCAGGTTTAACCCACAAATCCATGCAAGGAGTGCCTAGAGACACAACTTTCAGCAGACTGTAAGGGACAGATTTGTGAAGGGAGGCCTAGCATCCTTGAAGACAACCATGATTGCCATTTCATGTACATCAGAGTTTACAGAGAGAACTGCTCTCGCTGAATTAGCACACCCACAAAGGCATTTTGATGGAGCCATGACATAAGCATTGGACTGCTAACTGAAGGGTAAATTTTGCTCAAATCCACCAGTTGCTTTGTGGGAGAAAGCTAAAGCAGTCTGCTTCCATAAAGATTTATAGCCTAGGAAGTCCCATAAGGTAATTCTACCCTTTCGTTGTTGTTGTTGTTGTCAGGTGCCATCGAGTCGGAACCGACTCATAGTGACCCCATACACAGCAGAACGAAATAATGTCCGATCCTGGGCCAACCTCACTACCACTGCCACACTTGACACCATCAATGGTGCCACCTGGCCAATCCATCTCGTTAGGGGTCTTCCTCTTTTTCTCTGACCCTCCACCTTACCCAGAATGACATCCTTCTCCAGCGACTGTTTCCTCCGGACAATATGTCCAAAGTACGAGAGATGAAGCTTAGCCATCTTGGCCTCCAAGGAGCACTCTGGCTGCACTTCTTCCAAAACAGATCTATTGGTTCTTTTGGCAGTCCATGGCACTTTCAGTATTCTCCTCCAACATCACAACTCAAAGGCATCAATTCTTCTACGATCTTCCGTATTCACTG
This sequence comes from Chrysochloris asiatica, assembly GCF_000296735.1. Taxonomy (NCBI): domain Eukaryota; kingdom Metazoa; phylum Chordata; class Mammalia; order Afrosoricida; family Chrysochloridae; genus Chrysochloris; species Chrysochloris asiatica. The sequence goes on along the minus strand of NW_006408575.1, from coordinate 6,419,663 downwards.
TCCAGCTTTCATATCCATATAAGGCTATTGAAAACACCATGGCCATGGCCTGGGTCAGGCGCACCTTAGTCCTCAAGCTGACATCTCTGCTCTCCAATACTTTAAAAAAGTTCCTGTGCAGCAGATTTGCCCAATGCAATGCGTCATCTGATCTCTTGACTGCTGTTTCTGCGAGTGTTGATAGCTGATCCAAGAAGAATGAAGGGTCACTATTAGTCAGATTGACTAGCCGTGAATTTGGTTTTTCAATTTAACGATGATAGTGCTGATTGAACCTCAGGGTAGCAGGAGTCAAGTGGTAGCATATAATTAGCAAAGACTAGGTGGAAGTGAATACTGTGGATATCATTGTCAAAGCAGTAATCAGTATAGTCTAACTTGTAAGGATTTGGGAATTGGTTACTTAGTCATGGTGTACCAAAGAGTGAAATCTATAGCAAATTTACTAGCTTGATTTGTACAAGCCTAACAATTCTAGGTCACGTAAATGTTGGTCTTACTTGAATTGCCAGAACAAAATGTCACATCCCCTGAATCAATTTCCAGACTTAGCCAGTTTTCAGATCCACAAATATTGAATGAAGAGAGGCCAGGTCTCCTTGAGGAGAGACTCCACTCCACTCCACTATACTGTTACTCTTTCTCCTAGTCTTCTCCAAAGGGAAACTTTTTATGAGAGTGACTGAACATTAGGGTAAAGAAGATAATAAATATTTGGGGGGATTACTGAACACTGGCTAACACTAATTAGCTGAAACAAATGGTTGTTTTTAAGTGCCATCAAGTCAGTTCCAACCCATAGTGACCCTGTATAGGGTTTCCAAGGAGCAGCTGGTGAGATTGAACTGCTGACCTTGCAGTTCAAACCAGCTTTGCAGTCTACTGCGTTAACCCACAGTGCCGTGCAGGACTCCAGGAGACTCAAAATGTCACTGGTGCCAGCCAGAGTAGAGGCATACGGAGGTCAGATTAACTATGGAATCTTAGCCCAGGTCCATCCCATAGTAAGTTCAGTTGGTCCCTGAATCTCCATGTAAAGATTTCCCTAGTTCTAGAGCTCTGGTAGCATAGTGGTTACGAGTTGGGTTGTTAATCTCAAGGTCAGCAGTTCGAAACTACCAGCTGCTTTCCAGAAGAAAAATTAGAATTTATGCTCCCTTAAAGATTTACAGCCTCAGAAACCCTATGCAGGATCACTATGAGTTGGGACTGACTCCATGGCATACCACCACCACCACCAGAATGCATAATTGAAATAGAAATACTCTGCAACTGGAGAAGCCCCCACATTGGATCTCTGACGAGTGGGGTAAGATGCTATTGTGACTGGAGAGGCCACTTGGAAGCCATTAGAATTGGCCAACCATATCCCTATTCAACTTGCCTTTTTGGTCTGTGCTAAAAACAGATGGATCTTGGAGAATGCAAGTGGATTATTGAGAATTTAACTATGAGGTTATTCCAATTGCAGCTGCTGTTCCAGATGTGGTTTCATTGTTTAAGCAAATTAATACATCTCTTTGTGCGAGGTATGCAACCACTGATATGGCCTGTGTCTTTTAGTCAATTCTGGTTATGAAGGATCACCAGAAGCAATTTGTCTTCAGTTATAGTATTTTGTGGATAGGATAGTCTAGTGTGTTCTATATATAACAGCCTGTTTCTCAACCACTCATGTCATTGTCCAATAGGCTCATGAACCAACTGGCCATTGTGGTAAGAATGAAGGTTGTGCATGGGTCCATCGACATATACTTCTATTCAAAGAAACCTACTTGTTTACACTCATTTGTGAGTGCCTAAAGCAGCAGCGGCCAAAATGGAGTCCATGATATTGCACCCTGATGATCTCCTTGGGACAATCAGCCAGCAACCTGGAGGCAACTTGATGACATTGGACCACTTCTATATGAAAGGAGCAGTGTTTTGTTGTTACTGAGATAGACACTCTGGATATAGATTTGCATTCCCTACATGCAATTCTCCTGACAAAACTACAATTCATGGACTTACTGAAATATTTGTCTACCATCATGGTATCCCATACAACATCACCTCAGATAGGAAACTCACTTCACAACAAATGATCTCCCCAGGTTCCCAATCATCCTGAAGTAGCTGGCTTGAAAGAATGAAAAGATAGAATGGCTTTTTTAAAGACACAATTACAATGTCAGCTAAGTGGCAATACCTTGCAGGCCTGGGGCACTCTTCTTCAGGAGGATGTATAAGTTCTAAACCAGCATCCAATATATGGTGTTGTTTTTTCCCACAGCCAAGATTCACTGGTCCTGGAATCAAGAGGTAAAAATGGGAGCTATGCAATCCACTACTACTCCTAGTGACCCACACACAAAATATTTGCTTCCTGTACCCAGGAGCCTATGCTCTGCAGGTCTATAAGTCTTAGTTTTAAAGGGAGGAATGCTCCCACTATATATAACACAATATTGATTTCTGTTAACTGGATGTGGATAATGCCACCTGACCACTTTGAGTTCCTTGTGTCTCTGGATGAAGAGACAAAAGGGGAGTTACCATATAGGCTGATGTGCTTGATAGTGATTACCAAGGATTCATATCACCTAATGTGTCACTGTGGGATAAAGAACTGGACCACAAAGTCGATTTGAACCACTAGGTCAGTGGTTCAAACTCACCAGAAGATCCTTGGAAACCCTATACAGGGTCACTATACATTGGAACTAACTCAACAGAACTTAACAATCACATCAAAGGGGGTAAGGAGGACCATGTCTGGAACACAGATGACTCCTTAGGCATCTGTGGTGTACAGATTTACTTGATGTGACTCTTCAAGATGTGTTTGGGTAGGAGAAGGGGGGAAAGATGCTGATAGCATGATACAATTAATTTGTGAGTAATTGTTAACACAGTTCATCGTGATTACAAAACTTTGGAACTCTAATGTGAGGATTGGTCAATTTTGCTATCACACTGGGAATTAAATGTGTCATCTCAGAAGTAGGAACAGGAAGATATCACTACCATAAATAGAATTACAATGGAGTATGGTAAACTTAACCATGTCTGGTTCCAACTGTAGCTGTTCTTCCACATTTCATTGTTTGAGCAAATTAATACATTTCTTTGTATTACTGATATTGCTGATGCTTTTTGCTCAACTCTGTTTTTGAAGAATCACCAGAAACAATTTGTCTTCAGCTGGAGGAGTTTGTGTATCGGATAACATGTTCTATGGATAAAAGCCGTTTCCCCAGGTATTCCTGTCATTGTCCAGTGACTCATGAACCACGTGGCCATAGTGGCAGGGATGAAGGTTGTGTGTGGGTTCATCAACATATTTTTGTACTCAACAAGGCCTGTGTGGCAATAGTCACTGTTGAGTGCCTACTATGACAGCAACATATTAGGTTTATTATAAACTTAACCATGTTGTGATTCCAGTTGTAGCTGTTGTTCAAGACATGATTTTATTGCTTAAACAAATGAATACATCTTTATGTACATGGTGATCTAGCCAATGCCTTTTTCTCAATTCTGGTTTCAAAGGATCACCACTAACATTTGATTGCTGTATACTTTAATCATGCGATGGTCCCTTTATGAGTCTGTGTCCTTTGGACCCTGGAGTGGACTGTGTCCTTTAGGCCCTGAGGTCCCTTTATACTCAATCTCTTTTGTCCAGGAGACAGAGAGCTGTTTCATCAGAGAAGAAACAGAAGAGTGGCAGAGGAGTAGCCGCAGCAGTACCATGAGCCAGAAAACAAAATGCAGTGGTGGGATTCTCAACCCATGGAGCAAGAAAGCTGAGTACCTTCAGGCAGGAGGCTCACTTGCAGAGTGGGGTGCCTCCTGGCACTTAATCAGGGGGCTAGGTTTGCTGATCCAGGAAGCTAGAGCTGAACACCTTTGGGTTGACGCTTATGATGTAGTGGAGTGCCCTTTGCACATTTATATGCAGCACTAAAAGAACTTTATAGCACTGCCCAAACAGGGCATAGGCCAAGGGGTGCCTTCGCTGAGAGACTGAGAACCAAAGAGAACCACGCCTGCAAGAATGACTGAGAAGAGGCTATTTTGATGGAATCCTTGGCATTTCTGATCCTGAATTGTAATCTGTCAACTTCCCTAATAATCATGAGTATACATGATTATTATAGAAGAAACAGCAACAAGCATCGACTAATAATCAAAACCTGGAATGTACAAAGTATGAATCTAGGAAAATTGGAAGTCGTCACAAATGAAATAGAATGCATAAAGATGGTGTCCGGTGCGTTTCACTCACTTCAAGTAAAACCAACTTGAAGACACCTAACACAATCTAGTGCAAGCTGTTGTTAGTTGCCATCAAGCCAATTCTAACTAATGGCAACCCTATTTACTACAGAGTAGCACCAATCCATAAGGAGCTCTGGTAGCGTAGGGGTTACGAATTGGGCTGCGAGGCGCAAGGTCATCAGTTCAAAACTACCAGCTGTTCCACGGGAGAAAGATGAGGCCTTTCTGCTCCTGTAAAGATTTATAGCGTCGGAAACCCTGTACAGGGTCGCTATGGGTCGGAACCGACTCCACGGCACGTATCAACAACAAAGATTTACAGCCTCGGAAACCCTGTGTAGCGTCATTGTGAGTCAGAACCTACACCACAGCACATAACAACAACAAGAAGCACCAATCCATAGAGGTTTCTTGGCTATAATCTCTACAAAAGCATACACCAGGTCTTTTTTTCTGTGGAGTCACTGGGTGCGTTTATTCCACCAACCTTTCAGTTAGCAATCCATTACAAACCACTTGCACCACACCAGCCCCTAAGTGAGAGTTGTTGTTGTTAAGTGCCGTCGAGGGGATTCTGACCCACAGCGACCCTGTATAGGATTTCTGAGGAGCAGCTGGTGAGCTTGAACCACTAACCTTGCAGTTCAAATGACTTTGCAGTCTTACGCATTAGCCCACAGCATCACACCAGGACTCCTAAGTGAGAGTAACAGTCATAATAATTGTTGTTAAAATTATACTGTCAAGAGTAACATAAATAGCAAAAAGTCAGAATTAGAAGAGCTGACCTCATATCGTAGCATATGTCTTTAACATCATGCATCTCAGCTTGTCATTCACATGTACACATCTTTCTGAAAATACCTTGAGAAGTCATCAAAATCTATACGTAAACCTAAAGGAATATTATTACTATGCATTGCCACTAGCAGTCTCTGTGATCTTTAGGATGAAAACTGTAGCTGAGAATCAGCATAACTGAATCCTAGTCCTGGATCTGACACTAATTTTCTTGTGACGTTAGACAAGTTGTTTTCCCTTTTAAGGACCTTAGTTTTTCTCACTGTAAAATTGGGGTCCCCAACAGACTTAATTCCTGAAACTGACATTCTACAAATCAAAATTATATTTTTCTCTCTTGCATAGAAGGGAAAAAAATGTTGCTGGCAGAAATAATAACAAACACAGTACAAAGTTCATTGTAAATGTCTTGTGAGCACCATGTGATATATTTGGTACTGGTACATTGTGGTTAACTATAACACAGAAATAGTCCTACCTTAGCATAATAATTACTTTCCTTTCAGCATTGGGCTGCCTGACTACATCTGAATAGCTCTAGCTATCTTGTTGGGTAATTACCTCCAGAATTTCAAACAACAGAAAAACATACTACTGTAAGATCATAACTTTTCCTCCTGGTGAGATGCTTATTTAAAACAGAAAGTCACTAGAAGCAAGGAATCTGAAAATGAAATTATTTTGACTGGATACAGGAATCACTTAAGAAAACACACTGTAATTCCCAACCAAACTAACTCAACAGAATTTCCAAAATACCTACTCTAGACACAACACCATATGGAATGGAAGTAAATGCTCTTTTACCCATTTTCTAAATATTCAAAGCATATTTCCTTGTACTATTGCATGTAAACTGTCAGCATTAACTTCTGTATTTGGCTAAATAATGTTCCTCTGGTAGCGTAGTGGTTATGAATCAGGCTGCGAACCTTAAGGTCAGCGGTTTGAAACTACCAGCCGCTCCACAGGAGAAAGATGAGGCTTTCTACTCCCATAAAGATTTACACCCTCAGAAACCCTGTACAGGGTCACTATGGCTTGGAACTGACTCGACGGCACTTAACAACAACAACAAGAATATAGCTTTATTTGGGAATAGGGTCATTTCAGATACAATTAAGATGAGGTCATTTTGGATCAGAATGGGCACTAATTCAATTACCAGTATCCTCTTAAGAAAAGGGAAATTGCATCACAGACACACAAAGAAAACTCCAAGGGAAGACACAGAAGGAAGAAGGCCACGTAAAATGGAAATCAAATTGGAGTGATGAACCTGAAAATCAAGGAACTTCAAGGATTGCTGGCAAGAAACTAGAAGTCCTAGTGTGGTGCCATAGATAAGTACTCTATCTCAAGGTCAATTTGAACTACAAGGTTGATAGCTCACACTAACCAACCAGCTCCTCAGAAACCCTATATAGGGTCACTATGAGTCCCAACCAACTTGATGGCACTTAATAGCAACAACAACAAACATCATCAGAAATTAGAGAGATTCCATGAAGGATCTCTTTTTAGGGTCTTCAGTGGGAGAATGGCTCTGCTGACAACTTGATTTTGAATTTCTAGCCTCCTGGACTATGTGAGAATAAATTTATCTGTAACTATTTTAAGTCACCTAGCTGTAGTCTTCCTTATCCAATGTCCAACTTTTACATGCATATAAAATACCATGACTTGAGTCATCCTCAAACTGATATCTTTGCTCCTGAACGCTTTAAAGAGGTCTTGTGCAGCAAACTTGCCTAATGAAAAATGTTTGATTTATTGACTGCAGTTTCTATGAGTGTTGATTTTGGATCCAAGGAAAATGAAGTCTTTGACAACTGCCATCTTTTCTCCATTTTGTTTGTTTTAAATAAGCAATTCACCAGAATGAAAAGTTGTGATCTTACAGTAGTGGGTTTTTCTGTTGTTTGAAATTCTAGAGGCAATTTCCCATGATGGAATTTATTGTTCCAGTTATAATGATTTTTGTATTCTTTTTTGAAGTTTGTATTGTGATTTGAGTGAAAGTTTACAGGGCAGATCATCTGTTTTATATTCAACAAATCATATGCCTTGTTTTATTGCAATGATTATAATCCCCTATATGTACCATCAGTTAACAGTATTTCTCTCTTGATTTTAGCTCTGTTGTTTTTTGTTTTGTTTTTAAATAGTCAGGCATATTAACAACAACAACAACTTAACAGGCATATATAATAATTTAAGCCACCAAAAGGCACATTCTGCAAGCCTCCTGGAGCCAGCTCACAGTCCTTCTCTTTCTATGAATCTAGAGTCCTCAGCTGTAACCTCTCTCCATGTCCCCATCTCTACCTCCATCTCTGGTGTCACTGCTTCTCTGGATAAGGTTGCACATTCCGCTTGTGTTCTTCTCCCTTGATGGTCTTAGGGTGCTCTGTATCTGGACTGCGAGATTAACTACTCTCCCATTTTTGTTACAAAACTTAGACCTTTACAAATGTGACAGTTGCAATTAGTCATGATAACAAATATTCACTATTGAATCATAAGAATCTTATCCCCATCTCTTTTAATCAGACCTGTCTAGACAAGATGAAAACTATTCAGTGGGGAATCTCTCTTCCCCCACACACTCTTAAACTAAACTCCCTCTTTGAAATCTTGTAAACCAGTCACTTTGTGCCTTTATTGCCCCCTCATTTTAGGTAGTCAATGTCTAAATTGCCCATCCCTACCTACCCTGTATACAGAGGGGATAACATTGATATTTGATGTGAAGATCCCTGCCCTCTCTGTTGGTATTTGGAGCTACTACCTCCATGAGCATAGATCAAGTTCATCAAATTGTATCAATTTACCCTTGTTACCTTTATCAATTTTTTTAATCTTCCTCTAGTCAAGTTCTGATTATCAGGCCCTTGAGGCTACGTCAAATTTGTACTGTCTGCAAATTTGGGAGTTCTTGGGTGTTTCCCCTCACTTCATATCAGCTGGATGCTTCACTCTCAGCTCTATTTCTCTGTGGTTATGTCCTTGTCCTTGGGCTCAGGTGTCCCCAGGTCTCACCACACTTTGGACCAAATAGCCCTTCCTCTTCCCTCTCTCATCTCCAGGTCAATGGGAGTCTATGAACTGTGGTTGAACTTAGTCCATTTCTTCATTGCTGCCTTTCCCCCATTTTCACTCACCAGTAGACCAATGTGGTCTTTCAACTGATTGGAAGTTCACATTATATTAGAAATTAGAAGATAAGTACATAATATCTTCCAATCTCTAAGAATCATGGTCTATCAAAAAAATTTTTTTAAGAATACACACACACACACACACACACACACACACAAACAAACAGCAAGCTTACACACCTGCTCATGTGTTGTCCTTGAATTTCAGTCTTAAAGGATGGTTTGTCCTGAAGGGACTTGATTGCTTGCCTTGATGGCTTCCAGGCAAACAACTTGCTTATTCTTGTAGTAGCCAGTCATACTGCCATTTTTGTTTTGGGTTATTCCTGCTGATCTTTCTCTTAAGATGAATCTTCTGTTGCTCTAGCTGTTTCAGGTTGGTCTTCTTTTCCTTGCTAGTGGGAATCTCCCACCTTATAAGGTTCTGGGTAGGGCTCAGGATTCCACCTAAAGTCCTATACTCTGCAAAGGCTATGCAAGAGGCCTATTTCACTGGGCAAGTTCTAGAACCCCTTTCAGGTATTCCAATCAGTTATAGGCTGAAGATGGGCTTACAAGTTTTCTGTAATCATGTTTCCCAAAATTCCTTTCTATTTCACTCAAGTGTTATTCTTCAAGGTAACATAATAATCCATTGTGTGTATGTACCAAAGTTTGTTTATCCATTCTTCAATTGATGAGCACTTAAGCTGTCTCCATCTTTTTGCTTTTGTGAATACTGCTGCTATGAACATTGGTGTGCATATATCTACTTTTGTTTGGTTCATATTTCTTGTGGATACATAACAAGTAGAGGAATTGTTGGATCATATGGTATTTCTATTTCCAAGTTTCTCAGGAAGTGCCATACTGTTTTGCAGAGTGGTTGGACAATTTTGCATTTCCACCAGCAATGTAGGAGGGCCCCAGTCTCTCCAAATCCTTGCCAGCATTTATTGTCCTCTGCATTTTTGAACTTCGCTGCTATTGTGGTGTGAGATGATATCTCATTGTTGTTTTGATTTGCCACTCTCTAATGTTCTTGTGAACATATTTTCAAATGTTTGTTGGCTGCCTGAATGTCTTCCTTGGTGAAGTGTCTCTTCATGTCCTGTGCCCATTTTTTAATTGGGTTACTTGTCTTTTTCTTGTAGAGGTGTTGTAGTTTCCTATACATTTTAGAAATTAGTCCTTTGTCTGATATGTCATTTCAAAAGATTTTTTTCCCATTCTGTGGGCTCCCTTTATACTCTTTTGGTGAAATCCTTTGACAAAGTACGTAAATTTAAAATTTTTAGAACGTCTCAATCATCTATTTTGTCTTCTTTTGTTTGTGTAATTTTCACAATGTTTTGTAGTCTGTTTGGATTTTTGTTTTCTTTACATTGATATACAATCCATACTAAAGTTTGTCGTCTTAGACCTTTATCAGATTTTTATCCTTATTTTTAGTCCTTTTTGCTTCTAGCAATCATGGTTGCATAATTTGCATATCACAGGTTGTTAATTGATGTCTGAGTTATGATGCTAGAGAAGAAGTTTGAAAGTACTGTGGACTGCCAGAAGAACAAACAAATTTATCTTGGAAGAAATACAATCAGACTGCTCCTTAGAAGCCAGGATGGTGAGAATTTGTCTCTCATACTTTGGACATGTTATCAGGAGGGACTAGTCTCTGGAGAAGGACATGATACTTGGTAAAATTGAAGGTCAGCAAAAAAGAGGAAGACCCCCCAATGAAATGGATTGGCACTGTGGCAGCAGCAATGGACTCAAGCAAAACAACAATTGTACAGATGTCACAGGACCAGGCAGTGTGTTATTCTGTTGAATTTAAGGAAGCTATGAGTTGGAACTGATCCCACAGCACCTAACAACAACAGTCTTTGGTGCTTTGTTCCAAGAGCCCAAATAAATTAATACATCATCTGTGGTCTTTTTAAAATCTGACATTTGATTTTCCTAATAATGCTATAAGGACAGAATACAAAGATTAATGGCAATATTGTATAATAATTAACATCTAGGCTGGTATCAGTGACACCTAAATTAGGCTGGGTTCTACAGAGAAGCAGAACCAGTGAAACATATATATCTATCTATCTCTATATATATCTCAATCTATATATACATATAGATATATTTATATAGAGATAGATAGATAGATGATAGATAGATAGATAGATAGATAGATAGATAGATAGATAGAAAGAGATAGATATCTATATAGATATAGATATGGATATATATAGATAGATAGTTTTATATATATATTGTTGTTGTTGTTGTTGAGTGCCATCGAGTCGGGTCCGACCCATAGCGACCCTGTACAGGGTTTCCGAGGGTGTAAATCTTTACGGGAGTAGAAAGCCTCATCTTT
>NW_006408575.1:6391962-6408311 GCF_000296735.1 Chrysochloris asiatica | reverse complement strand
AACTGCTGACCTTGCGGTTCACAGCCCGATTCATAACCACTACGCTACCAGAGGTCCTAACTATATATATAGGGAGACTAAAAAATCCATGGAAAAATTCCATTATATTTTCACTGCTTTTTTCCATGAGTTTTTGAAGCTCCCACTAATGAATGCAGGTTACATCCTAAGAAATATCCCCTTTCAACTGATTGGAAGTTCACATCATATCATAAATTAGAAGATAAGTACATAATATCTGCCAATCTCTAAGAATCATGGTCTATCAAAAAAAAATTTTTTTTTTAAAGAACACACACACACATAAACATATGAATATTTGAAATCTCCTATGTGTTAGCATATGTACAAAGCATTGCATCACTCTCTAACATACATATTCTTCCCCTCCAATAAACCCCAGACCCTCAAATATGTGTTAAGATACTGAGTAGGCCCCTAACCAGGGTAAAGTAGTGAAATATATTTGTTTATACTCACTATCCCACCACCTGTCTGGCAGTTTGTCATACTGTGGTGGCTTGCATGATGTTGTAATACTGGAATGTATGCCACTGATATTTGAAATACTAGCAGGGTCAAACATGGTAGACAGATTTCAGTGGAGTGCCCAAAATAAAACAAACAAAGAAAGAATGACAGACTACTTCTGAATGTTTAGTCACTGGAAACCTTATGAATTACAGTGAAATACTGTCAGATAAGTGATGCTGTTAGCATCAGCACTGGACCATGAACCACAAAGTTGACAGTTCAAACCCACTAGCTGTTCCTGGAAACCCTATACAGAGCCTCTATGAGTAGGAACCAACTTGAGGGCACTTAACAAAACCAACATTATCAGACATAGTGCCCAAAGATCAACCCCTCAGGTTGGAAAGCACACAAAATACGATTGGGGCAGAGCTGCCTCCACAAAGTAGAGTTGACAAGGATGATACAAATGGAATAAAGATTTCAGGTCCATCATTTTCTGGTGGGACACAACTCAAAATGAGAGATATAGTTATAAACATTCACTATTAATAGGAACAAGGAGCTCTGGTAGCGTAGTAGTTACGAATCGGGCTGCGAACCTTAAGGTCAGCAGTTCAAAACTACCAGCCACTCCGTGGGAGAAAGATGAGGCTTTCTACTCCCGTAAAGATTTACATCCTTGGAAACCCTGTACAGGGTCGCTATGGGTCGGAACCGACTCGACGGCACTTAACAACAACAATTAATAGGAACATAGAATGTACAAAATATGAACCTTGGAATACTGGAAGTAGTAAAAAAATGAAATGGAATGCAAGTAAATCATTCCTATATCCTATGCATTGGACTCCTGGTGAGGTACTGTACAATCAGCACTGGACTGCAAATCACAAAATAGGTAGTTCAAACCCACCAAACACTCATTGTGAACCCTATGCAGGGTCACTATAAGTCAAAACCAACTTGACAACACTTAACAACAAAACAACATACCCTAGGCATTAGTGAGCTGAACTGAACTGGTATTGACCATTTTGAATCTGATAATTCCGTGGTTTACTATGTGACAAATTGAAGAGGAATTGCATCATATTCATCATCAAAAAGAACATTTCAAGATCTATCTTGAAGTATAATGCTGTCTGTGATAGGATAATATCCATACACCTACAAGTAGACGTGTAAATACTACTATTATTAACTTTTACTCACCAACCCTTAAGCCAGTGATGATGAAATTGAAGAATTCTACCTTCAGTCTGAAATTGAAAAAACATACAATCAAGATGTTTGATAATTACTCGTGATTGGAATGTAAAGTTTGGCACCAAGAGGAAGGATCAGTAGTTATAAATATGGCATTGGTGATAGAAATGATGCTAGGAATCGCATGACAGAATTTTGCAAGACCAATGACTTATTCATTGCAAATACCTGTTTTAAACAACATAGACAGCAACTATACACCAAGTGGAATTCACAGAAATCAAACTGACCACATCAATTCCTTCACTGTAAGTTTGCCTTCTTCCTTCAGTCCTTGATCATATATGTTGCCTCTTGAAATGATTAAATATCAATCAAATTCTTTGGTACAGTGATTCTGTGTTTACCTTTATTTTCTGAAGAACCCTGAGCCTGATCAACAAAATGGCATTGAAACTACCCCCAACTAGCACTGAATAAAGTCCTGCTTGAGTTTCTGGTCTCCAGAAAGCTTAAGTCTTTATTACACCTGGATGCCCTCCCCTAGTAATTCCAGGTTTCAGGAAAATCTCCATACCCATACCCATTGTAAACTCGCCAGAACTGTATCCAGACCACACCACCTTAAATACCACAGTCTGTAAGAGAACAGAGGGCTCTTGGTCTTCTTTGTGACTTAGAGTACCCCCTCCCAGGTTTACTGTCAATGAACCTGCCTGCTGTTGAAACCAAGACTCTCTCCTCATTTCTTTCTTTCTTTCTTTTCCTTACATTTTCTTTTGATACTTTCTGCATGATTCAACATTTTGCCCACAGAATCCTTGAACATCATTATCCAAAGCAAGGGCAGTGGCTGACTGTGGAACTGACTGTCATTTTTTCATATACAATTTCAGGTTGAAGCTGAAAAAAATTAAAACAAGTCCACATAGCCAAAAATGCACAAAGACCTGGAGTCAGGAAACCAAAAGGGAAAAATATGTTCATTATTTGACAAACTTAAATAACTGAAGAAAAAATTCAAACCTCAGCTAGGAATATTGAAGGAGTCTATGGACAAAATGTTGAGTCATGCAGAAAGTATCAAAAGAATATGAAGGGGGTGGGGATAATGTAGGGTGCAGGCTTGCAGGGTATACCCTTTGGTTGGTTGATGGTGCATGGAGGGGATTGTAGCCACGGCAATGATACAATGTACGATAGAATGAATGTAAACCTAATGTTCTCACATGTAAACTATCATATAATTCACAATAATACACTAAAAACAAAACAAAACAAAACAATTGGGAATGAGATAGGGAAGAGGGAATGAAAGACAGAGAGGGTAAAAAAAAAAAAAAAAAAAAATGAAGGTAAACACAGAGTCATAGTACCAATGATTGATGTTGAATCATTTCAAAGGTAACATATAATCAAGGAATCAAGGACAAGGAAGGAAGAAGGCCAAGCTGCATTGAAGGAATCGATGAAAAATAAGGCTAAAGGAATCGGTGAAGTGCAAATTGAAATCTTTCAACACACTATTGTAGCACTGGAAGCACTCACTCACCTGTGAAATTTGGAAGACAGCTGTCTTCCAAATGATTGGAAGAGAAAAGCATCTATGCCATTTCAAAGAAAGGTAACCCAACAGAAAAGAGAAATCATTGAACGATTTCATTAAAATCACATGCAAGTAAAATTTTGCTGAAGATAATTAAGAAATGACTGCCAACAGTACATTGACAAGGAACTGCTAGAAGTTCAAGGCAAATTCAGATGAGGACATGGAAGGAGAGGAATGATTGCTGATATCAGATCAGTCTTGGCTGTAAGCAGAGAATATCAGAAAGATGTTTACTTGTGATTTATTGACTATGCAAAGGCTTTCAGCTGTGTGATCATGACATACTGTAGATAACATGTAAAGAATGGGTATCCAGAACACTTAATTGGGCTCATGAGGAACCTCTACATAGACCAAGAGGCAGTTGTTAGAACACAAGAAGAGGATACTGAATGGTTTAAAATCAGAAAATGTGTATGCCAGGTTGTATTCTTTCTACATACTTATTCAGTCTGTATGCTGAGCAAATAATCTAAGCTCAATTGTATGAAGCAGAACGTAACATCAGGATTAGAAAGAAATATATTAATAACCTGTGATAAAAAATATGACACAATCCTGCTTGCTAGAAACAAGACGACTGAAAATACTTATTTATGAATATCAAAGACTACAACCTTAAGTATGCATTCAACCTCAATGTAAAGAAAATAAAAATTCTCACAACTGCACCAATAAGTAACATCATGAAAAATGGAGAAAAGATTGAAGTTGTCAAAGTTTTATTTTACTTGAATCCACAATCAACACTCATGGAAACTGCAATCAAGAAATTGAACAACATATTGCAAATCTGCTATATAAGACCTCTTTAAGGTAATCAAAATCAAATCTGTTCCTCAGATGATCTCTAAATTTAGGTGGGATATATTCAAGGAAAGTGAAGAAGAGTACTTAAAACATTTACTGATGAAGATCAAAGAGCACAGCCTTCGGTATGGATTACATCTCAATGTAAAGAAAACAAAAATCCTCACCACTGGACATTCTTATCAACAGAGAAAAGAGTGAAGTTGTCAAGGACTTCATTCTTCTTGCATCAACTATCAACACTCACGGAAGCAGCAGTCAAGAAATCAAATGACATATTGCATTAGGCAAATCTGCTGCACAAGACCTTTTTAAAGTGTTGAAAAGCAAATAAGTCAGTTTGAGGACTAAGGTGTGCCTGACCGAAGCCATGGTATTTTCAGAAACCTCATATGCATGTGATAACTGGACAGGGAATAAGGAAGACAAGAGAAGAACTGATCCTTTTGAGATGCAGTGTTGGAGGAGAATATTGAAAGTGCCATGTGCTGCCAAAAGAACCAATATATCCATTTTGGAAGAAGTGCAGCCAGAGTGCTCCTTGGAGGCCAAGATGACCAGACTTCATCTCTCCTACTTCAGACATATTGTCAGAAGGGACCAGTCACTGAAGAAGGATATCATGTTTGCTAAGGTGGCGGGACAGAGAAAAAGTGGAAGACCCCCAACGAGATGGGTTAGCCAAGTGGCAGCATCGATGGACAACAGTAGTGAGGTTGGCCCAGAATGGGGCAGTGTTTCATTCTCCTGTGCATGAGGTTGCTATGAGTCGGTACCAACTCGATGGCACCTAACAACAACAACAACAACAAGGTATTTGAGGGCAAAGATGTCAGTTTGACATGGCATTTTCAATAGTCTCATATGCATGCGAAAGTTGGGCAACGAGTAAGGAATACCATCGAAGAACTGATGAATTGGAAGTTGCAGAAGGATATTCAAAGTACCATGAATTGCTAGAAGAGCAAACAAATCTGTATTGGAAGAAGTACAACCTTAGAAGTCAGGATGGTGAGACATTGTCTTCCATACTTTGAACATATAGTTAGGAAAGATCAGTTTCTGTACAAGGACATCGTGCTTGATAAAGCGGAGGCTCAGTGAAAATGAAGAAGAGCTCAAACTAGATGGATTGACACTTTAGAAGCAGCAATGGGCTCAAGCATAACAACAATTGTGAGTATGGCACAGGAACTGCCAATGTGTCATCTCTTGTGAATAAGGCCATTATGAGTTGTAACCAACTCGAAGGCACCTAACAACAACATGCTCCCTATGAGCTAGAACCAACTCAACTGTCCCTAACAACATATTAGTCATCATAATGTTATTCCCTTTTGATTTTTGTGGTAGTCCTGGTTTGAAGGATAAGTACTAGACTGCAAGTTGGCTTTACCTGTAATGTTGGAAGTTCAAACCCACCAGCTGCTCCTTATAAACCCTATACAGGGTCATTATGAGTCAGAACTGACTCTATGGCACACAACAACAACAATAGTAGTCCAAGGAGATGTCCTGCTAACCCCAAGGTCAGCAGTTTGAATCTACCAGGCACTCCAGCAGGAGAAAGATGAGGCTTTCTGCACCCTTAAAGATTTACATCCTTGGAAACCCTATACAGAGTTGCTATAAGTTGGAACAGACTCAGTGGCACACAGCCACCACCACCACCACTAGTAGTGACCATGTGTTCCAAGGATCTCTAAGGCCATGCATGTAGTCAATGATTTATTAAAAGAATTCACAGCTAAAATTTATTATTGCAAAAGGATATAAGATAGGATCAACTGGGTCTGGTGAAAGGAGATGGGGGTAAGAGTCTTATGATTCAGTAGTAAGCAATTGTTATCATGACTAACTGTGATTGTAACAACAGTAAAAGTAGCAGTTTTGTAACAAAAAGGAGGGGTCAGTTAATCTTAGAGTCCAGGAACAGAGGACCCTAAGACCATAAAGGTAGAAGAGAATGAACGGAAGGTGAGACTCTATCCAGAGAAGCAGTGATACCAGAGGTGGAGGCTGAGATGGGGACATGGAGACAGGAAGCAACTGAGGACTCCAGACTCATGGAAAGAGAAAGGCTGTGTGCTGGCAGCCAGGAGGTGGGCTTGCAGAATGTGTCCGCTGGTGTTGTTTAAATGATTATGTATTCCTGAGTGTTTTTGTATACATTAAAAAAATAAATTAATAAAAGACCACAGGGAATAGAAGCAAATACTATTGAATGATGATGCATTAGGGGATGGAGGGGATTGTAATCATTTCAATGAAAGGATGGAGGGGATTGTAATCATTGCAATGAAATGAAATGATAGAATGAGTATAAAACCGTTGTTCTCACATGTAATGTATCACTCAATTAATCCATAATGAAAACTTTAGCAAACACACACAAAAAGAAAACAAGACAGTATCAGCAAAGGAAAAGGGACACATGGAATCTAGATATACCTATGTGTCCATAAATTCCAAGGGGCGGATGGTGGGTTTGAACTGCAGACCTTGTGATTAGCAATCCAGCAATTATCCTACAGAGCCATACCAGGAGTCCTTTGTCTAGAACATACTAAAGTTACAAACTCACAAAAGGAAGGCAGAAGTCCAGCATAAATCATGTTGTTTGTACAAACAGTATAGGAACCATATCCCTCCCTTCTTATCAGATAAGGAATTCAGATGCCAGTCAAGAGCCATCCTTACAAGTAGACTCATCTAATGGCAACAGCCTCTGGCTTTGTCAACTTTTTTTTCTGTATACCACGTTACTTAGCTCTGGTTAATGAGATATAAAGAGAAGTCTATTTGAGAAAACATCCCCTTTCTTCTGATTTTTACTTCCTGTTTGTTGGGATGTTAGATAAAGACATAACACCTGAAGCTAAGGAATCACTATTATGATCATGTGGAAACAAGCAAAGGATGAGACAGCAGCGTGCTGAATATGGCTGAAAAAGAAGAGGAAATGTCTAGGTCTTCGACAGCATCATTGAGCAGCTGAATTTGTTACCAATAGCTACCTCCCTATACACCTTATGCTTTGTAAAAGAAATCCCACTGGGTTTAAGTCAGTGCTAGTACGATTGTTAAAAAATAAAAGACGTTTCCATAGATTCTGACTCACGGCAATCCCCGTGCGTATGCTTAGAACTGTACTTCATAGGGTTTTCAATGACTGTATTCTTTTTAAGAAAAATTGTGAATTAAATACAAAATCATCAGTTTTGCACTCAACAAATCGCATACTTTGTTTCATCTCAATGATTGCTATCCCCTCCATGCAACAACAGGTATCCCACTTCCTTCCTGTGGTTCCTATTTCCATCCCACCCATCTCCCCATCCGTTCTCAACTTTGTCCTTATAGAGCTGGTGTCCTTTTGATTTTGAATGATTGACCATTCAGTGGTGAGCACACCTTGCTAGTGTTGTTATCCACCCTACATAACAATCTATTGCTTGGCTGAAAATTGGGCCACAAGGGTGAGTTCCTTTCCAGACCTGAAGGGTGGTCTTCCGGCAGTCTCTTTCTGACCAGTGAGCCTATTCTTTTTTTCTTTTCTTTTTAAAAATATTTGTTAGTTTTGTTCCACCTTTTTCTCCCACTTTATCTGGAACCTTCTAATGTGATCCCTTTCAGAGTAGTTGATAGTGGGAGCCAGGTACCATCTAGTTCTTCTGGTTTCAGAGTCACGGAGACTGATGTTCACATGTCCCATTAGTACACTGGACTAATTGATTCTAGGCAACTTCAGTTCTCATCATTTTTGTTTCTTCTGCACATGGAGAGACCAATAGATGCAACTTACATGACTGCTCATGAGTTTTTAAAATCCCAGATGCTACTCAACAAAGAACATTGTCTTTGTGGATCATGTTATGCCAATTGACCACGGTATCCCCTGAGTCTATGGTCCTGAGTCCACAGGTCCAGCGACTCATTACCTTACGATGTGTGGTAATATATAAAAGTTTTCATCATTTTGAATGGCTATAATCTTATGGAAGTGGAATGCCAGTCCTTTCTTCTGTATTTCCACTGGGTAATATAGAACTGTCAACCTTCCGGTTAGTAGTCAAAAGATATTGTTATTTGCAGCCAAATGTACTCCTCTAACTATTGAGCAAAAAAATAGAATAAAATAAAGGTCCGTTTTTCCATGAAGCTTCCAAGACAGTGGCAGAGAGGCAGATGACTAATAAATGATATCAATCAATGTATATTTTCAAACTGAGACAAGATCTCTGAAGAAAGGAGCATGAACTAGACTAAATGTCTAAGGGAGGTGATCATGGAAAATTATGTTAAATTTTTCCATTTCTACCTAATACATTGCTCCTAAACTTAGCAGCATAAACAACCATCTATTTTTCTCAAGCCTTTGTGAGTTAGATATTCTAGAAGGCTCAGCAGGGGGTTCTCTCTTGGTGTCTCTAATGACATTTAAGTCAGACATGTGTTCAGGTCACAGTCATCTGAAGGCTTGACTGGGCTTGATACTCAAGATGACTCAGTCACATGGTTGCATTGTGATGTTGGCTGTCAGTTTGGAGCTCAAGAAAGTCGGAGTTCTTATGAGGTGGCTCAGGGCTGCAAGTACAAATGTTCCAATAAGCAAGGTGGAAACAGTATTAGGGGCCTTCAAAAATTTCATGGAAAAAAACAGACAAAAAAAAAGAATGGAATTTGTTATGTATTTTTTGAAGTTTTATGGCACAGCATTGGAAGTTACATAGTATGACTTCTACTATACTCTGTGGGTCAGCGCAGTCAAAAACTGCCCAGATTAAAGGCATATAGACCTCACAACCTCAGTGAGAAAGTTGACAAAAAAAACATTAATTTATTTTAAAAACCACCCAGGCTTGTTTTAGGAGATGGTAGTTGAACTAACACCAGAGAAATGAGTAGGAGGTACTGACCAAGCAGAAGAGGCAGGAGAATGTTACATCTACAGGAATAGCTTGTTCAAAGAAAGGCCCAGGTGTAGAATATAGCAAACAAATTAGAGTATAAAGACAAATGTATCCCTTCTATGGGAGTCCTGGTGTGGCGCTGTGGGTTAATGCGCTGGACTGCAAAGTCATATGAACTGCAAGGTCAGGGGTTCAAGCTCACCAGCCACTCCTTGGAAACCCTATAGAGGGTTGCTATGGGTCAAAACCGACTCTGCGGCACTTAACAACAACCACAACAACAACGTCCCTTCTATATTTCTAAGAACATTACTCGCTACACCTGTGGATTTTTAAGAACTCTATTAATAGACGGATACATTTTTACTATAAGCTGAGCTGAAGGAGCTTTGTATACACGTAAACAATAAGGAAGTGATTAGAGAAAGAGCACGTGCCACCAGAAAGAATACCAATACAACTCTTACTGGCTGTGTGACATCAAAGAAGTCACCAGACCTCATTGGGCTTCAGTTTTTTCATCTCAAAAATAAAGAAAACATCTAATTTAGTAATTGTGATAATAATAAAAAGTGTATGTAAAACACCTGGGGTCTTCACAGTATGGGCACAGACTGTAAAACACTGAAACAGCATTGATTCATTCAGCAATATTTTATTATCACTGAGGAAAATACAAAAGTAAATCAGATACTGACTGGACCCATGCTGGTCTGTAAATCCACCTAGCAAGTCCCTGATCTTTCCATTTGCTGTTCCCTCGGCTCAGTACCTCTCTCCTCAGATTCTTGCAAGGATTGTTCTTTATACATTCAGGTCTCATCTCATATGGGGGAGGTGGGCAATGAGGAAAAACTTCTTGTGCTAGGATTTCATAATATGTGGATTTGATGATGTAGAGGTCAGGGAAGAGGACACTTCAAGTGAAAAGAATGGGGCAAGGGCATAAAAGTAGGGACCTAGCTGAGAGCATGGTAAGCATGGAATGTGGGAAACACAGTGGAATGGAACACTCATACTTCTGAGGCCTGGAATGTCATTCTAACAGCTAGTGGATACTGATACCAAAAAGCCTAAGACCCTGACCTATTAATAAAATAATTAATCCATTGAAATCTTTATTTATCCACTGCCACCCCACACCTCCTTCCATCTCTCTTCATCCTCTTCTACCTGTGTGCCTGCATCCTCTCTTATATACACTCACTCAAAATGACCCATTTCCTTCCTCCTGATTGTTCTCGGAAAAGCCTGAGGGCTCCCTTGCCAGTCAGGAGCTAATGTACAACCTCAAATCTCATAACTTGATGAAAATCAGAGCTGACATGCAAGTAATAGGAACATCAAGGAAGGAAACTTGAAGAAACTCTAAAACTCTCATTTATCCTAGGAATAGAATGATTTCTAGAATCATTCTTCCTGGGCCACCCTTGCAGGTGGATAGAGCAGGGAAAGCCAGGTGAGCGAGCTGATACTCAGGGACTTGCCTTTGGAACCCTTAAATATCTCCCCCTGATTCTGTCACAGCATCTAAAATTCCCTAATTAGGGATACTGGGATCTTTAGGAGTTAAAATACAAATAGGAGAAATCCAACAGTAAGCCAATATCAACTATTAACACTCCTGAGGAGATTAGAATCACAGAACCAGAGGCTCTCCTGGCATGAAGGGAGTTTTAGAGATTACTTTATGAGATAACTTTTGAACTCCTGGAGTGTCAGAAACATCTTCAGGAGAGAAGAGTACTGTCTATACTCTGGATCTGTGTCATTCATCTACCTTCATCACTTCTTCCTCCCTAATGCATTCTAATTCATTCATGCATACAGGCATTCTACTAATATTTCTAGATGTTAAGTGTTAAGTGTTGTTAAGACAGTTCTGACCATAGTGACCCTGTATAGGGTTTCCAAGTAGTGGCTGGTGAGCTTGAATCGCCAACCTTATGATTTAAACCAACTTTGCAGTCCAGCATAATAACCCACAGCACCACACCAGGACTCCTAGAGTACTGTTCCAGGCACTGAAATAAAACAACAAAACATCCAAGTCAAAGTAGGTGAGGTCCTGACATCTCAGTGGAAGAGTTAGATAATTATAAAGAACCAAATCTCTACATACTTAAGGTCTGTTCCAAACAACAAAATATTTGATTATCCATCTTCTATCTTTGTGTACACACAAGGTTCATTCCAAAATCCAAGCCTTTGTGTAGGTCATTTCTGTATTCAGAAATGCCGTCTCTTCTATGCCCTATCCAGATACACTGCAGTTCTTATCTTCTCCATGAGCTACATGTTCAACTCTAACCCACACTGATATCTGTCTCTTTAGAGAGCTAATAAATGCTTAAAGTCTCCTACAGGTTAGCTCTTAACTGTACTCAAATTCTTTGTGTGCTTGCTGTTTTTCTACCCCAATCAGACTATAAGTTCCTGGAAGGTAACAGATGTTATCTTACTTCTGTGTCCTTTACAAATCCAACCCAAGGACAAAGCACAACATGAAGTCATGGATTTAGTCATTCCGGTGAATCACAGTTTTGTAAGATAATCACTGAACTTCAAACTATAAAGTGAGCAGTTTGAGCCCACCAGCTGCTCTGTGGGAAAAAAGATGGGGCAGGATTTCTACTGTTACGAAGATTTACCACATAGGAAACCCTATAAGTGATCTCTGTGAGTCTGAACCAACTCAATGGCACTTAACAACAATGAATCACAGCTACATTTTTACTCACCACTAAACTAGCACTTAGAAGTCACTCTGTAGATATTTTTCAGAATATGAATTTCTTGCAGAAAAGATATTCCAAGTCTTAAAGAAATGGGCAGGCTACACAGACGAGCAGTATTTAGTTACTAGACATTTGAGGTTGGCATAAGGAGAGGGAAGAGGAGGTACTAAAAGGATATAGGAGGGTAGAAACAAACTTTCATCTAATAATTTTTATAAAGTTTTGCCCCCAGTTATGAGGTGGATTAAAATTCCTTCTAATGTGGTACTCAGAGACTGAAGAATTGATCATTTGATAAATCTATCAGATTCATTTATTTCAACCACTCACAAGATCCTATTGTTTTTGTTGTTCAGTGTCGTAGAGTGGGCTCTGACTCATAATAGTCCTGTAAAGGGTTTCAGAGAAGTAACTGGTGGGTTTGAACCACCGACCTTATCCTGAACCCAACTAAATTCCAGGCACCCTACCAGACTCTGGGGAAGATAGAAACCTGACAAGAATTTAACTCAGACCTGCATTTGTGGATATTTTATGAGATTACTGTTTATCATTCTGAAGGGCTCTTCTCTTGGTGTTCCGAGGGCAGGCAACAGAGATGAATATCTACAGTTATGAATAGCAATGACTTTCAACTCTATCGTCACAGACTGAAAATATCCAGAGTTGCAGGATAAGGCAAAAGTGTTCTCAGTGAAATGGTCAAATAGGCCTTCTTAACCTCCTCAATGCACATTTGGTCAGTTCAGTTATGCCTTTAGGTGCACATTTATCTTACAATTTGAGATGACTTGGGTTCTATTCCAGGCTTTTTGATACTGGTGATATAATTTTGCAATCTGTTGAATAACATTACTTCAGTGTTCTTATCTGTAAATTGAGAATAATGTTAGTGCCAACATCCTAGAATAATTCTGAGGGTTAAAGAAGTTATTATATAAAAAGTACAACCATGTATGAAGCATGGTACGGACTTATTAACGCTTCACTATATGTGTCATTGGACTCCTGGCGTAGTGCTGTAGGATTAGCACTGGGCTGTGAATCACAAGGTCGGCAGTTCATACTTAACAGCTGCTCTTCAGAAACCCTACACAGAGTCATTATGAGCCAGTTACAGACTCGACAACACTTAACAACAACAAAAACAACTATGTGTCATTTGTTTTAGACATGTATACCTGTCGTCACAGAACTCATTATCTCTTTTAATGAGAGAAACATAGATTAGACAAGCAATCTTAACACATTAAGGTAAGTGCTGCAAGAGGATTAAATAGAGGGTAAAATAAGTGGTACAGGAGGGTCCCTGAACATGCCATCAGCATGTCATAGAGAAGGAGAAGACAAATGAGGTGTGGCAAATCAACCCATCAAAGAGGTGGGAAAATAAAATTCAGATGGACTAAAACTTAAAATCTAAGATGTCAGAAAGAATAGGAGCTGTGCGGAAATTGAAATGTCAACATGGCTAAGAGAACAAGAGAAGAGACAATAATAAATATCTGGAACCTAGAAAGCAGCAAGAAATGTGTTAATCTAATTAATCAAACCAAGAAAGGTGAATCTTCAATGATTGTTGTTATTATTGTTAAGTGTGATCTAGTTGGTTCTGACCCATAGCGACCCTGGATAGGGTTTCCAAGGAGCAGCTGGTGAGCTTGAACTTCCAACCTTGTGGTTCAAACTGACTTTGCAATCCAGCGCATTAACCCACAGCGCCACACCAGAACTCTTTAGGTGATTGAAGAATAAGTCAAACAGCAACCAGTTTTCCCTTCAGAAATTCTGAAGGGTACAGGAACTGATGCTACCAGGGTACATGGAAGAAGTCAAAGGTCAGGCTAAAACAGAAGGATGGGTTGCAAATCCATTTAAGAAGTAGGATTCCTGGAGTTGTAGAATAATTAAGATCAGTTTGAATCACACGCTTGGCTTTTCAAATTCACAAGCCTCTCCTCAGAAAACGTATACAGGGTCACTATGAGTTGGAACTGACTAAACAGCACTTAACAATAACAACAGAAATTGGTAACATGTTGATAAGTACTGAAACTGTGATAGGAAAGGGAAGGCTTATTATACTCTTTTCTCTAGCTATGTGTATACTTGAAATTTTCCATAATAAAAGGTTAAAAAAAAAACAGGCTTCAAGATATATTGTTGTTCTCAGTTGTCATCAAGTTGGCAATCCTGTGTGTGTAAAATAGAACTGTTTCCTAGAACTTCCCAAGCTGTGATCTTTCAGCAGTAGGTCTCTGGCTTTTCTGGACAGGTGCCAAGTAGTCAACTCTAACCATTTGTGAGACCCAAGGAGTCCTATATCCCAGATGTCCTCCTCCAATTCACATAGCTAGGAAACTTCCCTTAACCAGTCCTGGAAGTTTATCTCTGAATAAAGAATAAATCCAAAGTCTCTGAATAGGAAGTCAACAGGAAAAGCTGAGGAGAAAGGGATTATGCTCAAAACAAGTGTACTGAGTAGTTAGCAATATTCTGAATACTGAGTCTCCTACCATTTTTCTCCTATTGGACTACCAAAACAAAGACCACCATATAGCCTCTAGGAAAGGTATTGAAAGAATCTTATCTGAGTCATCTAACTAGTTCAAGGATAAAAGACTTAAACAGGTGTCCATAAAAGTTCCTTCTATAAAATGTGCCAACATTCTTGCCTATTCTAGAATGCAAGCACATGCATACACACAGAGAGAGAGAGAGAGAGAGCTTTTTTTCAGTTCTTACTATTAAATCTGAATAAATATTCAAAGATGACTAGCTCTCTCAAGAAAGTCTCTAACATGAGTGAAAGACAATGAGACAAAAAGTAATAAAAGGGAAAAAACAACTTAGTGAACCACACAGAAAAGAAGATGAAAGCCTCAAAACACAAAATTGCAATGAATAGTCTCAGAAAAACAAGAGATATTGTTTCAAAAAGTAAGATGACATTATTTAAAAAGGAGTACTTAGGAAACTCAAATCACTCCTTGTCTTTTAGTGTGTCATACAGTGGTGGCTTACATGCTGCTGTGATGCTAGAAACTATGCCACTGATATTTCAAATGGCACCAAGTGGTCAGATTGTAACAGAGCTTCCAATCTAAGACAGAAACAAACAAACAAACAAAAAAAGAACTTGGCGATCTACTTCTAAAAAGCCTGGCCAGTGAAAACCTTATGCATAGCTGTGGGACACTGTCTGATATACTGCTGGAAGATAAGACCCTAAGTTTGAAAGGCACTCAGAATATGACTAGGTAAGAGCTGCCTCCACAAAGAAGAGTCGACCTTATTGATATAGATAGAAGAAAGCTTTCAGGAACATCATTTGCTGATGTGGCATCACTGAAAATGAGAAGAAATAGCTGCAAATCACACTAATAATCAGAAGGTAGACTGTACAAGGAATGAAACAAGGAAAACTAGAGGTTTTCAAAAATGAAATAAAATGCCAGAGGTTCTATATCCTAGGCATGAGTGAGCTGAAATGGATGGGTATTAATCATTTTGAATTAGGCAATCATATGGTTTTCTATGGAGTCCTGGTGTGGCACTTTGGGTTAATGTGCTGGACAGCAAAGTCACTTTGAACTGCAAGGTCAGTGGCTCAAGTTCACCAGCTGTTCCTTGGAAACCCTGCACAAGGTCACTATGGGTCAGAATTGACTCAATGGCACTTAACAACATGGTTTACTATTTTGAATTATGGTGTTGATGAAAAATATTGGAAGTACCATGGACTTCCAGAAAAACAAACAATCTATCTTGGAAGAAATACAGACAGAATGTTCCTTAGTAGTAAGGATGGCGAGACTTTGTTTCTCATTCTTTGGATAAGTCAGGAGTGACTATTCCCTGGAGAAGGGCATCATGCTTGGTAAAGTGAAGGGTCCGTGACAAAGAGGAAGCCCCCAAGGAGATGAACTGACAGAGTGGCAACAACAATGGGCTCAAACATAACAACCATTGTAAGGATGGTACAGAACATAGGGTCACTGTGAAGTCAACCAACTCGAGAGCACCTAACAACAACATGGTCTACTATGCCAGGAATGAGCAATATATGAGGTACAATGTCACATTCATTATCAAAAAAAAATGTTTTAAGAACTATCATGGAATTTTAAAAGCTCATGAGAAGACATCTAAGTTCTTTCCATTATTGGAGGAAGTAAGAGTGATGTTCATGTGTTCCATTCATACATTGGAAATAACTAGTCCAATGTACTAATGGAACACGTGAACATCATTCTCCACAATCCTAAGACCAGAAGAATTAGATGGCGCCTAGCTACCCCTAGTATGTGGAACAAAATTCAAAATCATATAAAAAGACCAGGCTTACTGGTCAGAATGTGGCCCTTGGTGATGGAACTGAACTCACCACTGTAGCTTAATTTTCACCCAAGCAACAGATGTAAAGGAACAATAACAGTAGTGTCTTCATTACCTAGAGGATGTACTACACTCCCAGCTTTTCTTTCTGATGGCAATAGGTTCCTATAAGCTGTGCTTGTTTAAACTCTTTTATATTTTAAAAGAGATTGATTGAAAATACAAGCTAATCTTGTACACTGTATCTGGTCTCATTAA
>NW_006408575.1:6390384-6391862 GCF_000296735.1 Chrysochloris asiatica | reverse complement strand
CAAATCACTAAGAATCATAGCTCAGCCACGTCCACATATATTTTAGGGGGACACGATTTAATATATGACAACTAGTTATGTACAGACAACATAGAATGGCCAGCCATTCAAGATCAAGAGGGCAGCATTTACCCAATAATGAAATTCACAAGTTTTGGGAAACAAAAAGGAATGGAAAGAAGAACTACAGAGATGAAGTGGAATACGCAATGCCATCATTGAGGTGAAAGAAAGTATATGGTTTGTTGAATAATGATCTGCTCGACAAACCCTCACTAACTTCACAATAAAAAGTTAATGTCTTTCCTGAAATACATTGTTGTCAGTAACAACAAAGACCAGCTAATAGACTATTATGTAAATTTATGTACCAACCACTAATGACTAACTTAAAGAAAATGAAATTTTTCACTGATTTCTGCAGTCTAAAACTGACCAAGCATGCAATCAAGATGCATTGCTAATTATCAGTGATTGTAATGTTAAATTTGGAAACAGAGAAGAAAGATCAATACTTAGAAAATATTATCTCAGTGACAAACACACTAGAGATTGCATGATAAAATTCTGCAAGACCAATAACTTGATTGTTGCAAATATATTTTTTTCCAATAACATAAACAGTGATTATATATGTGGATCTTAACAGATGGCATACATAGGAATGAAATCGACTACATCTGTGGAAAGAGATGGTGGAGAATCTCAACATC
Source organism: Chrysochloris asiatica (assembly GCF_000296735.1). Taxonomy (NCBI): domain Eukaryota; kingdom Metazoa; phylum Chordata; class Mammalia; order Afrosoricida; family Chrysochloridae; genus Chrysochloris; species Chrysochloris asiatica. The sequence goes on along the minus strand of NW_006408575.1, from coordinate 6,391,149 downwards.
ATCAGTCAGAACAAAGATAGGAGCCAACTGTGGAACAGTTCATCATTTGCTCATATAATCTAGTAGAAGTTGAAGAAAATTAAAACAATCTACCTGAACCAAAGTACGACCTCAAATATGTTGTTGTTGTTGTTAGGTGCTGTCGACTCAGTTCCAACTCATAGCGACCCTATGCACAACAGAACAAAACACTGCAAGCACTGTTCTATCCTCACAATTGTTGTTCCACTTGAGCCCATTGTTGCTGCCATTATGCAAATCCATCTCCCAGGGGTCATCCTCTTTTTCATTGACCATCCATTTTACCAAACATGATGTCCTTCTCCAGGGACTGGTCCTTCCTGATAATATACCCAAAGTATGAGAGATGAAGTCTCGCCATCCTGGCTTCTAAGAGCCATCCTGGCTCTACTTCTTTCAACACAGATTGGTTTGGTTCTTTTTGCAGTCTATGGTACTTTTAATATTCCTTTCCAACACCATAACTAAATGCATCAATTCTGTGGTCTTCCTTATTCACTGTCCAATTTTCACATACATTACTGTATGTAATTAATGAAAATACTACAGTTTGGGTTGGGCATACCTTAGTCCTCAAACTGACACCTTTGCTTGTGAATATTTTAAAGAGTTCTTAGACAGCAGAAAAGCCTAATGCAAATTGATTGACTGCTGTTTCCATGAGTGTTGACAGTGAATCCAAGCAATATGGAGTCTTTGACAATTTCAATGTTTTCTCCATTTATCATGATGTTATTTATTGGT
>NW_006408575.1:6350884-6372470 GCF_000296735.1 Chrysochloris asiatica | reverse complement strand
TTAAAGATCGAAATGAGAATCCCAAAATTATGAAGGTCATCAATGAAAATATAGGGACAAATGTGAAAGTGCTAATTCAGGGTATATACAGACAAGCAAAGATTCTGAAAACTACACAAACAAAAGTAATCAAAATAGATGAGTGGGACATACTAAAAATTAAAACCTTATGTGCATCAAAAGACTTCACCACAATAGTAAAAATGGAACCCACAGAATGGGAAAAATTTTTTTGAAATGACACATCAGATAAGGGACTCATTTCTAAAAGCTATAGGAAACTACAACACCTCTACAAGAAAAAGACAAATAACCAAATTAAAAAATGGGCACAGGACATGAACAAACACTTCACCAAGGAGGAGATCCACACAGCCAACAAACATATGAAGAAATGTTCATGATCACATTAGAGAAATGCATATCAAAACAACAATGAGATATCATCTCACACCAGCAATAGCAGCAAAGATCAAAAAAGCAGAGGACAACAAATGCTGGCGAGGATGCAGAAAGACTAGGACCCTCCTACATTGTTGGAGGGACTTCAGATGATCCAACCACTTTGGAAATCAATATGGCGCTTCCTCAGAATGTTGGAAATAGAAATACCTTATGACCTAGCAATTCCTCTACTTGGTATTTACCCACAAGATATACAAGTCATAACACGAGTAGATATATGCAGAACAATTTTCATAGCAGCACTATTTACAATAGGAAAACAGTGGAAACAATCAAAATGCCTATCAATTGAAGAATAGATAAACAAATTGTGGTACGTGCACACAATGGAATACTATGCTACCTTGAAGTACAAAAAGGAAGCTGCAAGCCATTGCATAACATGGAAAAACCTTGAGGACATTATGTTGAGTGAAATTAGGAAGTCACAAAAGGAGAAATACTGCATAAGACCATTATTGTAAAAGACTAAGAAAAAGAATCCACCCAAAAGAGGGGGTGGGAAATCTATAGATATAATTGCTGATCACCAGTATGTATGGGATGAGCGGAAGGAAGAGAGGGAGGGGAAGAAAGAGCACAGGGTAGGGAATAGACACAAGAGAGCCTGGGTGCTGGGGGAGGGGGGCGGGAACTGGCCATACACAAGAAGGAGGGGGGATAAAGAAGTACAAGGGGGACAGGAGAAAGGCTGGATGGGTTTGCATGGGTTAGGTGGGACAGAGGTAAATGGCGATGTATGCACAACCTTCGAATAACAGGGCTTTAGGATACAGGGATTGAGTCATGGCTTGAAAGGGGAAAAGGGGAATAATGTTAGGATGCTTGGCTGTCTTTTGAATCTTGGTTTCCCTTGCCTACCATTGTGAAATAGACACTTGAGGCGGGGCAGGGGGAATAGCCAGAAACATCACAACAGAAAACATGTAAGCCCGTCTTCAGCCTATAACTGACTGGAATACCTTGAGGGGTGCTGGAAACTGCCTAGACCCAAAATGGGAGGCCTATAGGGCAAGAAGTGACTGGCTTACAAGCTTTCAAGAGGGATCCTAGTTCTAGACAAGGCAGGGGTAGGTAGAACCTCCACTGAATTATTTCCAATCTGTTGGGACCAGGCTGACAAAAGGAAATGGAGAAAAGACACTTGTGGTACAACAGCAAATACCTGCCACCAAGACTGACTGTGAGGATTGGAAATGTAGAGGCAGATTTTTTTTTTTTCTTTTTATTGGCAAAAGGAGGAGAGTGATTGATTTTGCAGCCCAGGAGTGAAGGTTCCTGGGACCATCAAGTGAGAAGAACAGACAGTATGAACCTACTCAGAGAGGCAGTGAGATCATGCATGGAGACAGAGAGGATGGCGTGGGCAGATGGAGTGGCTGGGGACACGGGCTTCAGAGAGGAAAAGGAGCTGTTTGCTGACAGCGAGGGGGTGCGGGCCTGTGGGGTGTATCCTTTGGTTACTTGATGATGCATGGAGGGGACTGTAGTCATTGCAATGAAATGGAATATGTTAGGATGAATGTGAAGTTTAAGTGGGACAGAGGCAAATAATGATGTATGAACAACCTTGAAACAAAAGGGCTTTGGGATACAGAGATCGAGATATGGTTGGAATGTGGAAAAGGTGGGAAATAATGTTAAGATGCTTGGCTGTCTTTTGAATCTTGATTTCCCTGGCATACCACTATAAAATAGACACTGGAAGGGGAGAGAAAAGAATAGCCAGAAATACAACCATAGAAAGCTTGTAAGTCTGCCTTCTGCCTATAACTGATTGGAATACCTAAAATGGGGCTACAACATGCCCTGTGAAGGAGGCCTCTGCATTACACAAGACAAGAGGTGGAATCCTGAAGAGCAACCAGAATCTTCTGAGGGGAAATTTCCACTTGAAAGGACAAGGAGACCAGCCTGGAGCAGCCAGAAGAACAGAAGATACTTCTTAAAAGAAAGACTGACAGGAAAAATACAAAACTATATAGGCAGACCAACTGATTACTCTACAAGAACAAACAAGTGGCTTGCCCAGGAGACATCAAGGCAAGTGGTCGGAAACCCCTCAAGGCAAACCTCCTTCTAAGACTAAGACTCAATGGGAATACATGCTCTGATTGATGACCACATTCATCACCAATAAGGGGAAGTGAGGGAAAAACAGCAAAGAAGCTGCAAGCTAAGCCCTAAAATGTTCAATAGACTCCTATTACATAATTCACAGTATAGCATTAAAAAAAAAACTATGTTTTTGAAGGGAGAAGTCTAAGCTGCAGTGAAGACACTGGGGAAAAACAACAACTATATTTTAGGAGTTGACAAAATATCAACTGAGATATTTCAACAAAGGATGAAATGCTGTAAGCACTCATTCAAGACATTTTTAAGACAGCTACCAGGCCAATCAACCAAAATAGATCAATACTTTTTTGTCCATTCCAAATAAAGTGATCCAACAGAATTCAGAAAACATTAAACTATGTCATTAATACTGTATGGAAGTAAAATTATGTGGAAAACAATTTTAAAATAATTGCAGTAGGAATTGCCAGAAGTTAAAGTGAGCAGAAGAAAACGTAGAATAAGAAATATCATGACTGATGTTAAGTAGATCTTGACTGAAAGCAAAGAAAGTTAAAAAGGTGTTTATCTACTTTTATTGACTATGCAAAGGCATTCAATTGTGTGGGTCATAACAAAATGTGGATAACACTGTAAAAATGGGAAATCCAGAAAACTGAATTGTGCTCAAGCAGAATCTATACATAGACCATAAGGTAGTCATTCAAACAGAATAATGCATACTGTGTGATTTTAAGTCAGGAAAGGCATATATCAGATTTGTATCCTTTAACCACACTTATTTCATCTGTATACTGAGCAAATAACCTGAAAAGCTGGATTATGTGAAGAAGAACTCAGCATCAGGACTGGATGAAGACTCATTAACATTTCACAATAGGCAGATGATGCAACTTTGTGTGCTAAGAAAACTTGAAAAACTTACTGTTAAAGATCAAAGACTACAGTCTATAGTATGGATTATACCTTAAAATAAAGAAAACAACTGCACCAAAAAGCAGCAACATGATTAATGGAGAAAATATTGACACTGTCAAGGATTTAATTTTACTTGGATCACAATCAATGCTCATGGAAACAACAGTCAAGAAATCTAGCAACCTATTGCATTTGGCAAATCTGCTTTAAAAGACCTCTTTAAAGTGGTTTTAAAGGCAAAAAATATAGCTTTGAAGACTAAGGTGCACTTCACCCAAGCCAGGATATTTTCAGTCACTTCATATGCTGCAAAAACTGGGCAATGAATACAGAAGAGCAAAGAAGACCTAATGTGGTTCAAATAATGGTGATGGTGAAAAATACTGAATATATCATGGACTGCCAGAATGAACAAGTCTGTGTTGAAAGAAGTACAGCTAGAATGTTGCTTAAAAGTAAGGATGGCAAAATGTGGTCTCGTGGACTCAGATTATATTATCAGGAAGAACCAGTCCCTTGAGAAGGATATCACAATTGGTAAAGTAGAGGGTCAGTGGGGAAAAAAAACCACTCTCAATGAAATGGATTGAAACAGTAGCCACAACAGTGGTCTCAAACCTACCCATGATTGTGAGGATGGCACAGGACTGGCCAGTGTTTTGCTCTGTGTGCATAGGGTCTCAGTGAGTTTGACCTGACTTGATGGCAATGACAATAACAATAAGAAAGCACAAAAGAATACTTGGAATTAAAAAAATGTGATTGTTGTCGTATGCTGCTGAGTATGTTCTGATTCACATCAACCCCGAATAAGATTTCTGAGGAGCAGCTGGTGGGTTTGAACTGCTGCACTTGAGACTGTTGTTGTTAAGTGCCGTCAAGCCAATTCTGACCCACAGCTACCCTGAATAGGGTTTCCGAGGAGAAGCTGGTGAACTTGAACCGCCAACCTTGCAGCTCAAACAGCTTTGCAATCTGGTGCCTTAACCCACAGCACCACACCAGGACTAGCAGATTGAAATTAGTGTTTTCCTACAGTGCCACATTGGGGTACCAAAAAAATGTTATATGAAAAATTAAAGAGTTAGTAAAAATAAAAGATAAAGTTGAAGACAGCTCCCAAAAAGAACAAAAGAGAAAGAGAAATGGAAAATAAAGAGAAGAAATAAGGAAAATAGAGAATTTATCCAGAATATTCAACAACTGCATAATAGGGGATTCACTAAGAAAGAAATGATAAGAAAGTAGAGAGAAACATCTGATAAGTAATTCAAAACAATCTCTCAAAGTTATGAGAGTTTCCTGAGTTTCCAGACTAAAGACCATTAAAGTGTCCAATACAGAGGGTGAAACATAAATAAGATATTGTTGTTAAGTGTGCCAAGTCGGTTACAACTCATAGCTACCCTATATAGGGTTTTCAAGGAGAAGAAGCTGGTGGGTTTGAACTGCCAACCTTGTGGTTTGCAGTCCAGTGCAGATCCTTCAATGCCACACCAGGAGTTCAGATAAGTAAGATAAATTACTTTGACGAACATTTCAGAATGTTGGGAATCATTTTTTTTTTAAATGTTTTATAGTGAATTATGTGATAGTTTACATTCATCCTATTGTATATCATTTCATTGCCATGGTTACAGTCCCCTCCATGCATCATCAACCAACCAAAGGGTATATCCTGCAAGCCTGCCCCCCGCTTATCAGCACACAGTCCCTCTCCCTCTCTTGGTCTAGAGTCCCCAGCTGCTCCATCTCTCCATGTTGTCGTCTCTACACCATCTCTGGCATCACTGCTTCTCTGGGTAGTGTCTCACACTTTGCTCTTCTCCCTTGATGGTTCCAGGGACCTTGGTTCCTGGACTGCATAGTCAATCACTCCCCTCTCCTTTTGCTACAAAACATCCACCTTTACATTTCTAACCCTCCCAGTCAGTCCTGGTAACAATTATTCACCATTGTACCACAAGGGACCTATCCCCCTCCTTTCATTAGCCCTGCCTAGACAGATTGGATACTACTCAGTGGAGATTCTACCTTCCTCCATACCCTCTGCATCTAGGCAACCTCTTGAAAGCTTGTAAGCCAGTCACTTCTTGCCTTTGTAGCCCCCTCATTTTGGGTAGCCAATGTCCAAGTTGCCCATCCTTGTCTACTCTGTGCATGGAGGGGGTGGGAAGAATTAAAAAAAAAACACAAAGAAGATATAAAAGTTTCCACAGTAAGGTGGGAGAAGAAGCATCAATATAAAGATAAGCTGCAGACTTCTCAATAGCAAAATAAAATAATGTCTTTAAAATCCTAACAAAAAGTAATTTCTAATATAGAATTCTATATTATGAAATGTAAATAATAACTAGAGGTATTCTCAGACATGCAAATTTTTTGAAATTCTCTTGCTGTATATCCTTTCAAAGATAACTATTCAAAGAAGTTTTCCACCAAGACATGGAAGAAAGCCAAGACATAGAAAAACATGGTTTTTAATCCAAAATAAAGAAGAAGAAATTCCTCACATTAAAGATAAAGGTGGTAGTGGTGGTGGTTATGTGTCATGGAGTCAATTCCAACTCATAGCGACCCTACATAGGGTTTCCAAGGCTATAAAAACTTTACTGGAGCAGAACGCCTCATCTTTCTACCATGGAACAGCTGATAGTTTCAAACCACTGACCTTGAGGTTAGCAGCCTGACTCATAACTACTACGCTACCATAGCTCCTTAACAATAAAGGTAGTTTAACAAGTAAAGATACCAACCAGTCCAGATTAAAACATTCCAAAAGTCTTTAAATCAATTGTCTCCAAGAATATATAATTGATGTTGTTGTTGTTAAGTGTCATGGAGTCAATTCCAACTCATAGCTAGTCTATATAGGGTTTCTGAGGAGCAGCTGGTGGGTTTGAACTGCCAGCCTTGTGGTTTTCAGTCCAGTGCTTATTCTACAATGGCACACCAGGAATCCATACAATTGACGGAATACTTACTATATCTGAATTAATAAGAGGCGATTGAAAAAAATGATTGATTGAAGCCCAGATGCTGTAGGGATTGCTTGGGCAGAGAGGGCATACTGGAGGGTGATATGACTAAAAACTTTGTAAAATTTTAAGCTGTCAGCAGGTGACACTAACTTCCTGAGTGGTCCTGAGCAGGTTTTCTTCATTCCTATGTTCCTTGGATATAGCAACCCAAACCAAACCCAGTTATGTAGACCTGATAGTATAGTGGATTACATGTTGGGTGTCTAATCTAAGGTCAGCTGTTTGAACACACCAACTTCTCTGTGAGAGAAAAATAAGGTAGTCTGCTTCTGTAGAAACCCTATGGGGCAGTTCTACCCTGTCCTATAGGGTTGTTATGAATTGGCCTTGGATATATCATTTGTAAAATGAATTAAGGAATACACTAGATAGCTTCGCATCATTAAGGTGCTATATACAACCCTTGTGGCACACTGTAGGATACAGCACTGGATCACAAGGTCGATTTCAATCACAAGGTCGGCAGTCCAATCTCACCAGCCTCTCCTTGGAAATCTTAAACAGGGTCACTCTGAGTTGATACCAACTCAACAGCATTTAACAACAACAACTGGAACATATCATGATTTTACTTATTACTTTTATTTTTCTGTTTAGATATAATTTTTAATGAAAGATTAAAGTAAAATCATTTAAAATAAGTATAATATAAAGTGGCAGCTGGGTGGAGCAAATGGTTAAATGCTCCAATCCCCACCCAGAGGGGCCTCAGAAGATAGGCCAGCTGATCTGCTTCTGAAAGGACACAGCTTTGAAAATCCTGTGGAAGAGTTTGACTCTGCACACATATGGTTGCCATGAATCAGGATTGACTCAGTGGCAGCTCACAAATATGATAACAACTTTGAAAATTGCACTCCCAGCCATAGTCATTTAAATGTTTTCAGTCTTTTTATTTATTTATTTACATTTATCTCTTCATCACATGCACAAAGAGCCAGCCCCCTTGTGATTTGTCAGTTTAGACCTATATACTGACTTCCTACTATATAAAATGAGGAGATCTGGTAGCATAGTGGATTATGAGATGGACTGCTAACTAAAATGTCAGCAGTTCAAATCTACCAGTGGCTCCACAGGAGAAAGATGAGGCTTTCTGCTTCCATAAAGATTTATAGCCTCAGAAACCCTAGACAGGGTCACTATGAGTCCGAACTGACTTCACAGCACACAACCACCACCACCACAATGTAAGTTGACAGGAACCCTGATGGTACTGTAGGATCAGCACGTTACTACTGGCTTCAAGGTTGAAAGTTAAAACCCACACTATATAAGAATGCCATGAGTCAGAACCAACTCAATGGCATGGAGATATGGACAATGAGTCTTTAGTTATTTTTACCAGAAGGCTTCTCACTGGATGTACACTGCATAGTTTGCATATCCTCCTATCTCTCTAATGCAATTGCTGAATGGTGAGTTGTATCAGTATTTCATGTTTACATTATGTACTTGCTATTCAGTGCTAAGCCATGTAGAGCATGATGGCTGTTTTTCTTTTATTTAGCATTATGTAGAGACATATTGTCAGGAGGGACCAGTCGCTGGAGAAAGATATCATGTTTGGTAATATGGAGGGTCAGAGAAAAAGAGAAAGAACCCCAATGAGATGGATTGGCCAGGTGGCGGCATCGATGGATTCAAGTGTGGCAACAGTAGTGAGGTTGGCCCAGGATTGGGTAGTGTTTCATTTTCCTGTATATAGGGTCACTATGAGTCGGTGCCAACTCAATGGCACCTAACAACAACAAGCTGATATACTCTCTTTTTCTTTTCATTTTTCAGACTATTATTTTCCCAAATATCATAACAGGAAAACAAAAGTAATAAGAGGAAAACAAACAAGACGGTGGATCAGGTAGCTGTTCAGTGAGGAGCTCTGTCAACAACAACACAGAATTCTGGGCCAAGCAAGCTTAGGGGATGGTGACAGAACTCTGAACCACACATAAAGGAATATTTAGAAGGTTTAAAGATAGGGGAATTTGTAGAAGAAGCAAGAAATCCATTGCTTTCTAATCCAAGATGCTCAGCTGCTCCTGGAGCCACTATCTTGGGTGAGACCAAGCAGAGGAAGGTTCACAGCAGTCATGGATAACTGACAGAACTGAGGAGATAAAGGAAGAAGAGTGAAAAGGGAAGCCTATCTCCTGATCACATCTACCTGGAGGCAATCTGAAAGCATAAAAAATACCAAAATGCACAGCCATCTAAGTATTAAGGACACAGATAACCCCTGAATATGCCCAAAAAAACAGAAACGAGTGACTATATTAGCAAATGTCCAGAAACAGGATAAAGCAACTGAGGCAAATGAGCTGGAAATAGACCTACACACCATACTAGAAGATGGGCAAGCTTTGGAAATGTCTGAGAAGGAATTTAGAAAAATGATTATAAAATGTATCAAAACACTATACAATGGAGTTGAGAAAAATAAAGAAGAAGTCAGGAAAGTACTACAGGAACAATCAAATAAGATAGATACAGCACTGGAAACAATTCAAAACCTACAGACAGAGGTTCAAATGATTAATAACAGAATTTCAGAAATGGACAATACACTGAAAGGGCAAAAGAAGAGAACTGAAGATATAGAAGCCAGAACTAGTGAGCTAGAAGATAAATTTCTCAACACTACCAAGGAGCTCTGGTAAAGCAGAAAAAAGGATAAAAAAAATCTGAAGAAGGCCTAAGATTCATGTTGTACAACATGAAGAGGAATAACTTAAGAATTATTGGCATTCTAGAACAGGAAGAGTCACACAAGTCCACAGAACAGAATAAAGTGATAAGAACAGAGGATCTGGGAGGTCAGTCTATGATCAAAATGATTACAATGTAATAGAAGGTAAACACAGAGGAGCAGAGATCCAGGTGGTGAGATCAGGTAGATTACAAGTTAAAATAGACTGTCTAAAATGGAGGGAAGAATTAATGGCATATAAGTTAACCACAACAGTGGGGTTGGGATCAGGGGTTTAGTTCGGGTGTTGGGGAGGGCAATACAAGAAGGGAGAAGAGGTAGAAGAACAAGAGAGATAGGGGGACACTGAGACAGGCTTGCATGGCCTAAGTGAGACAGAGGTAAATAGTGATACACGCTCAACCTTGGAACAACAGGGCTCTGTGATACAGAGATCTACGCATAGGTTGAAGAGGGGAAATAATACTAAAATGCTTGACTGTCTTATGAATATTGGTTTCCCTTGCCTACTCTTGTTAAATTTACACTTGAGTGGGATAGAAAGGAATGTTGGGAAACATGATTACAGAAAACTTGTAAACACGTCTTCAGCCTATAACTGATTGGAATACCTAAACAGGGTTCTAGAACTTACCCAGTGAAATAGGCCTCTTGCAAAGCCTTTGCAGAGTATAGGACCTTAGGTGGAATCCTGAGTCTCATCCAGAACCTTATGAGGTGGGACATTCCCACTAGAAAAGACAAGCAGACCAGCCTGGAAGAGCTACAGCAACAGAAGATATATCTTCAAAGAAAGATCATCAGGAAAAATGCAAAACAAAAATGTCAGCATGACTGGCTATTACAGGAATAAGCAAGCTGGGAAGCCATCAAGGCAAGCAATCAAGTTCCTTCATGACAAACTCCCCTCAAAGACTGAAACTCAAAGGGAACACGTGAACAAGCATGTAAGCTTGCTGGTGATCACATTGGTCTACTGGTGAATGGAAGAGGGGGAAAGGCATCAATGAAGAAATGGGCTGATTTCAAACACAGTCCATTGACTCTTGTTGACCTGGAGATGAGCGAGAGAAGAGTAAGAGCTGGTTGGTCCAAAGTGTGGTGACACCCGGGGACACTTGAGCCCATGAACAAGTACATAGCCACAGAGGGCTAGAGCTGAGAGTGAAACATCCAGCTGATATGAAGTGAGGGGAGATGCACAAGAACACCGGATCTTTGATCTAGTCTTGATGGCTTGGTAATCAGAACTCAACTAGAGGAAGATCACACACACATTTTTTTAATATATATATATATAAAGGAAACAAAGGTAAATTACTACTATTTGATGAACCTGACCCATACTCATGGAGGTAGTTGTTGTTGTTGTTAGGTGCCATCGCGTCAGTACTGACTCATAGCAACCTTATGCATAGCAAAACAATGAGTGATTATCTAGTGTAATCCTTAATTCCATTTTATGAATGGTATATCCAAGGTAAAGTGGAGCATCAGCGATAAAGTTCAAGACCCCCAATTAGATGGATTGGCACAGTGGCAGCAGCTATGGACTCAAGTGTAACAACAATTGTGAGGATGGCACAGGACCAGAGAATGTTTCATTCAGTTGTGCATAGGGTTGCTATGAATCAGAATTGACTCAACGTCACCTACCAACAACAACAGCATAGCCAACACTAACTCATAGCGACCCTATAGGACAGAGTAGTACTGCTCTAAGGGTTTTCCAAAACTGTAATCTCTGAAAGCAGAATGCCTCATCTTTTTCCCACAGAGCAATTGGTGGGTTCAAATCACTGACCTTGACATTAGGCACTCACCAGGGCTCAATGACAGTTGATTTGCTTTGGTATATCCAAGGCACACAAGAATGAAAAGATCTGCTAAGGATCACTCATGGAGTTAGCGGCATTGACAGAGTGAAGCATCCATTTTACCAGCTGACAGCTTAAAACTTTACAAAGTTTTTATTCAAATCACTCTCCAGTATGCCCTGTCAGCCCCTGCAGCATCTAGTTCAGTTGGGATGACACCAGACAACTGGCCCCAAAGATCTTCTTTCAATTAGTTATAATCAGAGGAATTGTTGTTGTTAGGTACCAATAAGTTGGTACTGACTCATGGTGACTTTATGCACAACAGAATAAAACACCACCCAGTCCTGTGACAATCCCACAAACATTACTACCCTTAAGTCCATTGTTGCTACTACTGTGCCAATCCATCTCATTGGAGAAATTCCTCTTTTTCACTGACTCTGCACTTTACCAAGCATGATGCCCTTCTCCAAGGACTTGTCCATCCTAATAATATGTCCGAAAGAGGAGAGATAAAGTCTGGCCATCTAGGCTTCTAAGTGGCATTCTGGTTGTGGGATTTTTGGCAGTCCATGGTACAATTAATATTCTCCCCCAACATCATAACTCAAATACAACAATTCTTCTAAGGTATTTTTTATTCATTGCTCAACTTTCACATGTATATGAGGTTACTGAAAAGACTCAGGCTTAGGTCTGGCACACCTTAGTCCTCAAACTGACATCTTTGCTTTTGAACACTTTAAAAAGTCTTGTGCAGCAGATTTCTGTAATGCAATATGTCATTTGATTTATAGACTGCTGCTTCCATTAGTGTTGATGGTTGGTCAAAACAAAATAAAGGCATTGAAAACGTCAATCTTTTCTTCACTTATCTTGATGTGATTTATTGGTACAGTGATGAGTATTTTTATTTACTTTACATTGAGGTGAAACCTGGATCTAAGGCTGTGGTCTTTGATCTTCATCACTAACTATCTTAAATCTTCTTCACTTCCAAAAAGCAAGGTTGTATCATGTGCATATCACAGGTTTTTAACGACTCTTCCTCCAATCCTGATGCCACATTCTTCTTCATATAATTCAACTTCTTGGATTATTTGCTTAGATTGAATAAGAATGGTGAGAGAATGCAACGCTAGGGTACACTTTTCCTAATTTTAAACCATTCAGTGTTCCCTTGTTCTGTTTGAACAACTGCCTCTTGGTCTATATAAAGTTTCCTCATGTGTGCAATCAAATATTCCAGAATTCTCATTCTCCTCAATGTTGTCTATGTAGTGTCATGGTCCCCACAATCAAAAGATTTGGCATAGTCAATTAGGTACAATTAAGTACCTTTCTGATAGTCTCTACTTTTATCAAAGGTCCTTCTGACATCAGCAATGATATCACATAATCCACGTCTTCATCTGAATGCTGCTTGAACCTCTGACAGTTCTCTGGCAGTGCACTGCTGTAGCCATTTTTCAGTTATCTTTAGAAAAAATGTACTTGCATGTAATATCAATGATAGTCTGATAATTTCTAAATTTCATTTTGTCATCTTTGCAAAGGGTACAATTATGGATCTCTTCCAATTAGTTGGCCAAGTAGCTGTTTTCTAAATTTCTTGTTAAAGATGTGTGGATGCTTCCAGTAGCTCAATTTGCTGAAAGATTTCAATTTGTATTCCATCAATTCCCAGTGCCTAGCTCTTTACCAATGCCTTCAGTAAACCTTGGACTTCTTTCAGTATCACTGACTCTTGATCACATGCTACCTCTTGAAGTGGTTGAACACAACCTTTTTTTTGGTACAGTGACTTTAATTTATTCAATGTTCATTTGATGCTTTCTGCAACATTCAGCAATTTTCCCAAGAATCTTTCAATATTGCGAGTTGAAACTTTAATTTTTTTCTTCAGTTCCTTCAGCTTGAGAAATTCTGAGCATGTTCTTCAAACTTCGCGTCTTTGCACATTCATTTATAATATTTGACTTTGTCTTCTCAAGCTATCATTTGAAATTTTCTATTCAGCTATTTTACCTCCTCATTTCTCCCATTTGCTTTAGCATCTCTACACTGGAGAGCAAGTTTCAGAGTCTCTGCTGACATCCATTTTGGTCTTTTCCTTCATTCTCGTCTTCTTAAATGACCTTTTGCTTTCTTCCTATCTGATGTTCTTGATGTCATCCCACAACTCTTCTGGTCTTCAATCATTAGCATCTAACTCATCAAACTATTCTTGAAGTGATCTCGAAATTCAGATAGATTACATTCAACATCATATTTTGGCACTTGTGGACCTGTTTAATAGTCTTCATCTTCAGTGTGAATTTGCTTATGAGCAGTTTGTGGTCTGTTCCATAGTCTGCCCTGGCCTTGTTTGGGCTGATGCTATGGTGCTTTTCCACCGTCTCTTTCCATAGATGTAGTCAATTGATCTGTATTTTCCATCTGGTGACTTTCATGTGTAAAGTTGTCTTTTATGCAGTTTAAAAAAGGTATTTCCAATGAACAAGTCATTGATCTTTCAAAATTCTATCTCCATATCATTTAGCTCCATATCATTTCTATCACATAGGCCATATTTCCCAACAGCTGATATTTCCTCTTTGTTTCCAATCTTTACATTCCAATAAATAGTAATTATCAAGATATCATGATTGCATGCTTGATTATTTCTGACTGAAGAATAGGTACAATTCTCCAGTTTCATCATTACTGGCTTTAGCAGTAGGTTGGTGGGAAAATTCGAATAATAGTTGTATCATCTCATCTTTCTTGTAGTTCTTGTAGCATAATGGATTACAAACTGAGCCACTAACCACAAGATCAGTAGTTCGACTCTACCAGTCACTCTGATGGGAGAAAAATTAAGCTTTTTGCTACTGTAAAGATTTACAGCCTCAGAAACCCTACACAAGGTCTCTATGAGTCAGAAACAACACCATAGCACATAAACACCACCACAATCTTCTTGGTGTATGGATATAATCCTATCACAGACAGTGTTGTACTTCATGATAGGTCTTCAAATGTTCTTTTGGATTATGAATTCCTTTTCAATATGCCATTCCTTTTCAATTTATCACTCCTGTTATAGTAAACCTTGAGATTGTCACATTCAAAATGACCAATATCAGTCCATTTTAGCTCACTAATGTCTAGGATGTAGTTCTTTGTGATACTGTGGGTTAATATGCTGGACTGCACGGTCAGTTTGAACCACAAGGTCAGTGGTTCAAGCTCACCATCCACTCCTGGGAAACCCTATGCAGAGTCCTTCTGATTTGGAACCAATGTGACAGCACTTAATAACAATGAAAACAATGCCTAGAATATCAATGTTTATTCATTCTATTTAATTTTGAAAACTCCCATTTTTCCTAAATTCATACTCATTCATTTCATGTTCTGATGAATGAAATGATTACAGCTCTTTTTTCTCCTTTTGAGTTGTGCCCCATCAGCATATGATGGTTCTCAAAGTTTTACTCCATTCATGACATCATGGTCAAATCTACTTTGAGGAAGCTCTTGCCCCCAGTGGAATTTTGAGTGTCTTCCAACCTGAGGGGCTCATCTTCCAGCACTAAATCTAACAATATTCTGGTGTCCTTCATCATGTTTCAATATTCAATATGCAGCTGCCATCCGACAACGTTCTGCTGCTATTTATAAGATTTTCAGTGTCCATCTCTCCTTCTTCCCAGTAGTCTGCCTTCATCTGTCTTAGTCTGTAAGCTCAGCTGAAGCCTGTACACCCTGGGTAACTCTGCTGATATTTAAAATACTGGTGGCATAGTTTACAGAATCATAGCAACACACAAGCAGTGTGTTTTATGACATTGTGGTAAACTTTGTTGTTGTTTTTTTGTTGCTGTTAAGTGCCTTTGAGTTAGTGCTGACTCGTAGCAATCCTGTTTAGAGTTTTTGAAGAGTGGTTGGTGAGTTTTAACTGCCAACCTTACAGTTCAAACTGACCTTGCAGTCTGGTGCTTATCCTTTAGCACCATACCAGGACTAGCTAAATCCTTCTCGAATAATCACTCAAGTACCCTAGGAACTTACCCATAGGAATCATCCCAGATGCTCTAGGACCACTTTCACTCTTTTGTCCCCACACACCTTGGCTATTGCAGGTTTGGCTAATTGAAATGTTGCGTATATGAATCAGCCTTTTTATTTCTGACATTGCAAGATAAATTTAAAAGACAATATTTATTACTATACATATAAATAATTTTTCCCTAATACAAGGAAACAACCAAACATCATATACTGTTATTGTTAAGAGTCATCAAGTCAGTTCATAGTGCCCAGTATAGGGTTTCCAAAGAGCAGCTGGTGGGTTTGAAGCACTACCTTGTGGTTAATAGTCCAGTGTTTATCCTAAAGCACCAAATCAAGAATCAAAAATATTCCCATCATATAACAGCTCTGAAACTGCCAAAACCACACACACACACACAAACACTCTTTCAAATTAATAATGGGGCTTTGGAGATAATAAGGTGCTTGTTGTGTTAAATGCCATCGAGCAGGTTCCAACTAATTGTTGTTGTGAAGGGCCGTCGAGTAGGTTCCGACCCATAGCGACCTTGTATAGGGTTTCTGAGGAGTAGCTGGTGAGCTTGAACCGCCAATCTTACAGTTCAAAAAGGCTTTGCAGTCTGGCTCATTAACCCATAGCACCACACCAGGACTCCAACTAATAGTGACTCTGTATATGGTTTCTGAGTAGCTCTCCTGGTGGGTTTGAACTGCCGACCTTGCAGTTCAAACTGACTTTCAGGTCTAGTGCTAATCCTAAAGTGTCACACCAGTGCTACCTACTACTTACTTTAAAAATAGATTTTATTAGATTGGCCAAAAGATTTGAAATTGAAAAGCTGGAAGGAAACATGCATTCTTCTACATTGTTGGTTGGAATGCTAATTAATGAAAATTTGGGAAGACATCATGATGATAGCTATCAAAGTTTAAAATTTATTTACCTTTTGATTCAGTAGTTTCTTTGCTAAGAATTTACCCCAAGACATGTCAGATATAGGTACAAAGAAATCCACTGATGCATTGTGTATAAAGCAGTAACAGAAGGGAAAAAAATATTAACTTAAAGCTCTAAGGTCTATCAATAGCAAATTGGTCAGACCATTATTTATCCTACATTCTTATAATGAATAACCTTTAGAAAGAGTTACATCTGTCTTTTTTACATGGGAATGTTTTTAATATACACTAGTCAGTTGAAAGGAAAAAAAAAGATTCAACACACGATATTTCTAGTTGTGAATTAAGTGTGTAAAGGATGGCTGGTGGTGTCATGGTTAAAAGTGTTTGGCTGCTAACCAAAAGATCAATGGCTCAAACCCACCAGCTGCTTTCTAGGAGAAAACCTTGGTGGTTTGCTTCTGTAAAGATTATAGTCTTAAAAGCCCCATGGGATGGTTTTACTCCAGTCTATAGGGTTACTGTGTGTCAGGATCGACTTGATGGCACACAGCAGCAACAGCAAGTGAGATGAAGCATGTGAGAGAACTATGAAAATGTGAACGTGCTCTGCTAAAATCTGCTTTGAAATAGTTAATGCACTCTGTTCACCTGGGACTTGACCGTCTGCCCCCTGAATTCCCATTTGGAAAGAAGGTAGCTATCCCAGTGGCTCCTCTATCCGGAATGATGGATGAGAGGACCATGAAGCAAGCAGCCACCAAAGACTCGGCTGTGGATCCTGTTGGCTTTCTGATCACATCACAGCTGGCTGCCAGGCCCATGGCCCAGCGATTTATGGCGTCCCCAGGCAGGAGGAGCCTGTGCAAGGCTGTGCTGCAGAAGTCCAGGGACAGGAGCCAAACGCTCACTCCCCTTGAAGCTGGAACCATTCCTCCTGCAAGCTGGGAGCTCTCCCTGCATCAAAGCAGAGAGAATATTTCCTGGTGTCCCCCAGCCTCAGTCTGTGGGCTTTCTCAGCATGACTCCACAGCTGATGGTGCAGTAATTCCATTAACAACCCAGGTTGATGTAAAACCAGCATCTTTGCCAGACTCAGCTTTGCAAAACATTGATTGTGAGAAAAAGGGCATTTTCTACCTCTGTATGAAACTGAGACAGATGCCAGACTGCCATCGCATCTCAGGAAGAGATTAGCAAAGAGTTACCCATAATCCATACAACCAAGCAACAAGCGTGGCTGGGATGGAATACTGGTTAAGAGTGTGAGCTCAGGACTCCAAACACTTCTGTTCAGGCCTTGGCTCTGATGATGACCATCTGTGTTACTTTGAGCAACTTTTTAACCTCTCTGTGTCTCTGTTTCCTCAACTATAAAATGACAATCCTAATAGCAACACCTCACTCATATGTCTGTTGTGACAACTAAATGATACAATCAATTTGAACAGAACTTTACTGTTTACTTTTATGTAGGCAGTTCAGCATTGGGTAGGCTCTGCTTACAGCAGAGAAGAGATTGCACCACGTTGCAAAAGGTTTTTGGAAGGAGTGAACCTTTGAAGGAGAATGATCAGGAGATGGACAGCTGAATGTGTATGGTCAGAGGTGAGGGAAGGGTGTTCTAGAAAAAAAAAAGGAATACTAAAACAGAAAGCAGGAAAATGAAATATCTTTAAGAAAAATGTGTGTAGGTCAGTATGGCTGGAATGTGGGATAGTATAGGGGATGATGGGAGATGAAACCAAAAAGGGAGATTAGAAGTGAGGACATGAATGTCAAACTAAGGATGTAGAATATAATTTGGCAGTTGACAGGAAGTCCTTTATGTTATTGGAACCGGGACAAGGCAAAAGCAGAGCAACACTTTAAAGTCATTTAATATCTATTTTAGGAGAGATGAGAGAAGAGACTCTAGGAGATAAACAATGAAGGCAACAGTGTAATAGGACCATCACCCAACCTTCAGAAGAGGAGCTCTACCACTGTAGTGGTTAAACACTCAGGTACTAACCACAATGTTAATGGTTTAAACCCACCAGCCACTCTGCAGGAGAGAGATGTAGCAGTCGGCTTCCATAAAGGTTTGCAATCTTGGAAACACTATGAGGCAGTTGTACCCTGACATAGAGGATCATTAAGAGTCAAAATTGACTCAAGGGCAACCAGTTTGGTTTTACCCCCAAATTTCTACTCTTCTAGTCCAGATAAAAAAAAACTAGCTACAGAGGCTTCTATGGAAAAACTATTTTATTCAGGGGAAGTGCATGTACAATGCCAAAGTAATCACTTGTAAATCCTTGATTGCAAATGGGGAGCCTAGGGTTACAGTTCTACCTCTTTCCTTCCTAAAGTAACTTGCACCATGACCAGATTTGTGCATAAGGAATAACGTATTGACAGTCCCTGCAGCTGATTCCAAGGGCCATTTACATCACTACCAGCTGGGCCTTGGTTTCCCCGCTTTACCATATTAACATTAGACTAGGTGAAGTCTGCTTATCCTTCAGTCATTTCCTAACTACCTTCAGGATGTCTGGCCAAATATTATACTCCATTTACAAACTTTTTCTTATAGTGAACCTTCTATTTTACTTAAATAAATGAATTTGATAAAAGGAAATCTTCCTAGCACAAATAAAAATAGAAACTCATATTACCTTCTGAACAGAAGTAAAAAGTAAATTTTAAATGCAACAACAACAGAAAAAAATATTAATTCTAGCTTGATCCTCTTGATCTCCTTTCTAAAGTGGGCGATTGGCAAGAGTTAGTGAGGTGACATACAGCAGCAAATTGAGACATTCTTCTCAATGTAACTAGAATGATTAACAGACAACTGAAGAGCAAATATCTTTATGACAATGGATGCATTGTTCTTAGCAGAATGCCACCTAAAATCTTTTCTGTGAACCAGACACACAAAGTCTCATAATTTGGCAAACACTGAAATAAAAAATCCCTAAGGAGCCTTTCATTTCATTTTTCTTCTTTAGACAAATATGCTTTGTGTACTTTCATAAATTTGGGTGCAGTACTAAGCTTGGAAGACAAAAAATATGAGCAGGGTATATCTCCTGCTGCCATCAAAACATTTACACTTGTGTGTTCTCATCCCAGGTCAACTGAGAACATGTTCAGCATCATTGGACAACGTCCTCACTAACTCCATCCACTTGGATTCACTTTCTCTTAACTTGAAGAACTAGGTTAAACTGAATGACCACTCAGAGTCCTTCAAGATATAACTTTCTATATAATGCAGCAAATCCAAGGTGGAATAATTTAGAGTTTGAGCAGGGGACATCACAGGTTGATCTGGAAACAGTCTGAAGTATGTATTAAGGTTGACTGACTTAAAAATCAGAGGAGCTTGGTACAAGCACTTTAGAAAAGGATTTGGCAATATTTCTCAAATCTAAATATATGCATAACAAATTATCAACAATTCCATTCCTTAGGAGAAATTTGTTCTTCATCAAAATACATGTATAAGAATGTCCATAGCATCTTTTTCATAATTGCTAAAAGGTTGAAACACTATAAATTATTAACAGATATGTAGTTATATAAATTATGGAGGACTGATATAATGGAATACTGCACAGTTATGAAAAAGAATGGACTACTGCTACACTTAACAACATTGATAACTTTCAAGGACATTACGATGAGTAAAATAAGACAGATCTAAAAGTAAAGCATAATGTCTGATTCTTTTCATAATGTTCAAGAACTGATCAAATTAAATGTATGGTATCAGGGTTCAGAACATGATTGTCTGCAGGGCAGTGGGCATATTGATTAAGAAAGGCATAAGAAAATCTTCAGAGTTATTGTTGTTGTTAGGTGTCATCGATACTGACTCATAAGAACCTTATGCACAATAGAACAAAACACTGCCTGGTCCTGCGCCACCCTCACAATCATTGCTTCGCGTGAGCCTATTGCTGCTTCCACTGTGCCTATCCATTTACTGGGGGTCTTCCTCTTTTCCTCCGACACTCCACTTCACCAAACATGCTATCCCTTTCCAGGGACTGCTTCTTCCTGATAATATGTCCGAAGTATAAAAGAAAAAGTCTGGGGATCCTGGCTTCCAAAGAACATTATGGCTGTATTTCTTCCAACATAGATTTGTTTGTTCCGCAGGCAGTCAATGATACTTTTAATACTCTCTACTAATACCATAACTCAAATACATCAATTCTTCTACAGTCTTTCATATTCACTGTCCAACTTTCACATGCATATGAGGTTATTGGAAAACACCATGGTTTGCATCAGGCATACTTTAGTCCTCAAAATGACATCATTGCTCTTCAACACAATAAAAAGGTCTTGTGCAGCAGATTTGCCTCATATAATATGTCATTTGATTTCTTGACAGCTGCTTCCATGAGTTTGGATAGTTGATCCAAGGAGAATGAAGTCATTGACAACTTCCGTTTTTTCTCCGTTGATAAGAATATATTGGTCCATTGGTGAGGATTTTTATTTTCTTTACACTGAGATGCAATTCATAGCAAAGGTTGTGCTCTTTGATCTTCATTAGTAAGTATTTAATTCCTCTTCACTTTAGTAAGCAAGGTTGTATCATCTGCATATCACAGGTTGTTAATGACTCTTCCTCCAATCCTGACACCACGTTTTTCTTCATATAACCCAGTTTCTCGGAATATTTGCTCAGCATACAGGTTGAATAAATATGGTGAAAGAATACAACCTTGTCACACACCTTTCCTAATTTTAAAACATTCAGTGTTCCCATGTTCTGTTTGAATAACTGCTTCTTGGTCCATGTACAGATTCCTCACAAGCATACTGGAATACTCATACTTTGCAATGTTGTCTGTAGCTTGTCATGATCCACACAATAGAAAGGCTTTGCGTAGTCAATAAAGCACAGGTAAACATCTTTCTGATATTCTCTGCTTTTTGCAAAGAACCATCACACATCAGCAACGACATCCCTCTTTCCACGGTCTCTTCTGAATCCGGCTTGAACTTCTGTAAGTTCTGTCAATATATGCTTGCAGCCACTTCTGTATTACCTTTAGTACAACTTTACTCACAAGGCATATCAAAGATATTGTCCAATGATTTCTGCATTCCATTGGGTCACCTTTATTTGTAATGGGCACAGATATGGATCTCTACTAATCAGTTGGCCAGATAGTTGTCTTCCAAAATATCTTGGCAGAGATGAGTGAGTGCCTCCTGTGCCACCTCACTTTCTTAAAAGATTTCAATTTTTATTCCATCAATTCCTGATGCCTTGTTCTTTGCCAATTCTTTCAATGCACCTTGGACTTCATCCTTCAGTATCATTGGCTCTTGATCATATGCTACCTTTTGAAATGGTTCTGGTACCATTTATTGTTGTTGTTGTTACATACCATTGAGTTGAAACCAACCCATAGCAACCTTATGCACAGCATACTGAAACACTGCCTGATCCTGGGCCAACCTCACTACTGTTGCCATGCTTGAGTCCATCGATGCTGCCACTTGGCCAACCCATCTTGTTGGGGTTCTTCCTCTTTTTCTCTGACCCTCCACCATACCAAACATGATATCCTTCTCCAGTGACTGGCTCCTCCTTACAATATGTC
>NW_006408575.1:6339877-6349859 GCF_000296735.1 Chrysochloris asiatica | reverse complement strand
CAAAAATCCTCACCACTGGACCAATAAACAACATTCTTATCAACAGAGAAAAGAGTGAAGTTGTCAAGGACTTCATTCTTCTTGGATCAACTATCTGGTAGTATAGTGGTTACGAATCGGGCTGCGAACCTCAAGCTCAGTAGTTCGAAGTTACCAGTGTTCTGTGGGAGAAAGATGAGGCTTTCTATTCCTGTAAAAATCGATAGCCTCAGAAACCCTGTACAGGGTTTCTATGAGGCAGAACCGACTCCACAGCACATAACCACTCCATCTATATGGATCTTGTTTATTGGTCCAGTGCTGTGGATTCTAGTATTAGTTACATTGAGGTACAACCCATACAGAAGGCTGTGGCCTTTGATTTTTATCACTTAGTAAGTATTTTAATCCTTTTAATTTTCAGCAAGCAAGGTTGTATTATGTACCTATCACAGGTTGTTAATGAGTCTTCCTCTAATCCAGATGTCATGTTTTACTTCATATAACCCAGTTTATAGGATTATTTCTTTAGCATAGTGATTGAATAAGTGTGGTGAAAGAATACAACCTTGATGCACACCTTTCTAATTTTAAACCATTCGGTGTTTCCTTGTTCTAGTTGAACAACTGCCCCCTTGGCTTATGTGAAAGTTCCTCATGAGCACATTTAAGTATTCTTAAATATTCATTCTCCATAATATTGTCTATAGCTTGCCATGATCCACACAATCAAAAGCCTTTGTGTAGTCAATAATGCACAAGTTAACATCTTTCTGTTATTCTCTGCTTTCAGCCAAGATCCTTCTGGCATCAGCAAAGATATCCCACATTCCATGTCCTCTTCTGCATCCAGCTTGAATTTCTGGAAGTTCTCTGCCAATGTATGGTTGCAGCCATTTTTGAATTGTCTTCAGAAAAAGAAAATCTTCAAAGTTATTGCACAGGAAATATGCTATGCCTTAATCAGTGTAATACAATAGTTACACAGAAAGAGATATATATATGTAAAAATTCATAAAACTCTAACCTTAAGATTTCTATATTTAATTATATATGTGTATCTCAACAAAAAGTAGTCCTGGTGTGGCCCTGTAGGGTAAGCACTGAAATGCTAACCACAGGATTAGCAGTTAAAACCCACCTGCTGCTTCTTGGAAATCCTATAAAGGAGCACTGACTTTATAGCACTTGACAACAACAACTCCAATCCCAACAACAACAACAAAAACACAAATTAAAATAATTAAGGAAACCAAAAGTTGATCAAGTTGTTAGGCTGAACAAAGGATAAAGAAAAGAGGAAATATTTCTCTAGAAGAAAAGGTTTTCTCTGATCTATGTATGTTCAAAGATACTTCTTTGTTGCAACAAGACTTCTTGAAGTGACCATGTCTTAAGGAATATCAAATAATATAACATAGGTATTGGAAAGTCAGACAATAGAAATGAGTTCCAATGTAGCATAAGTCCCTGAAAGGAGGAGGAGGAAAGAGGTGTGATCAGACAACATAGACCAACTAGATAAAATGTACTAAAAAATTCAGGTGGCACAACAA
Source organism: Chrysochloris asiatica (assembly GCF_000296735.1). Lineage (NCBI taxonomy): Eukaryota > Metazoa > Chordata > Mammalia > Afrosoricida > Chrysochloridae > Chrysochloris > Chrysochloris asiatica. The sequence continues at coordinate 6,348,324 of NW_006408575.1, read as the reverse complement.
TTAGACCTTGTGCTCTTAGCCATAATATTATTAGTTTGATCCTACCACTGACTACACAGGAGAAAAATCTGATAATTTGCTTCCATAAAGGTTACAGCCTAGAAAACTCTATGTGGCAGGTATACTCTGCTACATGAGGTCACTGTGAGTCAAAGATTAACTCTATGGCAAACAACCAGCAACAACCACTGAAAACCATCACCCATAGTCACAACTAACTACAATAATTTTTTAGAGTTAGTTATATCTTAAACCTCCACCAAACATTCTTCTTAAACTCTAATCCTAAAACCAAGATAGAGAGGAAACATGGTAGAGTATTGTCTTAGACTGGGTTTTTAAAAGAAGAAAAAACAATGAAAACTTATATATGTATATATACAGAGAGGTTTTTCTCAAAGAAATGACTCCTATAATTGTAGAGGCTGATGAGTTCCAAGTCCTTGGGTCAGGCTGGAGGTTTCTGACCATTGTAGCTGTAGAGGCTGATGAACCTAAGATCAACAAGTCAGTCATCAGGATTGTGGAAGTAGAGGAGAATGAATCCAAGGTCAGTAGGTACGATAGCAGGCTGCTTGCTGAAGGCTTCCAGGATCAGCAGACAATATGGCAGGCCTCTGACTCAAGTCCAAAGTACCTGAGGTCAGATGATGAGCCAGACATGTCTTCCAAATATAACAAAAAGCAAGGAAGCTTTGACAAAGTGTCCACATTTATTGGAGTAGGCCAAACATCTGTGTAAACACCTTTTCAATTAATTCACTACTCATAGCAGATCTCATCAAGGAAGTGGTTACATCATAGTAGATTTCATCTTCTTAACTGTCAAACTACCTGGAATCCTGGCCCCATCATATTGACTTGCAACATTAACTATTAAAAGTAGAAAATACACAAGATAAAGTGTTCAGAAACATTGGTCCCAATTCTGGCCTACCACTAATTTACAATGTGGCATTTGGGCATCTTATAAATCCTTCCTTAGGTTAAATGTCTTCACATCTACACAACAGTAAGATTAAATTGCTAGTCCTTAATTTGGGGAGATCAAATAGCATTCTAAGACTCTGATGAAAACTATGACTTACATCCCCAGAAAAATACTCAAACAGTATTTTACATATGCTTTCAAGGGGCTCATGTTGTTGTTGTTAGGTGCCATTGAGTTGGTACTGACTCATAGTGACCCTATGTACAACAGAATGAAACACTGCCCACTCATGGGCCAACCTCACAATTGTTGCCACAATTGAGAACATTGATGCTGCCACGTTGCCAGTCTATCTTGGTGGGGGTCTTCCTCATTTTCTCTGACCCTTCACCTTACCAAACATGACATCCTTCTCCAGGGACTGGTCCCTCCTGACAATATGTTCGAAGTATGAGAGACGAAATTTGGCCATCCAGGCCTCCAAGGAGCACTCTGGCTGCACTTCTTCCAACGCAGATCTGTTGGTTCTTTAGGCAGCCCATGGCACTTTCAATATTCTCCTCCAGCACCATAACTCAGAAGCATCAATTCTTCTATGGTCTTCCTTAGTCACTGTCCAGTTTTTGCATGCATATGAGGTTATTGAAAATATAATGGCTTGGGTCAGGTGCACCTTCGTCCTCAAACTGACATCTTTGCTCTTCAACACTTTAAAAACGTCTTGTGCAGCAGATTTGCCTAATGCAATGCGTCCTTTGATTTCTTGACTGCTGCTTCCATGAGTGTGGATATTTGATCCAAGAAGAATGACATCCTTGACAACTTCAATCTTTTCTCCATCGATAAGAATGTTGTTTATTGGTCCAGTGGTGAGGACTTTTGTTTTCTTTATATTGAGATGCAATCCATACCGAAGGCTGTGCTCTTTGATCTTCATTAATATTTTAAGTCCTCTTCACTTTTGGCAAGCAAGGTTGCATCATCTGCATATTACAGGTTGTTATTGAGTCTTCCTCCAATATTGATGCCACATTTTTCTTCATATAACCCAACTTCTCAGATTATTTGCTCAGCATACAGGTTGAATAAATTTGGTGAAAGAATACAACCTTGTCACACACCTCTCTTAATTTTAAACCAGTGTTCCCATGTTCTCTTTGAACAACTGCCTCTTGGTCCATATACAGATTCCGTAAGAGTATAATTAACTGTCCTAGAATACTCAGACTTTGCAGTGTTGTACATAGCTTGTCATGATCCACACAATCAAAACTCATTGCGTAGTCAATAAAGCACAGGTAAACATCTTTTAATATTCTCTGCTTTCAGCCAAGATCCATCGGACATCAGCAATGATATCCTTCATTCCACGGCCTCTTCTGAATCTGGCTTGAACCTCTGGAATTTCTCTGTTAATGTATGCTTGCAGCCGTTTATGTTTTATCTTTAGTAAAACTTTACTCACATGGGATATCAAAGAGATTGTCTGATGATTTCTGCATTCTGTTGGGTCACCTCTCTTTGGAATGGGCACAAATACTGATCTCTTCTAATCAGTTAGCCAGATAGTTGTCTTCCAAATTTCTTGGCAGAGATGAGTGAGTGCCTCCAGTGCCGCCTCATTTTTTTGAAAGATTTCAATTTTTGTTCCATAAATTCCTGGTTCCTTCTTCTTTGTCAATTCCTTCAATGTACATTGAACTTCTTCCTTTAGTATCATTGGCTCTTGATCATATGTTACCTCTTGAAATGGTTGAATATCAACCATTGCCTTTTGGTACAGTGACTGTGTAATTCCTTCCATCTTCTTTTGATACTTTATGCATCATTCAATAATTTGCCCAGAGAATCCTTCAGTAACTAAAGTTGAGCCTTGAATTTTTTCTTCAGTTCCCCAAGTTTGAGAAATGCTGAGTGTGTTCTTCCTTTTTGGTTTTCTGACTCCAGATCTTTGCTCATTTTGTTGTAATATTTGACTTTGTCTTCTCAAGCTGAACTTTGAAGTTTTCTGTTCAGCTCTTATACCTCCTCATTTTTTTCCATTTGCTTTAGTATCTGTATGCTGGAGAGCAAATTTCATTGTCTTTTCTGACATGCATTTTGATCTTTTCCTTCTTTCTTGTCTTCCTAATGACTTTTTGCTTTCTTCATGTATGATGTTCTTGATGTTATCCCACAACTATTCTGGTCTTTGGTCTTTAGTGTTTAATGTATCAAATCTGTTCTTCAGATGATCTCTAAATTCAGGAATGGGCTCATAGAATCCTTGAAATCTATGGATGGGCTTCAGATTAAGAATCTGTGGAATATGGGATTTTAAAGATTCATTCCAAGAACAATTTTTCTGTATTCTCTTTTCCTTATTTATTTATTTTTAGTGTTGCTACTACTGATTCTCTGCCTTCACTCCTTCCTTACTTCCACCTTCTCTAGCTGTCATGACTACTAACTGTGAGCTGCTACTTCCAGATTAGATGGAGACCAAAAGGGATTATGATGAATACACACATTTGTCCCAGTCAAGCATTCCCCTTGCCCATCATACTTTTCCAAGTCTCAGGGGATGTATGCTTGCTAGAGAGGCAGAAAATCAATTAATTATGTCTAGCTGTGTTAATGCACTGGACTGAAATGTTGGTTTGAACCACAAGGTTGGTGGCTCAAACTCACCAGTCACTCCTAAGAAACCCTGTGCAGGGCTGCTGTGGGTCGGAACCTACTCATCAGCACTTAATGACAACAACAACAAAAAAAAGTGAGAAATCACTTTTCAGGGATAATTAAGATATGCTGGGGATGAGGAAGAAATCATCTTTGTTTTTCCACCTGCATATCCCCTCCTTTTCATATGATTGAAAGATGGAGTTCAGATCCTTGGGTTTAGGCATTTTATTTATCAATGCAATTTCTGTTTGGCAGCATTTTGTCAAAGAGCAGACCACAGGTATGAAATACTCAACTCCATAACAGTCAGACCTTCCTTGCCAAATCCAGGTCATGCCACCATCACAGAGGAATTTTGTTGTAGGTATGAGGGAATAAAGGGGTAGGGCTGAAAGTGAGGAAAGGATAGTATGCATGAGTTCTTAGAACTGAGAATTAGTCAAATTAGTGGACTAGGTTTGTAGGACAGTTGAATGAAGTGTCTTGACCTTCTAATTTTTACGGGGGGTTCCTTGAAGTTCCCAGCAGGTCCTTCTCACAGCTGTATGTCTGCTCCAAGTTGTTTCCAATTAGAATACTATAATACTGACAAACTGTTGTGTTCATGGCTTCCAACTCTAGAAACAATATATTTAAAAAACAATAATAATAAAGACATCTCAAATTCAAATCAGTACACAATGGGGAAATCTTCAAGTACTGTGTACATGATAGGCTAGTTCAGGGAATATTACACTGTAGTAGTCTATTTTTGCCATCACTTTAGAACCCAAAAAGTCTACTTTACAATTGTGTTGCTGTTAGTTGCCAGGTAGTCAACTCTGATTCCTGACAATCTGTGTACAATAGAGGGAAATATTGTCTGGTCCTGTGTCTTCCTCACAATCTCCAGCATGTTCAAGTCCATTGCTGTGGCTATTGTGTCAATTCATCTTAACAAGAGTGCTCCTTTTTCCTTGTTGGCCATCTATACTTCATCACATATAAAATATTCCTCTAGTGATGGTTCTTTTCTGGTAAAATGTCTAAAACAAGAATGTTGGACAATGTTCTGTCATGATCCATAAGGTTTGCAGAGGCAAATTTTCAGAAGTAGAACACCAGGCCTTTATTCTTAGTCTGCTTAGTCTGGAAGCATTGCTGAAACCTGTCCACAATGGGTGATCTTATTGTATTTGAACTACTGGTAGCATAGCTTCCAGCATCATAGCAATATGAAAGCCACCACAGAATGACAAACTGACAAATGATGGTTCCATTTGGAACTAAATGTACCTAAATTTGAGGCCCGATTTTGACATTAACCAGCTGTGTGACCTTAAGTAACATATTTTTTTTCTTTGATGAGCTTTGATTTCCTTGTCTCTAAAATCCACCATTCATCTGTTGAACTGTGGTGGCTTGTGCGTTACTGTGATGCTGGAAGCTATGCCAATGGTATTTAAATACTATCAAGGTACAACCATGGTGGGCAGGTTTCAGCTGAGCTTCCAAACTAAGAAAGAAGTGAACAACTTCTGAATGTCTAGCCACTGAAAGCCTTATGAACAGCAGTGGACCACTGTCAGATGGCATCAGAATATTAAATATTGGCACATGATGAATAGCACCAGAATATTGTCAGATAGAGTGTTGGCGATGAGACCTTCAATTTGGAAGGCATTCAAAATGTGGCAGGAGAAAAACTATCTCCACAAAGTAGAGTTGACCATGATGACATGAACAGAGTAAAGATTTCAAGACCTTCATTAATTGATGGGACACAACTCAAAATGAGGATAACGGAGATGGAAACATGCAGAGCACAACAAAATCACAAGAATGAAGTTAGTAGTTCTGAGATGTCAGTCTATGCTCATGACAACTGTAAAGCAAAAGAATGGAGAAGTATAGTAACAATGATGAAGGTGGTGAGGAGGTCAGATAGATTTCAGGATAAAAGAGACTGTGGAACAAATAAAAAGTGAAATTTTCTAGAAACAAATAACAAGGAAAACACAAAATACCAAAACCTTTGGGACACAGCAAAAGCAATGATGAGAGGACAATTTATAGCAATAAATGCAGACATACATAAAAAAGAAAGATTCAAAATCAGCACATTAGTGCAGTATCTCCAACAATTAGAAAAAGACCAGCTAATGCATTTTATAAAGTAAACATTTCATATCAAATTCAATGGAAGACATTACTAAAAAAGAAAACTATAGACAAATATCCCTCATGAACAAAGATGAGAAAATTCTCAACAAAAACCTACCTAATAAAATTCAACAACATATCAAGAAAATAATACATCATGACCAAGCAGGATTCATGCCAGGGATGCAAGGATGGTTCAATATTAGAAAAACAATCAAGGTAATTCAACATATAAATAAAAAGGTCATATCAATCAATACAGAAAAGATATTTGACAAAATCCAACATCCACTCCTGATAACAACACTCCACAAAGTAGGAATTTAAGGGGAAATCCTCACCATAATAAAGAGACTACACACAAAACCAATAGGCAATTGTAACCATGGCAATGAAACGATATACAATAGGATGAATGTAAAACTAATGTTCTCCCATGTAAACTGTCACATAATTCACAATAAAACATTAAAAAAAAAAAAAAAAAAAATGTTCTCCCATGTAAACTGTCACATAATTCACAATAAAACATTTAAAAAAAAAAAGGATTAGGTATATTAGCGAAGAATGAGGTGTATCACTTTGCTACATTGTGGATGAACCTTGAAAGTATGTTAAGTGAAAGAAACCGTACATTAAAGATGGCATATTATATAATCCTGTTTATGTTAAATATTCTTAGTGTATAATGCATGGAGACAGAAAGTAGACTGGTGCTCATGAAGAGACAGAGAACAGAGAGGAAGATTACTTAATGGCTAGGAGGTTTTATTTCAGTTGAAGAATATGCTTTAGAGCTAGAGATGGTGGTTGCTCAACATTGTGAATATACTAAATGTCACGGAACTATATGCATTAAAGTGATTAAAAAAAAAAAGACAACATCACTCTCTCAAAAGATAGAAACTGAAATCTTTCCCTCTGCGAACAGTAACCAAACAAGGATGCTCTTTACCACTAGTTTTATTCAGTTGTTGGAAGTATTAGCCAGAGCTGTAAGGCAAGATAGGGAAATTAAAGGCATCCAAATTGGCAAAGAAGTAAAACTCTATATATACTGATGATAGAATCTAATACACAGAAAATCCAAAAGACTCAGCCAAAAAAATCTTGGCTTGATTGAAGATTCCGGAAAGTGTCAGGGTACAAGATCAACATGCAAAAATCAGTTCAATTCCTTTATGTTAATAAAGACAGCTTGGAAAAGGAAATTAGGCAATTGTCCTATCCAAAGGACAAAAAATTTAGGAAAAAAAATCTAACCAGAGAAACAAAAAACCTATACAGAGAAAACTACAAAATATTATTGCAAGAAACCAAAAACGACATACAAAAATGGAAGAATATTCCATGCTCATGGATAGGAAGACTTAACATTGTCAAAATGTTAATACTACCCAAAGCAATCTACAAATATAATGCAAACCCTATACATATTCCAGCAAGATTCTTTAAAGAGATGGAAAAAAAAAATGATCATAGTGTTTATATGGAAGGGAAAGAGGCCTTAGATGAGATGAGCAAAGCATTTCTTAAGAAGAAGAAAAAAGTTGGAGGCCTCTCACTTCTTGATTTCAGAATTTACAACATGGCCACCATAGTCAAAACAACCTGGTATTGGTACAACAAAACATACATAGATCAATGGAACAGAATTGAGAACCCAGAAGTAAATCCATCAATATACAGTCAACTGATCTTTGACAAAGGACCAAAATGCATTAGATGTGGAAGAGATAGTCTCCAACAAATGATGAGGCAAAATTAGAAATTGATTTACAAAGTAATGAAACAAGACCCATATCTCTCACCATATGCAAAAACTAACTCAACATGGATTAAAGACCTAAATGTAAACCCCAGAACTATAAAGATCATCAAAGAAAAAATAGGGGCAAATTCAAGGGCTCTAATACTTGTCCTACATAGACTATCAACGATTCCAAAAATGCACAAACAATAGATGACTGGGGCATACTAAAAATTAGAAACTTATGTGCATCAAATGATTTCAACAAAAGAGAAAAAAAAGGAGCCCACAGAAAGGGAGTATGTTTTTGCAAGGCCATATCAGACAAGGGATTAATTTCTAAAATTTATAGGAAACAACACTGCTACAAGAAAAATACAAACACCCCAATTTAAAAATGGGCTGAAGACATGAACAGACACTTCACCAAGGAATACATTCAGGCAGCCAAGAAACATATAAAGACATGCTCACAATCATTAACCATTGTTGTTGTTGTTGTTGAGTACCATCGAGTCTATTCTGACCCATAGCGATCCTGTATAGGGTTTCCAAAGAGCAGCTGGTGAGTTTGAATCGCTGACCTTGCAGTTCAAATGGCTTTGCAGTTTGGTGCATTAACCCACAGCACCACACCAAGACTCCCTCATTAACTGTTAGAGCGATGCAAATCAAAACAACAATGAGATATCATCTCACCCCAGCATTAACTGTGAAGTTAGGAAAACAGAAGACAACAAATGTTGGGGAGGCTATGGAGAGATTGGGATCCTCCTACATTGCTGGTGGAACTGTAAAATGGTTCAACCACTATGGAAAACAGTATGGTATTTCCTCAGAAAGTTGGAAATAGAAATATCTTATGATTCGGAAATTCCTTACTTGGTATATATACACAAGAAATAAGAGCTAGAACTCATGGAGATATATTCATCATAGTATTATTCACAATAGCAAAAA
>NW_006408575.1:6335675-6337797 GCF_000296735.1 Chrysochloris asiatica | reverse complement strand
TATCAAAGAGAGCATTGTACTTCAAGATAGATCTTGAAATCCTCTCTTTGATGATGAATGCTTGCCATTCCACTTCAGCTTGTGGTTTACAGCATAGTAAATCATATTGTTGTTGTTGTTGTTGTTATGTGTTGTGGAGTCAGTTCTGACTCATAGCGACCCTGCACAGGGTTTCCGAGACTGTAAATCTTTACGGGAGCAGAAAGACTCATCTTTCTCCCACGGAACAGCTGGTAGTTTCGAACTGCTAACCTTGCGGCTCACAGCCCAATTCGTAACCACTACGCTACCAGGGCTCCTAGTAAACCATATTACTGACCAATTTAAAATGGTCAATACCAGTCTATTTCTGCTTACTTATACTTAGGATATCAATCTTCATGCATTCCACTTAATTTTTTGATAACTTCCAGTTTTCCCAGATTCATACTTTGTACATATTACATTTTGATTATTAATGAATATTTGCAGTTGTTTCTTCTCTTTTTGATTAAAATAGTTGCACCCCATCATCAAATGAAGGTCCTGACATCTTTGCTCCATTCACCTTATTCAGGTTAACTCTACATTGAGGTGGCAACTCTTCCCCAGCCATATTTTGAGTGCCTTGCAATTGTAGAGGCTCATCTTCCAGCACTACTATATAGACAGTGTCTCATTGCTATTCATAAAGTCTCCAGTGACTAACCATTCAGAAAGGTTTCACCTATCCTTCCTAGCCTGTCTTAGTCTGGAAACTCCCCTAAAACCTGTTCACCCTGGGTGACCCTGATGGTATTTAAAATTCTGGAGGCATAGCTTCCAGCAACATACAGGCCACTGAAGTAGACAGACAAGTGGTGGTTGGTCCCCTTTATATTAGGTTATATTTCAAGGGTTATATGAGTTATATAATTTAGGTCATAGATATGAAATGCTTAGCAAAAGCCTAGGCACATAATAAGTGATCAGTAAATATTAGTGGTTTTATTATTGTATAAATGTGATTAAGACGTGGTCTCCACTCCTCAAAAACTCTGAGTATAACAGGGGAGACAGGCACAAAAATAACTGATTACAAAAAGAATGAGCTGCACAAAGTGAAAAGTAAATATAGGGTACAATGGAGTGCCCATAGAAGAAATATTGGTTATGAAACAGGCTGCTTAACCTCAAGGTCAGCAGTTCGAAGCTACCAGCTGTTCCACAGGAGAAAGATGAGGCTTTCTGCTCCCATAAAGATTTACAGCCTCAGAAACCCTGTGCAGGGTCACTATGAGTCAGAACTGACTCCACAGTACTTAACGACAACAGGGGATAAGTAATGACTTCCAGGACCAAGGACATATAAGCTTGGAAGACTTTAATGATTAAGACGAAAAAGTGTAGAAGTTTGAAAGCAAGAAGCAGCAGCCATTGGTAACTGAAAGCCTGAATGGAACAGAGAATGTGAAGAGAGAAGTCAAGAAATGTGAACTAGGAGAAACTGTCAGGGGCTAGATCACAGATCCTAATAGTATGCCTTGAATATGGTCAAGGTTTATGCATATGGTATTTCCTGTTGCATACTGTAAATGAATCTTTCCATATTATAGATGAGACAAATTAAGCCAGATTGAAGTGCCAGACCCTGAATAGAGTCCAGGCTGCTGATTCTCAATTTAGTGTCTGTTATGGGTTGAACTGTGCCCTCTCAAAATATGTTTCATAGATCCTAACATCTATGCAAGTGGTTCTCATCCCACTTGTAAATGAGTTGTCTTTGTTATGTTAATGATATAGGTTTAGAATAGGGTGTGTCTTGAGTCAAACTCTTCTGAGATATAAAAGAGATTAAACATGTGAGCAGAGCAGAGATGAGGATCCAGAGACACCAAACCACATAAAGATTTCTCAGAAATAGAAGCTCAGAAGTGACAAGTACTTTCCTCCAGTGCCGATACAGTAAGAATGCCTTCCCTTAGTGCTACCAACATGGATTCTAACTTCTAAACTCCTAAATTAAACTGGAAAAATAAGTTTTTGTTGGTTATATCCATCTTTTTGTGGTATTTCTGTTAAAGCAACACTAGGTAGTTAAGACAGTGTTCATCCCATTACACTACCAGTCTTTTGAAAATACACATTTTATAAAGACTAAGGA
>NW_006408575.1:6333193-6334815 GCF_000296735.1 Chrysochloris asiatica | reverse complement strand
TCATGTAAAGATTACAGTGTAGAAAACCATATGGGGCCGTTCTATTCTGTCACATGGGGTTGATATGAGTCATAATTGACTTGACAGGATACAACAGTAACAACTAGTTCCTTTGGATTGTGTTAATAATCACCCTCGTTAAACTGAACATCAAGGAACCATAGATTGAAATTGTCCCTCTCCTATCTTTGTTGCTTAATATTCCCAAAACTTGGAAGTGAGACTGCAATTCTCAAGGAAACTACTCCTCTACTTGGAACGCCAGTACTGGAAATAGAGATTTGACAACTGAAGGAAATGAAGTTGCACCAAAGAACTATTGCTGGGGTACTTGTTAATTTTGCTTTTCAGGAGTGTCTGGATCCTGAGGGATGACAATGTGTACAAAAAAAAAAAAAAACTTCTGAGGAATGATTTGACAGGGAGTGGTGACCCTTTGGAAGCATTGGAGAAGAGCGAAATGAAAGTGGCAATTGAGATAGTGCAATTTGGCAGAGGCAAGAGAAAATAGAAGACTGAGAGAAAATAAATAAGAGTTGAGATTGTTTCAAAAACTTTTTAAGCAGTGACCAGAATTTGCAACACAATGCTGAAGCAAAACCAAATCAGAGAAGAAGGAAATTCAGGGTGATTTGACTTTGAAATGGGAAAGAGAGAGAAATTATCGCTTTTAATTCTGTAGTGAAATGTGTAAATAGAATCAACACCCTTTGTTCATTGAAACTGAAGTCCATTTACCTCAACGGAAGACAGTGGATAAATAGTCTTCAATGGCATTTCATATTTTGAAACTTGAAGATTCTTCTGGATAAACAATTCAGAAAGGCCCTGTTCAAATCCCTTTTAAGTAGACTGAACAGATTCTGAAGACCACCAAGGCTAAAATGGGAACAAGAGGTGTGGGCAGGTCAGAGATGCCATTTTTACAGAAGAGTGTGTTATTTTATGGATAAAAGAAAGTCATAATACAAAGACAATTCAGGAAAACCAGAATGGATTTCAAAAAGAAGAAAGGAGAAATGCATTCTCCTGACATTAAAGGGCAGTTATCGGTCCTGGTATGACACTGCAGGAACATCGCTGGACTGCAAACCACAAGGTCAGCAGTTCAAACCTACCAGTTGTTCCTCAGAAAACTTATACAGGGTTGATATGAGTCAAAATTGACTCAACAGCACTTAACAACAACATAGGTCCCTACCCACTGCACAACTGGGTTTAACATAAGTGCTAAGCTGTGCAAATGGTTGAGAACTCCATGACTAATCAAAACGTTGGCAGTTTGAATCCACCCTGAGGTGCTTCAGAAGACAGCCTCGCTTTCTGCTTCTAAAAAGTCAGTCTTCAAAAACCACATGAAGCGGTTCTTGTTTACACTGATGGGGCACCATAAATCAGAACACAATCAACTACAACAGACAACAACAACATAATTTCTGCTATGTGTTTTGCCATTGCTTTGGCTTATCCTATCGTTTGACATGATCTTCACTAATAAACATGGATAAAGAATCCCCTGACCATGTGGTCTGGGCATATTCAGAAAGGTCAAAAACAGGGCTCTTGCTTAAGGGAAGCATAATTTGACCTGCTATTTATTGTTGTAAGGAGCTCTGGTAGCG
>NW_006408575.1:6325888-6328356 GCF_000296735.1 Chrysochloris asiatica | reverse complement strand
AAAAAAAAAAAAAAGAGTTAAAATGAATAGGGAGAAATACTGTTAACTGATGGTACATGGAGGGGATTATAATCATTGTAACGAACAAATTATATGATTTATTGAATATAAAGTTGATGATCTGCCCTGTAAACTTTCACTCAATTCACAATGAAACTTTAAAGAAAAAAGAAAAGAAATCTTAAATGTTATGCTAGTGGATTAAAGGAAATCTAATTGCTTTTGGAGAAACAGAACCAGTAACATTTACTAATTTATGAAAAATAAACGATTTTTCTAAAACATAGCGATATGTAGTAAATGAGGGTCATTGAGGAGCAATATACCAATATACTTTTTCTATTAAATCAACTTTGGAAATGAAAAGAGTTCTAATAAATTATTAAATTTGACAATATCTATTAAAGCAATTTATTTTAGATCTGGCTTTTTTTCAATTGTTTGCCTTATTTGTTGACTAGAAATTCTGTGCGTATGGGGTAACTTATACATCATTATGGCACTGTGGTTTAATGTACTTGACTGCGAAGTCAATTTGAACAGCAAGGTCAGTGGTTCAAGTTTACCAGTCGTTCCTTGGAAATCCTATAACAGGGTCGCTATGAGAACCAACTCAACAGAAGTTAACAACAGCAACATTCATTATTAAAATATTCATTCTATATGTGACTCCCATTTATATGAAGAAGAATATAGCATGTTTAATTCTTTGGACATATTGTCAGGAGTCTTAGTCCCTGGGGAAGGGTATCATGCTTAGTAAAGTGGAGGGGAATAATAAAAAAATAAGGAAGACCCTCATTGAGATGGATTGACACAGTGGCAGCCACAATGGGTTCAAAAATGACAATTGTGAGGATGGTGCAGGACCAGGCAGTATTTCGTTCTGTTTTGTGTAGGGTTGCTATGAGTCAAAAGCAAATGGAAGGCACCTAACAATAACAACAAACCCTAAATGTTTCCTTGGTTCTCAAGGAGCCCTGGTGGTACCACAGGTCAAGTAGTGGGCTGCTTGAACCCACCAGCTGCTCCATGGGAGAAAGATGAGGTCATCTTCTGTATAGAATTATAGGTTCAGAAACCTTATTGAGCAGTTCTATTCTGTCACATACTTTGGACATATTGTCAGGAGGGACCAGTCACTGGATAAGGATGTCATGTTTGGTAAGGTGGAGGGTCAGAGAAAAAGAAGAAGACCCCCCTAAAGAGATGGATTGGCCAAGTGGCAGCATCAATGGACTCAAGCATGGCAACAGTAGTGAGGTTGGCCCAGGATTGGGCAGTGTTTCATTCTGCTGTGCATAAGGTCGCTATGAGTCGGTACCGACTCTATGACACCTAACAACAATAACTGTTGAGGAAACTGAGTCATTGACAAAATGAGAATCTTATCAAGGTTCACACTAGTAAGATCAAAGCTTAGACAGATTGAGCACAGAAAGTTCAACTGGAGACCCATATTCTGAAACACTATACTGCTTCTGGTGAAGAGAGAGGCTGGCTTTATGGTGTCCTTTGAGCAGCCTTGGGATGAACCCCAAATTAACATTTTTAGATATTGATCACAGAGAGTCATTCCACTTCCTCTACTGTTGCTGAATTTTAATTAGTGTCAAGATAAATCTTAATGGTATCCTCTTCTGGACTTTGTTGTTGTTGTTGTTATGTGCCGTGGAGTCGGTTCCGACTCATAGCGACCCTACACAGGGTTTCCGGGGCTGTAAATCTTTATGGGAGCAGACCGCCTCATCTTTCTCCCATGGAGTGGCTGGTAGTTTCGAACTGCTGACCTTGCGGCTCGCAGGCCGATTCGTAACCACTACGCTACCAGAGCTTCTGGACTTTAGCCACATTATAAATACGATACATCTAAAATATATGCCAATGGTATCCATCACAGATTCATACATCAGCAATCTTTTCTTTACTTTTTAACTACATGATACTGCCATTTATAGTTATCTAGTCAAATAAAATTTATGTTCAGAAACACAGGGCCAGAGAAATGGGCAGTGACAATATTATCACTATGAGGCATTTACTACAGTTTCCAAATGCATCTAATCTTCCCAATCTGTTTGAAGCAAATTTTCCTGTTGTGTCAAATTGAGTTTTTACTTCAAGGACTGACTTACCATTGGAGCATGAATCCTGGAACTCAAAGACTACATTTACTGGGTATCTACTATATGCTACACAATGAACTAAGTGCTTTGTTTTCTCATTTAATTCTCACAATAAACCCTCAAAGTATATTTATGATATATTCATATGTATGATATATTATACATGTATACATAAGCTATATGATATATTCATAAATTCACACATACAATGCATATGATGCTTTTGTTATTAGGTGCCATTGAGTGGGTTTGAATCACAGCCATCCTACATAGAACAGAAAGAAATATTGCCTCGTCCTGTGCCATCCTCACAGATGTTGCTGTTTGAATACATAGTTGCTG
>NW_006408575.1:6323619-6324183 GCF_000296735.1 Chrysochloris asiatica | reverse complement strand
TGTTGGTAATTAATACTGAATACATCATGGACTAATGTCCATGGAAGAATGAACTAATCTGTCTTGGAAGAAATACAGTCAATATGCTCCTTATACAGGAGGATAGTGACACTCAAAGAAAGAGTGTCTCTCTTTCTTTAGACATATTATCAGGAGGGACCAATTCATGGAAAAGCATACCATGATTGGTAAAGCAGAGTGTCAGGGGAAAAGAGGAAGAACCTCAATGCTATGGATTAGCAGAGTGGTTGCAGAGATGGGCTCAAGCATAGCAATGATTGTGGGGATTGTGCAGGACTGGGCATTTTGTTGTATATAGCATTGCTATGAGTCTGAACTGGTTAAAAACATCTAACAAAAACATTTATGTATTACCTACCTATCTACAACTAGAGAATAGCTGAGTAGAATTCAAAACCTGGCTGATCTGACTTCAATTCCCAGTAGCAATAACTGCTTCACATTTTCCTCTCAGCACAGATGTATTCCTGGAAATGTTGCCTCACTTGGCTAAGCTACAAAACCAGTAAAAACACTAAACTGATGAAGATCAAAGATCTATAG
>NW_006408575.1:6312072-6323164 GCF_000296735.1 Chrysochloris asiatica | reverse complement strand
TTACTGTTTAAACAGATTTTCAGTCTGGTGCATTAACCCACAGCACCACATTATGGTATGTTGTTGTTGTTGTTAAGTACCGGGGAGTCAGTTCCGACTCATAGTGACCCTGCACAGGGTTTCTGAGGCTATAAATCTTTGCAGGAGCAGAAAGCTTCATCTTTTTCCCACAGAATGGCTAGTAGTTTTGAACTGCCGACCTTGAGGTTAGCAGCCCTATTCGTACCAGAGCTCCTTACATTATGGTGGTTGTTGCTATTACGTGTCATGGAGTCGGTTCTGACTCATAGCTACCCTGTACAGGGTTTCCGAGGCTGTGAATTTTTACGGGAGCAGAAAGCCTCATCTTTCGCCAGTGGAACAGCTGGTAGTTTCGAACTGCTGACCTTAAGGTTCATAGCACAATTCATATCCGAATATTAAAAGTGCCATGGACTGCCAGAAGAACAAACAAAACTGTGTTGTAAGAAGTACAGTCAGAATGTTCCTTGGAAGTCAGGATGGCCAGACTGTCTCTCATACTTTGAACATATTATCAGAAGGGACCAGTTTCTGGAAAAGAATATCATTTTTGGTAAAGTGGAAGGTCAGAGAAAAGGAGATGGATTGGCCCAGTGGCAGCAGCAAAGCGTTCCAACACAGCTTTGATTGTGAGGTTGACACAGGATGGGGCAGTATTTCATTCTGTTGTACCTAGGGTCACTATGAGTCAGCATTTCTTAAATTGAAAGAACTGAAGAAAAATTCGAACCTGCAGTTGTAATGTTGAAGGACTCCATGGACAAAATGTTGAACGATACAGAAAGCATCAAAAGCAGATGGTAGAATTAAAGAGTCACTGTACCAAAAAGAAATGGTTGATGTTCAGCCATTTCAGGAGACAGCAAATGATGAAGAACTAATGGTACTGAAGGAAGAAGTCCAAACTGTATATGATAAACAAAGAAAAGATTGAAGTTGTCAAAGAATTCATTTTGCTTGAATCCACAATCAACACTGAAGAAGCAGCACTTAAGGAATCACACAATGCACTGCCTTAGGCAAAATCTGCTTCAAAAGCTTGTGTTAACTGTTAAAGAGCAAAGAGGTCATTTTGAGGAATGAAGTGCACCTGGCCCAACTCAATTGCCTCTTATGCATGTGAAAGTTGGATAACAAATAAGGAAGAACTGATGCATTTGAATTATGGTGTTAGAAAAAAAATATTCAAAGTATCAAGGGCTGCCATAGAATAAACAATTGTCTTGAAAGAAGTGTAGCCAGAATTCTCCTTAGAAGCAGGATGGTAAGACATATTATCAGGAAAGACCTGTCCCTGGAAAAAGATATGATCCTTGGTAAAGTGGAGGGTCATCTAAAAAGAGGAAGATTGACACAGTGACAGCAACAGTGGTCTCAAACATGACAATTGTGGGGATGGCACAGGACTGGGCAGTGTTTGGTTCCTTTATGCAGAGTCGAAAGCAACTCAAAACACTAAAGGACAACAACCTGACTGGATGATACCTTGGGTGGTGTCAACGATTAAAGTTAGGAAATTTGAATCCACCCAGAGGAGCTTCAGCGTAGTGGTTACGAATCGGGCTGCGAACCTTAAGGTCAGCAGTTCGAAACTACCAGCTATTCCACAGGAGAAAAATGAGGCTTTCTGCTCCCGTAAAGATTTACAGCCACGGAAACCCTGTACAGGGGTCGCTATGAGTTGGAACCCACTCCAAGGTATATAACCACTACCATAGGAGGAGCTTCAGAAGATAGCTGCAAATGAAAGATCACAGTCCTTAAAAACCCCGGAGTCCAGTTCTACTCCAAACCACATAGTCCCCAAGAGTCAATATTGATTTAATGGTAACTGGGTTTTGTTTCTATTTTGTTTCTGTAATTTAGCTGCAAAGATTAGCTCCTAAGACCGATCCCGCAAAAATAACCTAACAATCATTCCCACCCCCTCCATACACAGGGTAGACAGGGATGGACAATTTGTACATTAGCTACCCAAAATGGGGGGTGGGGGGTACAAAGGCAAGAAGTGACCTTACAAGCTTGCAAGAGGGAACCTAGATCCAGAGGGCATGGAGGAAGGTAGAATCTCCACTGAGTAGTATCCAATCTGTCTAGGTGGGGCTGATGAAAGGCAATGCAGATAGGTCTCTTGTGATACAATAGTGAAAAAAATTGTTATCAGGACTGATTATGAAGGTTGGAAATGTAAAGATAGATATTTTGTAGCAAGGAGGGGAGTGATTAACTTTGCAGTCTAGGAGTGGAGGTCCCTGGGACTATCAAAGGAGAAGAGCGGAGAGTGGGACCCTACCCAGAGAAGCAGTGACACCTGAGATGGAGGCAGAGACGATGACGTGGAGAGATGGAGCAGCTGGGGACTTTGGACCCAGAGAGGTAGAGGGGCTGTGTGCTGAAGACCGGAGCGGGGGTAGGGTAAGGGGGGTAGGCTTGTAGGATATACCCTTTGGTTGGTTAATAATGCATGGAGGGGATTGTAACCATGGCAATGAAATGATATATGATAGGATGAATGTAAAACTAATGTTCTCCCATGTAAACGCTCACATAATTCACAATAAAACATTAATAAATAAATAACCTAACAATTTTAGTTAATCACATGGTCAAGATGAGCCAACAATGTGTCTAAACTGGCAAATGCAAGGATCTTGGCAATGGTTTTAGGCCTGAGAATGTGAGAAAGAAACAAAAAGACAGGGAGCTCATGTGCAAATTTAGCAGTGAACAACAAGGATAGTGTATCAGTCCACAGTCATAGAAGGAAACAGAATCCACCACAACGGTTCAAAAGATGAGATTTCAGTAAAATGGCAAGTTAGAAAAGTGCAGATAGGGTTAAAAGATTCCAAGGCACTTGGAGATTAGCTGTAGGGATACCCATTAATGCCCTCAAACTGAAACACTGAAGGAGGAAACAGTGTTACTAGATTTTCTAGCTAACTGTTGAAATCTAAATCCAGGCAGAAGTGGTGACCTAGCAGAAGTTATAGAGAAATTTATCCACTCCCAGAAAGTCATACTGATGCAGAAAAGGAGCAAGAAACACCCAATCCACACACCCCTCCTGCCTACCTCTCTTCTTCCTTTGCTTCCTGTTGAACTAACCCAGTATGGTGTCAGCCAGCAAAGAAGCTCAGACTATACCATAAGGTTCCACCTCCCCAAGCAGAGAGCTGACAGAAAAAATGGATGTGGTGAGGAGGAGCAAATGGATAGCAATCACACTGATAGTAAAGAATCACTAGGCTGCTCTATGTAATACCAAAAAGCAAACCCACTGACATCCAGTCGATTCAACTCATAGCAGCTCTATATGGGGTTTCCAAGACTGTAAATCTTTATGGGATGAGAAGACAGCTTCATCTTTCTCCCAAGGAGTTCCTTATGGGATTGAATCACTGTCCTTACAATTAGCAACCCAACATCAAACCCATAGCACCACCAGGACACCAGGAAAATATGGATATTCTTGACCAAGGAGTGACAAACTGGTGGGAACAAACCAAACCAATCTTGAAGGGTTGACACAGATTGCATTCCATATTACTACAGAAGACAAACCGGACTATTCTATAGAGTCCTGAATTTGCCATCACCAGTAATTCTTAAGCAAAGACAGAATTGGGATTTTATTTGCAATATCACCAAATAAAAATGGGTCCAGATGACCTTTGCAGCATCTCCCAGCCTCAGATCCTACAAAGGTGTGATGTTATGACAGGCTTGGCCAGGCTGATCTCAGGGGAGATAGCTGAGTCAAATATACCAGGAGCACAACCTCAGGACTCTGTGGATGACGTGCAGTCAGGCTATACCTTCAGCCACTTCTCACTGACCATGGGAGTGATAGTACTATGTTACATGTCCATCCTCACAGCTGGAACCTCTTTTCTCATAACAATGATAACCCTGTCATATCTAGATGGTTTGTAGTCCTCCTCCTAAATTATTATATTGCTAAGAGCAGCACATTTGACAATCTGTGTCTACTGAGGGGTCTCCACTTGGAGTATGCTAGATGAGAATATATTTGAGATGAAAAATACTTCCTCTAAAATTCATACATCGATGTTACTTAATGGAGCAAATGGTTGGCCCTGTCCCTTCAATTGTGTAGCTCTGAAGCTTAAAGAGAGGGAATTTGGAGCTAGATAAACCTGGATTTGAATCTTGGCTTCCTTACTTACTGGATGTGTAGTCACAGACAAGTTACTAGATTTCTTTGGAACTGTTATCATTTCATCAATAAAATGGAGATATTAATAACAATACTTCAAAATAATTAAGTGGTAGTAGATGCTTTTGTTATTGTTAGATGCCATCAAGTCGGAACCGACCCATATCGACTTTATGCACAGCAGAACGAAACACTGCCAGATCCTGGGCCAATCTCACTACTGTTGCCACGTTTGAGTCCATCGATTCTGCCACTTGGCTAATCCATCTTGTTGGGGTCTTCCTCTTTTTCTCTGATCCTCCACCTTACCAAACATGATATCCTTCTCCAGCGACTGGTCCCTCCTGACAATATGTCTGAAGTATGAGACACGAAGTTGGGCCATCTTGGCCTCTAAGGAACACTTCAGCTGCACTTCTTCCAAAACAAATCTATTGGTTCTTTTGGTAGCCCAGGGCACTTTCAATACTGTCTTCCAACACCACAACTCAAAGGCATCAATTCTTCTGCAGTCTTCCTTATTCATTGTCCAGCTTTCGCATGCATATGAGGTTATTGAAAACACCATGGCTTGGGTCAGGCGCACCTTAGTCTTCAGGCTGACATCTTTGTTCTTCAACACTTTAAAAAGTTCCTGTGCAGCAGATTTGTCTAATGCAATACGTCGTTTGATCTCTTGACTGCTGCTTCCATGAGTGTTGATAGTTGATCCAAGAAGAATGAAGTCCTTGACAATTTCAATCTTTTCTCTGTTGATAACAATGTTGCTTATTGGTCCACTGGTGAGAATTTTTGTTTTCTTTACATTGAGATGCAACCCAGGCTGAAGGCTGTGCCCTTTGATCTTCATCAGTAAGTGTTTTAAGTCCTCTTCACTTTCAGCAAGCAAAGTTGTATCATCTACATATTACAGGTGGTTAATGAGTCTTCCTCCAATCCTGATGCCACTTTTTTTTTTCTTATAATGCAGCTTCTTGGATTATTTGCTCAGCATACAGGTTGAATAAGTATAGTGAAAGAATACAACCTGTCGCACACCTTTCTTAATTTTAAAACATTCAGTGTTCCCATGTTCTGTTCGAACAACTGCTTTTTGGTCCATGTACAGATTCCTCATGAGCACAATTAAGTGTCCCGGAATACTCATACTTCACAGTGTTGTCCATAGCTTGTCATGATCCACACAATTGAAAGCCTTTGTGTAGTCAGTAAAGCACAGGTAAACCTCTTTCTGATATTCTCTGCTTTCAGTCAAGATCCATCGGACATCAGCAATGATATTCCTCATTCCACGCCTCTTCTCAATCTGACTTGAACCTCTGGAAGTTCTCTGTCAATGTATGATTGTAGCCGTTTCTGTATTACCTTTAGCAAAACTTTACTTGCATGGGATATCAAAGAGATTGTCTGATAATTTCCGCATTCTGTTGGGGCATCTCTCTTTGGAATGAGCACAAATACGGATCTCTTCCAATCAGTTGGCCAGATAGTTGTCTTCCAAATTTCTTGGCAGAGATGAGTGAGTGCCTCCATTGCCGCTTCACTTTCTTGAAAGATTTCAGTTTTTATTCCATCAATTCCTGGTGCATAATTATATACTAAATGCTCACTAAGCAATTGTTGTTGCTGCTAAGTACCATTGAGTGGATTCCAGTTCATAGAGGCACTATGTAGGGTTTCTGAGGCACAACAGGTAGGTTTAAACCACCAACCTTGTGATGAGCAGTCCAATGCTTGTCCTACAGTGCCACACCAGGACTCCTAATCATTAGCTGCCGTTATTATGAGCACCATCTCATCAAAAGAAACAATAAAGCACATTGAATCCAAGATGAAAGATAAAACATCAGACAGAGCAGAGCAATGGGCAAGGAGGTAAGACCTCTTTTCAGATTACATCTCCCATGTGGGCAGATATCAAGGTCTATGGCTCTCACTATTTCCTTTTTAGTGGAAAGACTTTAGTAACCCTTTTCCCACTTAGTCATCTCATGAGAGAGCTAAAAGATGCTACAGGGATCATCTGTTCCAGGTGTCACAAACTCACATGCTTATAGCACCTAAGCAACACACCTAAATGAACACAGTAGGTACATGGAAATGAAGTCTTCGGGAGCGGAGAGCCCTGGAGATCTCAAGTCTCATCTAAAGATGAGAAGTTAGTACTGCTCAATTTCTACTTAGTGCCCGCTGCTCAAATTTTCCAAAAGAACTATATCTGCGCATTTAGTTTCCTATGAAATCTCTGAAGGTTTAAATGTTGATCATTAATTTAAAATTTTAAATCCCTCTAGAGACCAAACAAAATCCATCTGTGAATACCAATGTAAAATCTTTAATATGATACTCTCTTTTTTCAATGCATGAGCAAACAGGGACTCAGAGAGGTTTAGTAATTTTCCCAAAGTTGCACAGTCAGTTAATAATGCTGAGGACAAAATGGCTTCATGGATTTCCCTCCCTTCTAAGAAACCCTTGATTACCTACCATTAGTAATTTCAAAGTACTTTTTCTGTGTGGTGCTGTGGGTTAAACCACAATGTCAGTAGTTCAAACTCACCAGCTGCTCCTCAGAAACCCATATAGGGTCGCTATGCGTCAGACCCAAATTGATGGCTCTTAACAACAACAATATAGACCTATAAGCCCCAGCTAATGAACAAATCTTTGAGGGACATTTCCCATATCTTGTTCTATCTAGCACATGCATCTCCGACTACACAGATTCTAGTTGTAGGTGAGAAATGCAGCTCATGTACAACCTGCCTAATGCACAAACACAGGGAGAGAGCACTTTTGGGTCCTAAAGGCAGTGTCTACAGAGGTTGTGAGTGATGACCTTCAATTAATGGTCCCTCTTCTAAATAGCTGAATAAACAGATGCTGTTTAAGATGTTTTGCTGTTTATGAAATAGCCTCACATTCATTGGCACACCTTATTTTGTGGTAGGTGGTATGATACATTAAGGTGAATATGACATATTTTGTTGAACACTTCTAGATGCCAGCCTGGACAAAAGACTTTACATAACTACTTATTCCTTTCAATAATCTTTTGAGCTGTGAGCCATTAGTGTTGCCATTTTTCAGATAAAGAAACTGAGACACAGGGAGGCAATGTAAATGATTCAAGGTCATACTGCTAAACAGAGGTAGAGCTAGGATTTGAATGAGACAGCCTGACTCCATAGCCTATACATGTCAACTCTCTTGAGAATCCACATTCTTGGGAATGTGGATGTGGCAAATTAAACTTCATAGTAATCATATGAAGTAAATCCTACTGTCTCCATTTTGAAATAGAAACAATGATCTCCAGAAAGGGTAAGTGTTCTGCTCCAGGTTACATAGTTAGCTAATGGTAGAGCTAGGAAGGCTGCCTCTTTTGAAGACATATTTGTAGGAAAGGCATATTGAGAACACATTTTTCTCAGTTCTCTTCTTGGTACTAAATATTTCTTCACCTGCCCCTTCTCAAAGATTGGCTCCCCAAAATATGCCCAGGTCCCCAAGTAACAAATGAGTGCGACTTTAGGAATAAAAAAAGAGCAGTAGTCTTCAAACCACTAGAATGTTCCAGGCATACAGAACTATGTCTGTTTTCTATATATCTAAAACACGTAGAGTTGCTATGAGTCAAAACTGACTGAACAGCAACAGGTTTTTGTTTTGATTTTGTTTTTGTAACTTGGCTCCAAAGATTCTCTCTTAAGACTAACCCCATAAAAACTGTCTAACACATTCCCATGCTCTCTATACACAGGGTTCATAGGGATGGGCAAGTTAGACATTGGCTGCCTAAAATGGAGGGGAGCAGTGAGTTATAAAGGCATGAAATGTCTGGCTTACAAGTTTTCAAGAAGTTTAGTTATACAGTGTGCAGGGGAAGGTAAAATCCCCACTGAATACTTTTTATGCTGTCTAGATGGGCCTGGTGAAAGGAGATGGGGATAAGATTCTTAGGATTTAATAGTGAGTAATTGTTATGACTCATTGCAATTGTCACAATTGTAAAGGTAGAAGTTTTATAACAAAAAGGGGGGAGTAGTTAATCTTACAGTCCAGGAACAGAGGACCCTAGGATCATAAAGGGAGAAGAGCAGGAATGGAATGTGGGACCCTATCCAGAGAAGCAGCAACACCAGAGATGGAGGCAAAGGTGAGGACCTGGAGAGATAGAGCATTTGAGGACTCTGGACTTATGGGAAGAGAAAGAGTGTGTGCTGGCAGCCCAGAGGCAGGCTTGCAGAAGGTGCTCTTTGGTTATTTAAGTGATTATATATTCCTGAGTGGTTTTGTGTACATCCAAAAAAATAACAACAGAAGGAAGAGAAGCAAATACTGTTGAATGATGATGCAAGGAAGGGATTGTTAAAACCGATGTGAACCATCACTGAATTCACAATAAAAACTTTAAAAACAACGATCTAACAATTTTGATGAATGGAGTAATGAAATAAAATCACAAGGAACCCCTTTAAACTCTTCAGTAATAGTACAAAAACATTTTAATGATTCAAAAAAGAAATAACTTTTTAAGAGTCAGTTTTAAAATAATCAGACAAAAACAAAAGAGTTTAAAAAGTATTAGTGAAAAGCCTGACAGAAAGCAGCTTGCTAGGTTAAACCTTTTCACTGCTAACAAAAAACAATCATTAAAAAGGAAGGACAAGAGCACAGTCTGTTGAGAACTGGTAGTCTGGCCACTTGAATAGCCAAATAGAGCAGAACTGTTTGAAGGAGAAAACACCAGAAATTTGGCAGGAGTAGTTCTGCAGGTCTCTGGAAACCAAGAATTGAGAAAGCCTCACTCTGACCATCCATCTCTGGATCAAAGTTTCTACCACACTGTTCTTCGACCAATTAGGTCTCCTCTCCTCCAAGTCTACTGGGCACTATCTTGGATCAAAAAGACACAATGCCTAGAGATAGAGTCCTTTTCTGTTGTCTGGGACACCATTGGATGAGCCAGGACCCCTCACTTAGGTCAGAAATCTCAGGCTCCCTCGCTTGGTTTTCACCAGTCTCTCTTCGCACAATGAGAGACTGTAGTAAGCATCACTATTGCCATATTTCCACTAGAAAGACACAGGCACAAAAAAAAAAGGTAAATAAAAAGCTTAGTCTGGAAAATTGTTCAGCATAATAGCAACTCATAAGCAACACACAGATGGGTAACGGCTGCTCTGGAGGTGTATTGTCTGGTAATCAAACCCCAGTATTTCCCATGGAAGGCAAAAATTCTGCTAGTGAACCAACATAGCCCACAACACAAATTGAGGTGGCGTTCTTATGGAGAAACAGATTCTTCTCATGAACCAACATGGCCCACAACACAAATTGAGGTGGCGTTCTTATGGAGAAATAGATTCTTCTCATTCTCTTCCCACTCTCAGAATTTGTCCTTTTCTTACGGTACAGCAATGGATCAGAGTGATGGCCTCATCTAAACTTGGTGATTATACCTACCAGGGTATGTCAACAACTTTACTACAAAATCACAGAAATGTTAGTACACAAAAATATCAAAATGCAAAGTTCTTGTTTCTCAATATGTCCTCTATCTAGGTCTATACACTTCTGGAAGCAGTGTTTCTCTAAGCCTTCTCCAAAGAATTCTGTGCTCTTTGATTTACATCATATCAAATTAGTAGTCTGAGTATCTTCAAGGGACTCAAACAGTGCTGCTTTGAAGTGTTCTTTAAATGTGGGGAAGAAAAAGAAGTCAGAAGTGGCAAGATCAAGGCTGTAGGATTGAAGGTTTCCCCCACAAGAAAAATGCTCATAGGAAAGCCTCTTGTTACCCTCAAAGAATGATCTGGTGTGTTATCATAATGGATCAAAAATTCCTCATTGCAAATTCTATGGCCTTTTTCTCATCAATGCAATTTTCAATTTTCTTAAAACTTCTTTATAATAAATCCCCCTGAGCATCCTCTGTCCACTGAGAAAATCTGCCTAGATTACGCCATTGAAATCCCCCCAAACAATAGTATATATAATCTTTTGAGCTGACTTCTCAGCCTTTAACTTAACTGGTCCAGTAGGTCCTCTCAGAAACCATGATTTTGATAAGGACTTTTTATTGGAAGGCACTCTAATGAAACTAAGACAAGTGTACAAGTGCATTGCTGAGAGAATTTGTCAGCAATCATCCAGTGATCACAGAGACATGTGCAAACACATTTGTTTAGAAGAAACTCTGCACGTAGGAATTGGATTCCTTCTAACTCTACTTTGAGACTTAACCTCATATTTCAATGGCTACAGTGATTGGTTCAAGAGGTGAATATGTGATCCTAGAAAAGCCTAATTCCTTCTCTGTAATTTTCCAAACCTGATTTGAGGAATAAGCACTCTATAATTGATGCTTCAGCATCTATTTGACCCCTGGTAATTTCGTGCTATAGGATAAGCACTGGACTGCTAACCACAAGATCAGAGGTTCAAACTCACCTGCCACTCTTCAGAAATCCTACAGAGGGTTACTATGATTTGGAATCAACTTGACAGCACTTAACAACAACAACATTTTTTCTAAGCCAATTATGATACTCCCATCCCTCTTATTTGAGATTGAGTCATTCCCTGAAAGTAACCCAGTTCTGATCAATGAGGGTTACCATGTTGGGGATATGTCTGGGAAAGTGTCCCCTTTCCTAAGAAGACCAAGTCTGTGATATTCAGTACTAGCATGTGATACAAGAACTAGCTCAACCTAACCATGTCAAGAAGAAACCAACCCTAAAAACAGAAACAGTAATTTAAAAGACTTAGGGTCCATGTTGAAAGGTTCACTGGGCAAATTATTGAATGATGCAGAATGCATCAAGAAAAGATGGAAGGAATACACAGAGTCATTGTACCAAAAGGAAATGGTTAATGTTCAAC
>NW_006408575.1:6309702-6310677 GCF_000296735.1 Chrysochloris asiatica | reverse complement strand
TGAGGTTAGCCCAGGATCGAGCATTGTTTCGTTCTGCTGTGCATGGGGTCGCTATGAGTCGGTTCCTACTCGATGGCACCTGACAACAACAACAACAACAGGGTCCATGATGGCTTCAACAAGTCACTGGCTATCTGTTGCCTTGAGCCTGCTCAAGGACTTCCACTGATGTGACATAATAAATTTTCTTTTCCTTTAAATTCATGTGCATCACAGTTTTCAGTGAATCACAGCCAAAGTCACTTCTGTGACACATGTCCTTTCTGGCCATGTAGATGTTCCAAACCGACTCTGGAATTGCTGGCAATGATACCCCCTCACCTGGAAAGAAGTTGGTCTAAAGCAGGAGCAGCTACAAGTAGTAGAAGAGGAAAGAGATCTGATAGCATTCAGATTCTTGATCTCTGGCTCTTGTGTCTTTCCTACTCCATGGTCCATGAACACTCTCAGGCAGGTCAGAGACTCCACCGCAATGCAAAGGGTCCAGCTTAAGATCTGGGAATGAGTTTCTAGACCTTTCCTGCCACTGGCATCCTGGAGACTGGACTTCTCTTCACTGGACTTCTTCTATCAGCTATGAAGTGAAAAGGTTGGGACAGTATCTAGCATGATTTAATAAATATCTCAACATTCCACTTCTATGATTTTTCCTACAGATAAACTCACAAACACTGAAAGACGTAGCACAAAGAAGTTCATTGCAGCACTATTTACAATAGCAACCTAACTGTCCATCTCCAAGGACATGTGCAAATGAACGATAATTGTGGGCCAAGTCCTGTCTACAACCTGTTTGTGTATGGCCTGTGAGCAAAGATACTTTTCACCTTTTTAAAACATCAAAAAAAAAGAAGAAGAAGATGGCATATAGTCCATGTTTTTGTTGTTGTTAAGTGCCGTCGAGTCAGTTCTGACCCATAGCGACCCTGTACAGGGTTTCTGAGGGTGTAAATCTTTACGGGAGTAGAAAGCCTC
>NW_006408575.1:6292453-6309602 GCF_000296735.1 Chrysochloris asiatica | reverse complement strand
GACCCATAGCGACCCTGTACAGGGTTTCTGAGGGTGTAAATCTTTACGGGAGTAGAAAGCCTCATCTTTCTCCCGCAGAGCGGCTGGTAGTTTCGAACTGCTGACCTTAAGGTTTGCAGCCCGATTCGTAACCACTACGCTACCAGAGCTCCTTCCATATGACCCCCCAAATCCTAAAATATTGACCATTTATAGTAAAAGTTCACTGAATTCCTAAGCTTTAGTATTACCTTCCTGCAAAATCTTAAACAGTCATAAAGATGAATAAAAGAGATCTGTACGTGCCAACTTGGAAAGGGAACTACTACATATTGTTAAATAAAAATGCAAGTATCAGAACAGCATGAGTAGTCTGATTACATTTGTGTCAAAATACAGGGTTCAAGTTATTTATGATGTATATGCAAATAAAATTTCTGGAAGGATACACAAGAAACTTAACAGTGGTTGCCTCTGGGGAAATGAAACTGAGATTCGGGTGGTGATACAGAGAAAGCCTTTTACACTTTATTTTCTTCTCTATGCTTTTATTTTACCATGACTATGTTTTACTTCTTTAATCATAAAAATAAGCTGTTTGGACAATATGACCTCGTAGGAAACCTTCAGCTCCAAGTTTCCCTAATATTATTAACTAACTACTTTTTGTCTCTGCTACTACTACCATGCTAAGCACGTTCAGCACTTTCTTTTAATCTTCACTACTACCTGCTGGGGTTATGAGCCCCTTTACCAGGTGAGGAGATTGAGGTTTCTAGAGACTTAGTAACTTGTGAGCTAGAGCTGGGGATTCCAGGCCCCTGGCTGCTATGCCTCAGCTTCCAATGGTAATATCATCCAGCCTACTCAGGCATCTGTATGTTCGGTGAATATGAGTGCACCAGGGTCAAAGTGAAGATGACCACGTGAGTAAGAAGAAGCTGCAAACGATACCAAAAAAACAATTTGAACAAACCAGAAAGAAAATATGACAAAATATTTATTTTACTTAAGCCCATAACAAATGTTGTTAAGCAGATGGCAGGAGTGGGAGTAGTTTTCCCTGGGATGTGGGAAAAAGGTAAATCTTCCAATAACCTTCAAATCACATCATGTTAAAGGAGCTGACTATGCTTGTTGGGGAGGCTGTGTGATCTAAAGTAAATCACAGCTCCTCTCTGGGCCTCCATTGTTCGTATTTCTAAAAAGAAAAGGTTACCTTGACTCAGGGTTCACAAACTCAGTGTGGAGGGGGCCAGACAGGTCAAGTATATGGAGCAAAGATGTATGTGGGAAATGTGGATGACTGGGAAAGAGCAAGGCAGAGCCTATGTACAGCTAAGAGATTGTTGCCAGTAGTAGAATATCTTCCAGCATCAGCAAATGTTCTATTTTGCAAGAGGAGCCAGAAATCCATATTTATATGAGCTCCTATTTTAAACGGTCATCTCATTTCAATATTGAAAACAGTAAATTTAACACGCTGGTGCCAAACCAAATTTATCCATATGTCAGTGTAGTCTGTGAACCTGCCCACTTGCCTCATCTGGTCAAGAGGGGCCGTCCCCACGAACACTCCCAGCTCCATAGCATGAGTCCCCAGTGGGGCTGAGTGGGCTGCATGACCCAAAGGGGAAATCCCATTGAGCTCTCGTTAGCAATATCCATCACAATTCTACCTACTGCAATTCCTCTCCTTGATCTGGATCCTTTCTCGTAGTCACCTTTTCTGCTCACTCCAGTCACTGAAAATTGGCAAAATTCAGCAAGAGATACAAATTTTTAAAAAATAAATAAAAGTAGAAGCAAGAAAGGGAGGGAGGCATGGATTCCACCACCTGAGCCAGCAACAGGAAGTGACGAGCCTGCACCCTGAGTCGGGAGAGGCCGCTTTTGCCAAAATGAGCATTTCTTTCCTGGGGACAACCCATAAGGTAGTTGCAGGAAAGGTCTACCCTTCCTTACCCTGTATTCAGGCAGCTTCTGTCTCCCTTTCTTTTACCTTTGCCTGTCTCCTCGGCTTCTTTTCACCCACACCAGCGATTTCCATGCAAGAGGACAGGCACTCAATCTAGAAATGACAAGCCCCTGCCACTGGCCAACTGTGTCGCCCTGGCTCATTCTTCATTCTGACGTGGCTGCAAGAGACACCAGGCTCCTTGACATCACCCTCAAGGTGATTGGAACACTGGGAGTCCCAGTTGGGTGTGTGCATGGGGCAAAAATCATTCACACTCTTGACAGTCACATATCACTGAAGCAGGAGAAGCAAGGCATACCAAAGACATGGGACAAGGAAAACTGCCCTATTCAAGAATCTGTGATGACTCCGCAGGGCCTGCATAGCTAAGTCAAACTCTTGGCATTTGAGGCCACCTAACAATTAGCACCCCATACAGGGTTGCTATGGGTCAGAACTGACTCAATGGCACTTAACAACAACAACACCTAGCACCACATCACCTTTCCAGTCTCATCTTCAACTAGACATCAGTCACTCAAATGTGCCCCAAAACTTTCATACCCCAGACTGCTCTCTGCCTGGAATGCCCTTCCATTTAAAAGGAAGAAGATCTTCATGGATAATGCAAAACTAATTTAGGCAATTTTTTAGTACCTGTGCTAGGATTTTTACTGTAGAACCACTGATGAAACCTTCCAACAATACTAAGTATAATCCTACTTGTTGTTGTCAGGTGCTATTGAGTCGGAACCGACTCATAGCGATCCCATGCACAGCAGAATGAAACAATGTCCGATCCTGGGCCAACCTCATTACTGCTGCCACACTTGAGTCCATCAATGATGCCACCTGGCCAATCCATCTCATTTAGGGGCCTTCCTCTTTTTCTCTGACCCTCCACCTTACCCAGCATGACATCCTTCTCCAGCGACTGTTTCCTCCGGACAATATGTCCAAAGTATGAGAGACGAAACATTCAGTGTTCCCATGTTCTGTTCGAACAACTGCTTCTTGGTCTAGGTACAGATTTCTCAGAAGTACAATTAAGTGTTCTGGAATACTCATACTTCTCAATGTTGTCCATAGCTTGTCATGATCCACACAATCGAAAGCCTTTGCATAGTCTATAAAGCACAGGTAAACATCCTTCTGGTATTCTCTACTTTCAGCCAAGATCCATCGGACATCAGCAATGATATCTCTTGTTCCACGGCCTCTTCTGAATCCAGCTTGAACATCTGGAAGTTCTCTGTCAATGTATGATTGTAGCCATTTCTGTATTACCTTTAGCAAAACTTTATTCGCTTGAGATATCAAAGAGATTGTCCGATGATTTCCGCATTCTGTTGGGTCACCTCTCTTTGGAATGGGCATAAATATTGATTTCTTCCAATCAGTCGGCCAGACAGTTGTCTTCCAAATTTCTTGGCAGAGATGAGTGAGTGCCTCTTGTGCTGCCTCACTTTCTTGAAAGATTTCAATTTTTATTCCATCAATTCCTGGTGCCTTGTTCTTTGCCACTTCTTTCAATGCACTTTGGACTTCCTCTCTGAGTATCATTGGCTCTTGTTCATATGGTATCTCTTGAAATGGTCGAACATTAACCATTTCCTTTTGGAACAATGACTCTGTGTATTCCTTCCATCTTTTCTTGATGCATTCTGCATCATTCAATAATTTGCCCAGTGAATCTTTCAATAATGAAAGTCGAGGCTTGAATTTTTTCTTCAGTTCCCCCAGCTTGAGAAATGCCGACCACGATCTTCCCTTTTGGTTTTCTAACTCTAATCCTAGCAGAAGGGCATTTACTGAGTACCTATTGTATGCTGACTGTTTTGCCTTCCTTAAATTATTTAATCCTGACAACCATGCTATAAAATGAGAAAGCTGAGGAACAATGGAACTAAGTAATCTTCCCAGTGTTACACAGCTAACACATGGATAATGCCGAGATCCAAACCCAGGATGTCTGTCCCAAAGCCTACGCCCTAACTACTGGAATATACTGTCTCCCTATGCAATTCTGGACAAGTGGAAACTCCAAAGTCACCCCCTACAACTTGAGGTCAGAGTGGGAGATGGGGAAAAAAGTGAACTGGGAGTCAGAGAGTCTGGGTTTTGAACTCAGCTGGGTCTTTGTCACAGGTGTGCTGGGTAATTTTAGATGGACCATTTCTCCTTTTCTTTAAGATGAGAGTCTAAGTTAGATGACTCCAATGGATACAGTGTGTTATGCCACATACACGTATCGTCACCTAAATTTATTATAAAAGAGCCAAGAGAAAGGAGAACAGCACAGTTGACTTTAAGCATTATGAGTATCTTGTTAAATGCCGTTGACTAGGTTCTGACTTATAATCCTGTATAGATAGGGTTTCCAAGGAGCAGATGGTGGGTTTGAACAGCCAATTTTGTGGTTAGTAGTCCAGTCTACAAGGAGCTCTGGTAGCGTAGTGGTTACGAATCGAGCTGTGAACCACAAGGTCAGCAGTTTGAAACTACCAGCTGTTCCGCAGGAGAAAGATGAGGCGGTCTGCTCCCGTAAAGATTTACAGCCTCGGAAAGAAACCCTGTACAGGGTCACTATGAGTCAGAACCGGCTTCAAGGCACACAGCCACCACCACCAGTCCAGTCTACATCCCCACATCAGGACTCCATGAATGTCTTAAGTGAGCATAATAGAAATAGGGTGGCAAAAGGAGAGATGTGCACGAATCCAGACAGAATTTTCTACAAATAAGTTCCTTTGGGTCAACCTTTGTGGGTCTATCCTGAAGTCATAAATTAAAGAGACCTGGAAACTTCACTCACAAATTTCTATTGCAGGTAAGTGTCCAGATAAGCATCACTGCAGATTCTCTGGTGTCCAGAAGAGGGCACCCACATCCACACGCTTGACTGCTTGAAGAGCCTGTTCACTTGGCAATCTGGCTTCAGACAGCCCTCTATGCAGTCCTGGCCTGGCCTGCTTTTTTTTGCCTTGCTCCGTTTGTCAGTGGGAATTGGCATGAGCCAAGGCATGGGAATAGGCAATTTAGAAACTAAGTGCCTTCTTGCGTGCCTCTGGATATCAAACAAACATGTTGAATCGATGAAGAACAGTTCAGCTTTCCCTGTATCCCTCCTCTTTGTTTCGGCGAGTCTCCAAGGAGGGCCCTGCGGGACAAGAGAATGTGCCCGGCTGGCGTTCTTGCTGCGCATCTTCTCTGGCTACTCCCAGGGGATCTCTGATTTCATTGAAAAGGGCTTCTCTTTATTAATTATCACAGGCCTCCTTAGAAATGGCCCAAGACCATCACCACCCACTGGGTGCTGAAATATGTTATCATTAGGCTCAACATGTTATTTAGTTAATTAAATGTCATGCTTTTGATGGCATTAATTAGACCCGCTGCCGACTCCTCAGAAAACAAAACCAAACAAAAATGAAAACATCACTCTAACCCAGGGAGACTAAACAGAGCTAAAGTAAAATCTTCCAAACTCCCTCTCTCCTCCCTCCCAGGACAAAATTAGTCCAAATGGATCTTTGAACAGTTCAGTGAGTTTCATGATGTCATTCTTCCTGAGGGATGATGTTATTAATGTTGCTGGTATTTTGGAGCATTTAATGTTCTTATTAATAATGACATAATACTATCTTACATGAATATAATATTTTAAAGGTCGTTATGGATTCAACTATATCCCCTAAAAATATATTTTAAATCCCGACCTTTATGACTGTTTTTTGAGTCTCTAGTGCTGCAAGATCCGCAAGGTCAGCAGTTTGAACCCACGAGCTGATTCTTGGAAACCCTATGCAGAGTTGTTATGAATCAGAACTGACTCCACAGTACTTAAAAACAAAAAATGCCTGTGGTTATACTTCCATTGGGGAATGAGCTGTCTTTGTTATGTTAATGAGACAGGATTGGTGGTGGTGGTTATATACCTGTATAGGGTTTCTGAGGCTGTAGATCTGTATGGGAACGTAAAGCTTCATCTTTCTCCCATGGAACTGCTGGTAGTTTCAAACTGCTGACCTTGAAGTTAGCATCCTGACTCATAACCACTATGCTATGAGTGCTCTTTGAGACACAATTACCATAGAGTATATCCTGACTCAATCTCTTTAGGCATGTTGTTGTTTTGTTAAGTGTAGTCAAGGTGGTTC
Source organism: Chrysochloris asiatica (assembly GCF_000296735.1). Lineage (NCBI taxonomy): Eukaryota > Metazoa > Chordata > Mammalia > Afrosoricida > Chrysochloridae > Chrysochloris > Chrysochloris asiatica. The sequence goes on along the minus strand of NW_006408575.1, from coordinate 6,303,503 downwards.
CAACCCATAGCAACCCTGTATAGGGTTTCTGAGGAGCGGCTGGTGAGCCTGAACCGCTGACTTTGCAGTTCAAACCGACTTTTCAGTCCACACACAGTAACACATGAAAAGAAATTAAATAAAAGCTAACAAGGAAAGATAGAAGAAGAGATGCCAAACCACATGAAGATCATTTGAGAGAAGAAGCTCAAAGAGGTAAGGGCCTTCCACCAGGGCTAGCAGAGAAAGTCTCCCCATAGAGACTTCTAGACTATTAAACACTGAGGAAATAATTTCTTTCAGCCACTCACTTGGGGTATTTCTATTACAAAAACACTAGATTACAAAGACAAAATTAGGAGCTAGGAGCAGGGTGCTACTCTAACAAATACCTAAAGTATGGAGGTGGTCTGGGAATTGGGTAATGAGTAGGAACTAGAAGATTTTTAAGTTACCTAAGAATAAAAGCTTGAGGAGCTATGGCAGCTATGGCTGCTAACCTTAGGGTCAGCAGTTCGAAACTACCAGCTGTTCAGCGGGAGAAAGATGAGGCTTTCTGCTCCCATAAAGATTTATAGACTTGGAAACCCTGTACAGAGTTGCTAAGAGTCGGAAGCACATAACAACAAGAAGAGTAAAAGCCTAGATTGTCTTGAAGAGACTGTTGATAGAATTACAGATGTCAAAGACAGTTCTGGTGAGGGCTCAGAAGAAAGTAAGGAAAGCAATAAACAAAGTCAGTTCCATTTTAGAATATATATATATATATATATATAACAATAGCAAGAGAATTGCTAGAAATGTGGATATTGAATATGCTTCTGGTAAGGCTTTAAAACAAAATTAAGAACATGGGATTGGACAATAAAGGAAGGGTGATGCTTTTTATGCAGTGGTAAAGAATCTACCTGAATCATGTTCAAATATTTGGTGAAAGGCAGAACTTGAAACACGGGCTGAGGAGATTTATAAGCAAGATCTTAAGGGTCATGTGTTTTCTCCTTGGCCTATTTACATAAAAATGTGAAAAGAAAGAGGTGAACTTAAAAATCAGTTGTTCAAGATGAAGATAAAACTTAAGAGATTTGGAAAATTCTGTAAAACTTAAGAGATTTGGAAAATTCTGTTTACAAATTAAGGACATGTGTTGTAGAATTTTCACCAAAGCTGTGACTATACAACTTTTTGTTAAAGAGATTAAGCCTATGAACAATTGCCACAGCAAAAACCGCATCCGCTTAGACTGAAGGGGACAGAAAAAGAATGAAAGAATGTAGCCTGTATCTTGGAACTCTAAAGGCAAGAAACCAGCCAAAGGAAGTACATCCTTTGTCCTCCTAGAAAATCAAAGTCCATCCCTGGAGCAACTTGGACATCAGTAGAACTGTTGGAAAGAGCATGGAAAGAAGGACCTTCTCATTTACAAAGGATGGAGCTATGTTTGGTCTACTGGATCTCAAAGAGTAGATCCATAGCATCCTAGGTTTTAAAGAATCAGATCTTCACCAACTTGATTCCAGAATGTGACATTGCTATGCTGTTTGGCCAAGAGGATGGGATGATCATCTAAATCTGAGCATATGTACAGAGTAGAAGAATGGGTCTGGTCAGGACTGGGTTTATGGGGTGGGGGTTCACCATTCAGATAAACTAGGAAACTAGGAAACTGGGACTTCCCAGAGCCAAGGGAACAAAATAGCTGCCCCAGTGAGCCTGAAAGATGGAGCTGAAACCCAGAACTAAGGGAACTCTATCCAGAATCCAGAGGGTGTATCCCACACCCAGGGCCACCGTCCAGATAGTCTTAGAAAAATAGATGATTCTTTTCAAGCCTTGATAGCTAATGAAACATATCCTGTGGCTTGTGAACTTGCTTGGTACCTGTTATCCCTTCTTTTCTTTTGACTGCTCACGTGTGTAATGGCAATATCTCTCTTGTACCTGCTCCACCATTGTACTTTGGAAACATCATTTATTGTCTTGTTCACAGATGAAGAAGAATTTTGTGCCAGGATGGAATATGCCTAATGTCTCATCCATGTTTGATTTAGATGATTCAGAACATGGGATTGTGGACTCGGAGGTGATTTACATCTTTGGGAGTGACTGTGTTTTTTGCATGTGGGAAGGACATGAACTTGGGAGGGAGGACCAAACAGTAGAGTGTTATGGATTAGACTGCATCCTAAAAATATGTATGTTATAAATCCTAACCTCTATGCCTATGGCTATAATCCCATTTGGGAATGGGTTGTCTTTGCTATGTTCATGAGATATGGCTACTGAAGAGTGTTGCTTGAATCAACTATTTTGAGATTGAAAAAAAAAAGAAAGAATAGAAATAAGTTAGCAAGGAGAGATAGGGAAGAGAGTTGCCAAGCCACATGATGGTCAGCCAGGAGCATAAGCTCAAAGTGACAAGGATCTTCCTCCAGAGACAGCAGAGAGAATAAGCCTTCCTCCAGAGCTGGTACCTTGTATTCAGACTTGCAGCTTTTGGAACTATGAGAAAGTAAGTTTACTGTTAAAGCTACCCACTTGTGGTAATTCTGTTATAGCAACACTAGAGAGCTAAGTCAGATGTTATCTCCATTAATATTCATCACTGTTTTTGTGTTTCATAGTATCCTGAATGAAGTAATGAAGGAAAGAAAGAGGTACACAACCTGCTAATGGACACAGCCAGACCATGCCAGTGGACTCAAGCTTCCTCACATTTTAAAATAAAATAAATTACCTTTTTTTTTCATGTGAAAACATATCATGTGAATACAAAAAAACCCACAAAACTATGGCAGGTAGAAAAAGGAAGAACCATCAAAACCATGCAACAAGTGATAAAATTGAGCCCCCAAGAAGTCAAATGTCAAATGAGTTAGTTAAGGAGCCTAAGATTATTAATGAAATTTTAGCTAATACCAGCAATCAGTAACAGCATGAGCACCAGAATCTCAAAGCCCTGGAGTGCTGATTTAAACACTTAGGGAATCATCAAAAGCCAAGGGAGAGAAACATGGCTCTTCCAGCACAATTCGCAATAATAACATGAGAATTCACCAATTATTTAACACCTCCATGTGTCAAATACTTTTCCTACATATCCTGAAACAACATATCTAGTTCTCACAAAAATTTAAAGGAATATATTACTGTCTAATCTACTCAGAAAGATGAGGCTTTCTGCTCCCATAAAGTTTTACAGCCTTGGAAACCCTGTACAGGGTCACTATGAGTCAGAACCAACTCCAAGGCACAGAACAACAACAACAATCTACTCAGTTTAAAAAATAAAATCTTAGACACCTAATCACATAGCCAAAAATTCAATCCGACCCAAAACCCAACTGCCATTGAGTCACTTCTGACTCATAGCAACCCTATAAAATATTTCTGAAACTTTAAATCTTGGAAATTGGTAGAACGGTATAGAAGAAAAGCATACTTAACTGGGACCCAGACTATCTGTGTTATAATACTGTATCTTCACTGAATTTCTATCTGATAAACAGACAGCTTCATCTCTCTCCCAGCGAGGAGTTGGTAGATTAAACTGCTGAAGTGTTGTTTAGTAACCCAACACCTAACCCACAACTCTTTAAAAAGGTAAAGAAGCTAGAATTTGAACAGGGCTTCCAGAATCCAAAGTCCATCAACCTTCCTTCCACTCTACAATAAGGCCTTCAGTAAGTTTGTCACAATATATATGTTTATTGGAGACCAGAAAAATGTTTACCTATCCTTTATTGACTATGCAAAGGTTTTGACTGTGTGGATTATGATAAGTTATGAACACCATTGTGGAGAATGAATATTCCAGAATTCTTCATTCATGTCACTGAATTGAACATATTAAAAAAATATTGGAATGGCAAATGTTTTGTTACATATATATGTACCACAAATTTTAAAAATGCTGTGGACACTTAGATGGCTTAGATTTTTCTTCACATTTATTTTTCACAGTGGACTTGCACAGTATATATGCATTTATTATACCTTAATTGATGTGTAGGCATTTTATAGAGAGATAGCATTTAGATAGTTAAGAGATCTCCAGTCGTACCACCTAAAAGTTCATTCCCTGAATGAGCATGAGGTGGAAGACCTGGATCTGCTGTTACCCAAGGCAATTTCTGTTCCCACATGCCTCTTTTAGTAACAGTGTCTTATCAAGATAATTGCAGTGCTAAAAGGCACAGTATGTATTTTAACACAAATTGGTATAAATATAAGACAACTACAGACACAACCAAAGAAATAACCATCTGTTCCAATACCCAAAGGCCAACTGGGCATGTTGGTCAAAGGAAGTGATAGAATTAGTTAGAACTTCATGGACAATTTAAAGTATTTTCTATGTTGATTTTTGTTATGCAGATATATACATCCACATATATACATATGCATATATGTACATGCTGACCTTAGAATTCAATTGCACATATGATGCAACTCCATCATCATTACATGATCATTTGACACTCTGCTATTTACTGGCACATTTGAGTCTACTGGCACTGTTTCTAAAATGTCAGCTATCTGGGGCAAGTATCCATAGATCCAGACATCTAAGAATTACAATGATGCCTGAAGATCTAAGTGGACTCATAGTCGTATGGTCATTTCCAGGTACAGCTAAAATGACAGCAAAACATGAAGAGATCCAAGGCCTAAAGTACAGGCACAGATAGAAGAATCAAGTGGAAAGATCATTGAAAGGATGCTTTTAGGCATATTCTTTGCTAATGATGATCTTGAACAAGTCACTTGGTGTCTCTGAGCCTCTGTTTCCTCAGTTATAATTAAATACAGTGGACAAGGTGATCCCTCAAATAGCAACCTCCAGGAGATCTTGGTGCCAGACACCAAAACAAAAACAGAGATGGATTGATCTCTGAGAGATCACAAGGAGGAACCAGGGTCCACATGTAAGGAGTTATAGTAGTTCACAATATGGTTACAATTTAATTGGGGGAGGTGAGCACTTTTTAAAAGGAAAGCAGGTACAAGTAACATGTAAAATGAAATAATATGCATACATCAAGACAAGACTATCTCAGTTAATTCATATGATTTCTTGTTCACAAGAAGTGTCAAGACTGTGGAATATCTTGTGCATTACAGCTTTCCCTCTGTCTGGGTTTGTCCCTTGGCAACACTGCCTTAGCTAACTCCTCTAGCCAGTGTTGGTCGCTGCCCTAGGGCAAAGATCCACATGAACCCCTGATAAGGGTTTTCAGAGGAGTATGAGTACTCAGTAGTCATGGTGGTGGTGGTTATATGCTATGGAGTTGGTTCCAACTCACAGTGACTCTGCATAGGATTTTCAAGGTTGTAAAGCCTCATCTTTCTCCTGTGGAACAGCTGGTAGTGTCAAACTGCTGACAGTGAGATTAGCAGGCTGACTCAAAACCACTATGCTACCAGAGCTCCTTAGTAGCATAGTTAGGCCAAATTAGAGGGACAGCTAGACTCAACAGCTGAGAACAAAGCCATCCAGAAGTGGGAAGCTCAGCATAGGAGAAAAAACATACTCAATTGGGATCCAGGAAATCGAATTTATAATATATTTGTAATATCAGATTTCCACTGAATTTCTGTGTAACTTTGGGGAATTAACTTCTCTGAACCTCAATTTTTTCACCTAAAACTTCAAGGAAGAAACTTGGTTTTCTTGGGCATTTTTTACCATAGCATCATAGGATATTAAGGTATTTGTAAGCATGAGAATGCCTTAAAACTGATATTTTTGTAAAGTTTTAGATTTTCCACCTCTTCTTCATAGTGTAAACCCTCTAAAAGCTCTTGCCATTCCCATAGCACTAGCTCTAGACATGTTGAGTATTCAGCCAAGGCCATCCATTAGGAATGACCATGACCCATAACAGGTCAGCACAGACAGGTTTTCAGCACCTTGATATCCCATACATCTACTGCAACATTTGTGTATACTGCTGGGACAATTATAGGTGACATTTACATTACTCATCAGTCCTAATCTCATTTAAGCACCTGGATTCAGCTATGCCTGAAGCTACTGCCCCAGTTATATATATATATATATATATATATATACACACACACACACACACACACACACACACACACATCAGTTTGATTGTTTGTTTTTCCCCCGATTACATTTATTAATCACCTTCCTTTTTTAGTTACATGTCTTAATTAACTCTACTAGACTCTATTTCTGCCATTGGTAACTAAAAAGAACCTGAAACTATACAATCTACCTGAAACGTGAGATTGCAACATGGAGTACATAACACAAAGCTAGATTTAGATGTCTCTATAGGTTTTCTTTTCTATAGGTCAAGAGTCAGAAGGGAAAATTGTAGAGTCAAGATTATGCCAGTGTCAAGAATCTGCCAGACTGGACGGCAGAACTGTTCATTGAAATGCCCTTTTCCTCAGTCGTGCTAAGCATTAACAACCTACAGTTTGCTTCTCTGAAACTTAACTGCTTAAAAAGAAGTTTCTGGCTCTTGCGATATCACAGCCTAAATGAAATAGACAAAGCTTGCAAAGCACATGTCTTTGACCTCTATCTGACATATATGCTTGAAGGAGAGGGGAAAGTCATTACACAGAAACCACTGTATGTCAACCACATGCTGTACACTGCTGTCCTTTCTCACAATAAGCAGCATAATTACTCCCACATTATTAATATTGGCATTTCCAAAATTCTGAAGTCGATCCTGGGTTCAAAGTTGATCTTTCTAAGGTCAAGCCCAGTATTCTGTCCCCATGTCCCAACAGTTTTCCCTGCATGGAAACTCTGAAGGAGCTCAGCAAAGTACTAATGGCACCAGATGAGAAGGGATAGAAATGGTCCAGAACTGCAGGTAGGGCTGAACACTGGTTTACAGAGAAGTGCCTGTTTTCACAGGGGCACAGCTCAGAGTGATCAGAGGTCTGAAGCAGCCGTGTTGACTGCATGATAATCCTGCCAATATTTTTATGAAACAATCAGTGTCTTGCTTCATTCTTCTCTCTTAATGTAACCCCAGTAACAAGGCTCAAGATCATAAAGCTTGTGAACAGCAGAGGTGGGATTTGAACCCAGTCCTGACACATTCCAGTTACCCATACTCCTCACAAGCACCTCAGGGTTTCCCAAACATCATCACATCACATCGTGTTTTTCCAAACCTACCACATACCACCTGTGTAACAATTTACTTAGTATTTTAATTTAAAATGACATCTTTGCATTTTAAATGATTTAAAACATCACATCAAAACATAATTTTTTAAAAAGCTATATCACCTGCCATAAACAGAAGGAAATATCAAAATAAATATATGAAAAGCCAAAGTTATTAAATTTAAGAGACATTGTTATTTAATGATGTTCTGAGCCTAAGACTTGCTTTCCCCTTGCTTAAAGAGGGATGGAAGAAGTATTGAGAGCGCTTAAAAATATATTAGTATAAAACATGAGTATTTCTCCTTTCCATGATCAGGATTAAACAAGAATTGAAAAGGAAATCATTTCCTTATTTAACACCAAGTCTATGACCCACTTAAGGTCATGGTGGAAGCTCTGGCTAGGAAACCTCCTGCATTGTGGGAAATGCTGCTTCCATGCACATCTGAACCTGGACATGCCTGCCACATCGCCCTGCTTTTGCTGATGCTGCCCAGCCCCACTGTCCTTGCCTTTCTTTTAGAAAACCTCTCTTCTCCTTCAAGGAACCTTTCTGAGATGTCTCATTCTCAAGTGCCATTCTGCTTCTGTAGCACACATTAGAAAATGTACGGTGTGTGAGTGGTAATGCAACCATTTCATGCGTAGATTTCTTCTTTCTTTGATATGCTTGATACCCACATAGGCAAAGTAACTTTCCCTATCCATTTCCTCATCTGCAAAGCAAACTGTGAACCATCTAACATTTTTTGCAGACCTGACAATAGCTCCATATATTTTAGAACTGGAAAGTATCATAATGATCATTTGGCACTTCACCTTACTTTTCAGATGAGAAAGTTCAGGCTTAGATTTGCCTCTTGGTGGATGGGATACAAATATAAGAGCAATTAATAAATACATTCTGTTGTTAAGTGCCTTCTAGTTGGTTCTAAGGAGTTCCTGAGGAGTGGCTGGTGGGTTTGACATTGTGGTCAGCAATCCACATCAGGACTCCCAGAATTTAAATACTCAGCAACAAATAACCATGTCGCAGTTATTGGAAAATTCCAATATTGAAAAATACATTATCTTCCAGAAAACGAATTCCAGGGAAAATCTCCATCTTGGAAAGCAGGTTTTGCTGATATGGTGAGGATTTACAAATGAGCACTGATGTGGAGGAAGGGTCAGGCCAAATAGGGTAGAGAAGAGTGATTTTGCTAGCAGTAACATTATTTATTGTTGTTGTTAAGTGCCATCGAGTGTTGAGTCGATTCTGACCCATAGCGACCCTGTATAGGGTTTCCAAGGGGCAGCTGGTCAACTTGAACCACTGACCTTGTAGTTCAAACAACTTTGCAGTCTGATGCATTAACCCACAGGGCCACACCAGGACAATGAATGTCTTCTAGGGAGTTGTTTTTGTTTTTTGTTTCTTTTTAAAAAACTGTTATTATTAAACATCTTAAACATAACTGTGGAAAGTGCCTGCCAAATTGCACCCACCTCAGTGCTCAGATGATTTGGATAAGCTTTAGATAAATACCCCCAGCTCTATGGCACAGATCCAACCAGAGCTGAAACTTCCAATACTTTGAGGTTTGCTCAACACTAAGTAATTATCCCCGGAAATATTTACTGTTTATCTACCTTCAAATTTTAATGACAAAGATTTGACTGCTCCCATTGTGATGTGAGGCACGGACAAGGGCTCCCTCAGACTCACCCTGCAGAGTATTGCTTCAATGTTTATGACTCTACAGAGTCAGTTCCTCATGTTTTCTGTGTGAAGAGAGGCTTTTTGTGTGAAGAGCAAAATGTGAGTCTTGATTTGTTCTTAAAAAAAAAATTTTTTTAAGTACTTTTGTTTAAAAAAAAAACACCAAACAAAAAACCTTGGCTAAAGGTTCTATGAACTACCTTTGTTAAAAAGTTCTTGAGTTTGTCTTTTGTTTACTGCTCTGGGAATGAAGTCCATTTTCTTAACAAAGGGTATATCCACTGCAGCACATTCTTCCTGTTCCCGGAGTGTTCCTTTAGCATCTTTCTATCCATGGATCATGCAAGTCAAAGTTGCTATTTCTTTTCAAGTTCACCTTAAATATTATGACCTTGGAGATGGAAAGGAGACGGGTGCACCAGAGTAAGAGTCCACAGGCTTCTCTTTGCCTTGGTTTCCCTATCAGAAAATGATGGGAATTGGGCTAGACCAGGGGTTGTTGTTAAGTGCCGTCAAGTAGATTCTGACATGCAGAGACCCTAGGGTTTCCAAGAAGCATCTGATGAGCTTCAACCACCAACCTTGGAGTTCAAACCACTTTGCAGTCCAGCACATTAACCCAGAGCACAACACCAGGACTCCGGAACAGGGGTAGGGAACGTTGCAGGGGGGGGGGGGTTCCTAAAGGCCATTTGGATATTTATAATATCACTTAATATAAATAGAGGAAGACCCCCAACGAGATGGATCAGCCAGGTGACATCATTGATGGCATCAAGGGTGGCAGTGGTAGTGAGGTTGGACATTGTTTCGTTCTGCTGTGCATGGGGTCGCTATGAGTCGGTTCCGACTCGATGGCACCTGACAACAACAACAACAATATAAATTTGTGTTGCTATGGAAAAGTTACCTAATTTATTAAATTTCAAGTTTCACATGTAGTTGCCTTGGCAAGTCCAAATGATGTCACAGTCTTATAAGGCCCAAGGGCCTGACATTCCCCATCTCTAGACTAGAGGAACACAAAGGTTGCCCTCTGCTCTAACCTTCAGTGGCTCAGTCTGTGAGGACCAATCCAGTGAATGTTACTACCAGAAAAACCAGCTCACTGTTTCATCCACTGCAAAGAATGGTCAGGAATGTTACACTTTAGGAGAATTAGCTATTCACCTCTAAATTAGGGACACTCAGCAGCAAAGGACTGAACACAATGACAGTCTTGCTCTGCCAGGGAAGACACAGCTCAACGGAGGGTCATGGTCCTCTCTCTCCAGAGGATGATATGAAATCACTCTTCTATTGCTCCACAGCTGCTCAGGAGTCAGCAAATTTGTACGGGGCATTTTTTTTTTTTTTTTTTTTTTAATCTTTTATTGTGAACTGAGTGATAGTTTACATGGGAGAACATCGGTTTTGCACTCAAAGAATCATATTTTTTTTTTTGGCTGCTCTATCCTCATTTCCAAAAGGTAAGTAGAATAGACTTTCCCCAAGAGGTTCATACACCAGTTACCTGTCTTTTTGTCGTGCTGTGGTGGTTTTCATTTTGCTGGAAACTATGCCACCAGTATTTTAAATGTCACCCATGGTGGTCTTGTTTCAACACAGCTTCCAGACAAATACAAACTAGGAAGAAGGAAAGCCAAAAGCTACTTCTGAATGTTTAGCCACCGAAAACTTTATGAGTAGTGTGGAACATTGTTAGATATAGTGTTGGAAGATCAAAACACTATGAATGGTACCAAAATATTGTCAGTGTCAGAAGATGAGCCTCTCAGATTGGAAGACACTTGAAAAATGACTGGGGAAGAGCTGCCTCCTAAAAGTAGAATTGACCATGATGATAAGAATAGATTAAGTTTTGGGGACCTTCATTTCCTGATGGGGAAAAACTGATAATGAGGAGAAACAGCTGTAACATCCATTAGTAATCAAAACATGGAATGTATGTACTATGAACCTAGGAAAATTGGAAGTTGTCAAAAATGAAATGCAGTTCATACAAAGATCTATGACCTGGGCATTAATGAGCTAAAATGGACTGAAATTGGCCATTTTGAATGCTATAATCATATGATTTATTGTGCTGGAAACAACAAATTAAAGAAGATCTTTCTTGAAGTACAATGTTGTCTCTGATAGAATAATATCCATATACCTACAAGAAAGACCATTTAATAGCCCCACCTTAGGTGGAATACTGA
>NW_006408575.1:6276533-6289712 GCF_000296735.1 Chrysochloris asiatica | reverse complement strand
ATTTGAGCCTATCATTGCTGCCGCTGTGCCAGTCCATCTCACTGGGGGTCTTCCTCTTTAACCAAATATGATATCTTTCTCCAGGGACTGGTCCCTCCTGACAGTATGTCTAAATTATGAAAGATAAGTCTGGCCATCCTGACTTCCAGGGAGCAGTGTGGCTACACTTCTTCCAACACAGACTGCTTTGTTCTTTTAGCAGTCCACGGCACTTTTAATATTCTCCTCCAACAACATAGCTCAAATGCATCAATTCTTCTATGACCTTCCTTATTCACTGTCCAACTTTGGCATGCATATGAGATTATTGAAAATACCATGGCTTGGGTCAGGCACATCTTAGTCCTCAAACTGATATCTTTTCTTCAGCAATTTAAAGAGGTCTTGTGAAGCAGGTTTGCCTAATGCAATAAGTCATTTGATTTCTTGACAGCTACTTCCATGAGTGTTGATGGTTGATCCAAGCAAAATGAAGGCTTTAACAACTTCAATCTTTTCTCCATCTATATGGATGTTATTTATTGGTCCAGTAGTGTGGATTTTTGTTTTATTTTACATTGAGGTGCAACCCATACTGAAGGCTGTGGTCTTTTATCTTCATCAGTAAGTATTTTAAGTCCTCTTCATATGCAGCAAGCAAGATTGTATCATCTGCATATAGCAGGTTGTTAGTGAGTCTTCCTCCAACCTTGATGCCACATTTTTCTGCATATAATATAGCTTCTCAGATTATTTGTTCAGCGTACAGACTGAATAAGTATGTTGAAAGACTACAATCCTGGCACACACCTTTCCTGATTTTAAACAAGTCAATGTTCCCTTGTTCTGTTCAAACAACTGTCTCTTGGTCTATATACAGGTTCCTCATGAACACAATGAATTGTTCCGGAATGCTCAATCTCTGCAATGTTGTCCAAATCTTGTTATGATCCACACAATTGAAAGCCTTTGCATAGTCAGTAAAGCATAGGTAAACATATTTCTAGTATTCTCTGCTTTCAGTCAAGATCCATCTGACATCAACAATGGTTTCCCTCATTCTGCATCCTCCTATGAATCCAACTTGAACCTCTGCAAGTTCTCTGTCAATGTATAGTTGCAGCCATTTAAAAATTATTTTTAGCAAAAATTTGCTTGCTTGGAATAGCAGCCAAGAAATCAAATGACATGTTGCATTTGGCAAATCTACTGCACAAGACACAAGACTGCTTTAAAGTGTTCAAGATACATCAATTTGAGAACTAAGGTGCACCTGAACCAAGTCATGGTATTTTCAGTAGCCTCACATGCATGTAAAATTTGGACAATGAACAAGGAAGACCATATAGAAAAATTGGTGCATTTCGGTTTTAGTATTGGAGAAGAGTATTGGGAGTGTCATGGACTTCCAGAAAACTAAATAAATGTCTTGGAAGAGTTGCATCCAAAATTTTCCTTAGAAGTCAGGATAGTGAAAATTTGTCTCTCATACTTTGGAAATGTTATCAGGAAAGACAAATCCCTGGAGGATATCATCATGGTTGGTAAAGTGGATGGTTATTGAAAACGAGGAAGACTTCTAATGGATTGGATTGGCACATTGGAAGCAGCAATGGATGCAAGCATAGCAATTGTGATTACAGGGCAGGATAGGACAATGTTTCATTCTGATGTGCATAGGGTTGCTATGAGTCTGAACCAACTTCATGGTACCTAACAACAGCAAAGAGTCTGGCTAACAGCTATTGATAGGTCTAAAGCTGCAACTTCAGGGACAGAGTTTTAAGGACCTTAGAAATCCACTCCTCCTACATGGTTTGCCCACACTTAATGTTACACCATTGGTTTCCTACTGTTGATTTGTATGTGAAATCAAATAAATAATATTTGAGTTAGAGTCCGGTGGCTTTTGTATGAAGCAAAATGCTTCATTATACTTTAGTGTCTGATCCTTGTAACACACCGTTTAAAAAATTATCTCCTTTTTAATACAGGGCAATCAACTTCTTAAGGCATGTGATGCCCAAACCAGGCTACCTAAGACATGAAACATTCCTAGCGGTATCACCCTTGGCTTAAAGTCCAGGATAGAGATTCTGGTCCAAGCATCTTCAGGGGTAAAGATGAGAAGTGAAATGAGTAGTCCTGGAAAAGAAAACAGCATGAATAAGATGTCATGCAAGGAAGAATACACTGTGTTTGGGATGCAGGAGTGATTTGGCTTGGTTAGAGAATGGTGTTGTTGTTGTTAAATGCTTTGTAGGGTTTCTGAGGAGTGACTTGTGGGCTTGAACTGCCAACCTTGGGGTTGGCAGTCTGATGATTATCCTACAGCACCACTCAAAGAGAAACAGTGCAAGTTGAGCTGAGCACCTGGGATAGGCATTGAGACCTGACTGCAGAAAACATTTATTTTCTTTAAAGAGTTTATAATTCACTCTGGCAATAGGGAACCATTAGACAATTTGGAGTGAGGGAGTGATGTGATCCAAGCTATGCTTTAGGGACTTGAGTTTGGCAACTGGGTAGGATATGAATGACGGGGGGAGAAAGACTGGAGGCAAAAAAAAAAAAACAGTCAGGAGGCTACTGTATTACTTCTCCCAGGGTGCTGCAACAAGGCACTGATTTAAAGCAGGGCATAGCTTCCACTGTTGTTAGAAAAAAGCAAAGCAAGAACATAGACGTAAAAGCATTTAGTATTCTTTATTTGGATAAAACTGAGTAGAAAATCAGTGTCAAGAAATGGGAAGGACCTGAGACCTTGTAAGCTACAAATTTAGCCTCATTCTGTTTAATGGATGCTTACAGAAGATATGCAACTCCTGGGTCAGAGACAAAGGACTACTACTCATGGCACAGCAGGTAGCATGAGTTTCATATCTGTATCAATTCCCTTCTCCTTCCCCAAGTTCCATGGACCAATGCATAGGTGAGCCAAGATGAATACAGCAATTACAATATGTATATGATATAGTTAAGGAATCCCAATCTTGGGAGAGTCCCGGTCTTAAAACGAGGCTCTAGCAAATCTGCCCAACATTTGCCCCAGAGTAAGATGCAATCTTTATTATGTTGCTCAGGGAAAAAATCTTTCATCTGCCAGAGGGAGATATTTTCTCTACCTTCCAAGGTCATTTGATATAAAAACACACTTGAAAAAGTGGTCCTGAAGAAATCTATCTATGTCTCATGCTTAGAAGATGGGCCGAAATTTAAAAGACCTATGGAGAATTATCTTCCCTGATGGAAATAAATGGAGAGCTTCCATCTGAAACTACCCATATAAACAAGACTTTAGAAGTGCTACATAGCAGCCAAATAGAAGAGAAATCTGGGTCTCATTTACTTTACTGTGCATGTCCAAGAAACAAAGAAAAGTAACACTACACACCAGATCATGTTTATGTCAGTTTGCATGAGTAAACATGTTTCTACCTTTTAAGAATGTTTTCTTAGAGGATCGTTTCTTCTGTTGATGAAGATAAAACAGGGTTTACAAGTTACTCATCCTCAGGGACTCATCCAATGGGCAGACCCTCTGTCTCAATACTTCAAACCCAGCTTGATTGTTATTACTGTGTTTATTTTTATCCTCCCATAAGGTTAGAGTGCTGAAGAAGATAGTTTTATATGGCTGTGTAAACATCATTTCTGCTTCCCAGGATGATGGGGGGTGAGGGGGAGAGACTCATAATACCATTAGCATTTTCACTTACTGAGCACCTTTTACCTGAATAAGCTAATTAATGCTTTGTCAAGGATGTATTCATTTAAACTCATGACATCCCTGCGAGGTAAGGTAAGTATTATTAAATTCATCCAGCAGTTCCAAAATGGGGTTATGGAACTGAATATCAGGTCAAATAAAAAAGGGCTTAGAGTGACACTAGCAAAAATTGGAGCACAAATACTGGACTTCCCTATCAAATGTTACCCAATCTCTTAATTTATCTATATATTTTTAAAAATATAACTAATGCATAAGTATCTACAATGCAAACTAAGAAGCAACATGCATTTGATCCTTTCAAAGACACATTTTCTTATCTTTGATGTAGAAAAGGCATGATCTACATCCATTTCTTCTCCATATCCCTCATGGTAAACAACTTGGTGTCTGATTCCACATAGCTTTCCAAACATCAGTGGAATGAATGGACCAATTTATATTTCAGGAAGAGACGGGTCACCTCCCCTTCTGCTGTGGTTGCTAGAGAACAACAGCATAATAACAGATGCTATTTGGGCAAGGAACTTAGCCTAACTAGTCTTTAATGCTAGAGCACAAATATCATCATTGATTTTGGTCAGAACCAAGCTACAGAAAATTTGAACAAAGAAGTGTTCACAATTCATTTCTCCTGAGCATATAGGATTTAGCTAAGCTTCAAAATATTGAAAACTCATATTCCTTTATATTTCTTTGTTGTTGTAGTTGTTATGTGTCATCAACTCAGTTCTGATTTATCATGCCCCAATGTACAACAAATTGAAACATTGCCCACCACTGTACCACCTTCACAACTGTGGATGTGTTTAAGTCCTTTGTGGTAGTCACTCCATCTTGCTAAGGGTCTTCCTCTTTTTCACCGACACTCTACAAAGTATAATGTCCTTTTCCAGGGGACTGGTCCTTGCTGATAAGATGTCCAAAATATGTGAGAGGAATCTTGCCATCTTTGCTTCTAAGGAGTATTCTAACTGTACTTCCTCCAAGACAGATTCATTCACTTTTCTGACGGTTCATGATATATTCAGAATTCGTCACCAAAACCATGATTCAGATGCATCAGTTCTTCTTCAGTCTTTCTTATTCATTGTCCAGCTTTCACATGCATATAAGGGGACTGAAAATATGGCTTCAATCATGCATACCTCAATCCTCAAAGTGACATATTTGCTTTTCAATACTTTAAAGAGGTCTTTTGCAGCAGACTGTTCCAATGTAATATGTCATTTAATTCTTGACTGCTGCTTCCATGGGAGTTGATTATGGATCCAAGTGAAATGAGATATTTGACAGTTTCAATGTTTTCTTTATATAGTTATTTAGTTCCTTTTATAACCTATCCCTAATGAGATCACTATCTGATGGGAAAGACCAATAATTTAATCAGTAACTATAATGGGACATATGTTGTGATCCCAGTGTGCACCCAGGGGGCGTGCAAACTTACAGAAGAATAATTCTACCTAGTTCTGGAAGCAGAACAACCTTCTAGAGGAGTTACAAATATAAAGCTTGAATAAGCAACAGAGGTGAAGGGGCTTCAAGTAAAGGACAGACAATGGGTTAGCATATGACGTGGTTGGAATAAATGGCGTGAAGGAAGACTATAAGGCCATATGTGGGGTAGAGACCAATAATGTTGTTATATGTCATCAAGTTGGCTCCAACCATAGCAACTCCACGCACAACAGAATGAAACACGGCCCAATCTTGCTTCATCTTCACAACTGCGGTTATGTTTGACATCACTGTTGTTGCCATTGTGTCATTCCATCTCATTGAGTGTCTTCCTCTTTTTTATTGACCCTCCTTTTCATCAAGCATGAAAAGGTATTTATCATCAAATACGGAAATTAAAATGTATATGATACATCAAAGCTATGGGGGCATGTAAGTGGAGAAAGACAACCATAATATTTAAATATTAGATGAATATTACATGGGTATTAGGGGAGAGATAGTGTGCTTTGAAGTAAGGAAGCCCTTGGGAAGCTTCTATCTTTTAAAATATATGGATTGAGAACCTGAATTAATTCAGAATAGGAGATTAAATCATAAAATATCAAGAAAGCATGCACTAAGGAATTTTTACATTACATTGAAACATTACATTGAAAAAGGATATTTGAGGCACAAAGTCTAAAATGATTTCCAGATCTGACTTATGCATCTGGATGAATGATGATACCATTTGGAAGAACAAGAAAGTCTAGAGGAAAGATGATGAGTTTAATTTGGACATCTTGCATTTGAGCAATTTGTTAGATATATATGGGGAGATCTCTGACAGGCAAATAGATACCAGGTCATGGTATTCAGCACAGGTCTGGTTTAGGATTTTTATTTTCAAAGTTATTAGATCATAATCAGGAGTTAATGTCATAAGTTTAGGAGAGATCACCTAGGAAAGATATTTAGGGTTAAAAGAACAGAGGCATTTGGGTGAAAGGGAGGGAAAAAGAAAAACTTGTGAAGAAGGCAGAGATAGAGCCACTCCTTTCTCAAGAGAAAGAGAATTAAACCTGAATTCATTAAGGCATCAGTGTGTATAGTGCACTTTTCTATGTGCCTAGAATGATGCAATGGTGCTAGTTGTGTACTTTCCACGAGACAGTTGAGAAAATAGTCCTCAAATCATTTTCTGTGTCTCAGGTGAGGATTTCTGGTTTAACAAGACTGCTGGGCAGATAGGAGGGAAATGAAGAAAATGTAGTAACTATAAAAAAAGGAGATGGTCAGTGGCAGATGACACAAAAAAGTTGAGCAGGATACAGGCAGGAAACACCCACAGGACTTGGAAACAGAGTTCATTACCAGTAAACAGGAGCAGTTTCAATATGTGTGTAGGGGGAGAAAGCATTTCACTGGTAGAAGAACAAATGGATTCTGATAAACTTGTTGTGGTCAAAATAATGAAAAAATATCTACTGTAAAAGAAAATTGGTCATTAATGGAAGAATAGAAATAGGATTGTAGGTAGTGGGAAATGTGAACTTGATCGTGTTTGTACACTGTGGAGGAAGAACAAGTATGGATGTGGCAACTGTGGATAAGACCACAGAATAAATGACTGGTAGAATGGGGTTCATAAGGAAATGATGGAGGATGGGTACAAAGACAGGCAAAGAAATTATCCTTGACCAGTAGAAAGAATTTCTTTTTCCCTGAGATCGGGAGGAAGAAGGAAAACTACATGGAAGGAGATACATTTGTAGATATCAGGAGAGGCAATTGATGAAGCTGAAATGATAGAATCCATCTTTCCAGTGAGGTTGGGAGGGTCATCTTCTGAGTGTTCAAAAAAAAAAAAAAAAAAACAGAGAACTGGGCCTTTTCAGAAAGGGATAAAATATGGAGGAGTCATTGAGGGAGCATGGTTGTGATTTGGAGCCTGTCATAAAAGTCATCAGGAATAACCAATCAGCATGGAAGACCCAACACAGATTGAAAACCCCTGGCAATACTTACTGCATTATCTTCTAAGTTGTCAGCATTTAGACATGTAAAATAATTGAGATTTTCTGAGCCAATCGCCTTGGAATCAAAAACATGAATTTGCAAGACACCAGACCAGATTTAGAATAACCAGGCATGGACCTAAATGACATTGTTTGTCTGAAGAGATTCTTAATGAAGACTAAAACTTCTAACCTAGCCTCATCAACACATTCTTTTACTCTCCTGAGATAATGACTCAGAATGGTCAGTTTCTCCTGACATTCTCAAATGCACATGATTTGGAAATGTCAGCCCTTCACCAGTTAGCCACACAAACCCAAATGTACTGATGTATTTTCTACACTGCTACAAAATGCAGTTTAGAAGATTCAGCAGATATTTAACAGCCTGTCCATCCCCTCTTTAATTTGACCCTTACCGGTCTTAAAATGGAGTAGATGTTATAGATCAAGTAGTATTTTTCCTACCTCCAGTATTGGTCTAAGGAGCTCTGGTAGTGTAGTCATTATGAATTGGGCTGAGAACCACAAGGTCAGCAGTTTGAAATTACCAGCTGCTCCGTGGGAGAAAGATGAGGCTTTCTGCTCCTGTAAAGATTTATAGCCTCAAAAACTCTGTTCAGGGTCGCTATGGGTCAGAACTGACTCAATGACACTTAACAACAACAGTACTGGTCTATGGAGTCCTGGTATGGTATTATTGGATAAGCACTGGAATTCTAACTGTAAGGTTGGCAGTTCAAGCCCACCAGTTGCTCCTTGCAATCCCTATACAGAGTTGCTATGAGTCAGAACCAACTCAACAGCACTTAACAACAACAGTATTGGTCTGAGGACTTCTGCCCTCAAGTTCATAGTCTACAGTACACTTAAGTGAAGAGTGACGTAAGTGGAGAGGCTTGGTATTCAATCAACTGATAATATGTACCAATTATCTATTACATGGCAGGTACCATGGTAGGTGCTCAGAATGCACCCATGTATATAACAGACATAGCACCTGCCATTGTAAAGCTTAGAGTCTAATGTGAAGAAAATCAAACCGATTGATGACAAGGTCATCAGTGAACGAGTCATTAAGAGAGAAAGAGAATCTCCAATACAAATGTCACATGAAAAAAAAGTACATTTGTGCTAAGATTATAGATGGATTTACTGGTCCAAAATCCTTTAACCCCACATTGACAGTACCAGCGATGATATTAGATAGCTTGCAGGCCATGAAGAGTTTTTCATCCTTCCAATCTCTGTACCAAGCTTAAGGATGAAGTCTAACCCATGGGTATGGATGATATTGTCATATGTATTTATAGCAAGAGTAGCATGTATCTCAAACTAAGACACAAAGACTATTACATTTAGAAAGGATTTTAGAGGTTGGTTTAATTCTCTTGTGGTGCTTGAACCGTACATAATATATTCTCACCAAGCACCCCTTCAGTCCCTGATTGAATACTTCTGCTAATGAGGAATTCTCACCACCTCCCCAACAGCCTAGCTTATGTTACAATGCACTTAAGGTATGAATGAAATTTTGACTTTCTATAGCCTCTGTCAATTTAAAGCTTAATCTTAGAAGACACAGAAACATTAGCTCTATCTGTGTACATAATGTGCTAATGTAAAATCATTAACATAATAAGTATTAACCCTATGTTCATTTATGCACAGCTATAGTAGATAAGGATAGCATATATCTGCTACCATGGAGGGAGGAAGGAATATATGTGTAAATGCTGAAAACTTAGGACCTGATAAAGGGAATTGGAGATAGTCTGAGAGGAAAGAATAGAAGTTCTCAACAATCACTGACTCAAGAAACAGAAAACATGACAGACATACTCTGTCTTGAGCCCATCATCTCCATCTCCTCTTTTGTATTTAGTCCCTCACTCAACCAGTGTGCACTGATTATCTACTGATGACATGTCAGGTACTATGCTAAAAGCTCAGGATGGGACCATCACCTCACTCACCTGACCAGGCAAATAGCCAGACCTCAGAATTTAGCTTTGGAATGGGAAGTATGGAAAGCTCTTTTAGATCTCTGGCCCATTCCAAGTAGTCTCACTCACTTTCCTAGAGTGCTGTATTGTGGTAAAATGATGGCTGGTTTCCATTTACCACAGTTCGCTGTACTCATTAGCTCCCTTGGGAACCATTGATAGTGAAGGATGTGGTTCAAGAAACAATGTGGATATCCATGTGTCCCCTAAGAAATTCAGTATAAGAACATTCCAGATTCTGTGTTCTCCCTGAATGAAATCCTTTACTATTGTAAGGCAAAGAAATTCTGAGTTCAGAGCAATATCTCACATTCCAATATTTCCTCAGCTCAGCTTCCTCAGGTTTATACCTACAGAATAAACAAATTTATAAAGTACTCTAACTAAAAAACACCATGAGCTTTGGGAGGCAAGTGCACATTCCAGCAGAGATCTAAAGAAAAATGGGTGAATTCTCTCCCACAAGGCCATAGAGCCCCAAAAGGTATGGTCTTTTGTAGCCTAGTACATCACTGCACTGGCAAAAGAGTCAGAACTAATACAAGTGGGAAATGAGTTTTGCAATGGCCTTGGGATCTCAGGGACTGAAAGATGGGGTCAGGAACACCTCGAGCTCCTTTGGAGGTCAAGGGGGTCTGAGAATCTACCAGTAGCTTCTGGACCTGGAGAAGATGGCGAAACAACATGCCCCACCAGTAAAAGCAGCAGAGCATCAGCTATGCACTTCATCAGAGGGTGTCAGAAGGGGGAAATGGCAGATGTCAGGTAATAGCTGACCAGATTTATTTCTTAGCACATATGGGACTCTCCCTGGGGATCCCCTGAAATAGCTTGAAGGGCCTATGCTGGGGGGCCGGAGATGCTGCAGTTGCAGTTGTTGAGGAAAGCCAATGAAATGTGTCTTTTATGGTTTTTACCATGAACACTTCATTCTACAGAAAGGAGATGGAGCTTGGTGAAATAGACACTGCTAAAGCCATAGAACAAGGAGACTAGAAGGGAGCTTAAAGATCACCCAGTATTAAATCTTTATTTCATAGCTTAGCAAACCAAAACTCAGAGGGGGCAGATACAGGGATATAGCAGAGGAAGTAGAGGGAAGATGGAGACTCTCATCTAGCACATTCCCTGACTCTACTTTGGATTAGCCTGCAAGCATGCACGGTGGACTCCACACCTCTGATTAGACTGCAAGCAGGTGGTTCTCTTGGTAACAAGCATGCTGGGCTTTGTGTTTATAGATTCTGACTAAATATGTGTGGACTATTAATTTCTGTATCTGCATCTGTAATATTTCTGGAGGAAAAGGAGAGGGAGGAGATGAAAGCACAGAGTGAGGTGAAGTTGGGTGGGACATGCTGGAATGCAGGGTTTCTGCATTTTAAACCATCAGGGCCTGCTATACATGGAAGAGGGGAGTTCTCAAAGTGAAGGATGTAGATAGACCACAAGGGTTAGAGGTGTGCAGTGTGTGTGGTGTGTGAGATGTGCTGGTTGGAGTTTCTGTGTTTCTACGTAGCATTGATATGTTTTTGATAGACCAGAGAAGGAAAGAGGAAGATTTTAGGCAAAGGACATGCTCTATAGAGAGAATGCGTGGGATGCAAGTAATAAAAAAGGCAAGTAATAATGCTTTCTACAGACAGCCACCAGCAAGCCTGCTCCACCAGTAATAAAACACCCGTGCCTGCCATAACCCATACCAGGCGACACAGTCTCCCGCCCACCCACCCAGCCTGCCTGCCTCCCTCCCGCCTTGCTCTGCACCAAGCTGCCGCAGAGCACGTCACAGGCTCCTGCGAGAGGGCTGCCCATCCAAGCCAGAACCTGAGTACCTTTCTCCTCCTCCTCACCCAGGGTGGGTTGCACCTGCTGAAAGAGGAGGAGGAAGGCTAAGCAGCAATGCTCTGTCACCTTTACAAGGTTTCCAGGACAACACCATGGAGATGGTGACATTGGAATGCCCAACCATCCATCTCTTCATACTGTGTCCTGCCTCACATTTCTAGGACTTCCTCCAATCATGTCTTCTCTGCCAATGTTTTTTAATTATCTAGGTCTGCTCTCCACCCCCAAATTTTCACTGCCCCACTCCCTCTATCAGTAAGCACAACTAAAATCCCAAACCAAGCCCATTGCCACAGATGCAATTCTATGGGGTGAGTAATACTGTTCTATAAGGTTTCTGAGGCAGTAAATCTTTACAGAAGCAGCCTGCCACATCTTTTTGAATCACCAACTTTTCAGTTGGCGCTTTAACCACTGTGCTATCAGAGCTGACGTATAACAACTAAGAACTACTTGTAATATCTGTTTGGACTGCAAACCGATGATAACCTAAGCACTTGGCTAAGTGCTTTCCCTGTACTGCCATATTTAATTCTCAAACAAATTGATGGCATAGATACCATTATTAAGATACTTGATTTGCAAATCAGAAAGCCAAGGCTCAAATATTATACTGGCTAGAAAGAGTTTGATCCAAAGGTTAAGTCATTGGGTAAAGCCCATGCTTTTAAACTAGGACCACAGTCTTTTATAGAAAAAGTAAGCTCTGAGATTTTAAACATATACAAGTAAGCTGTTGGGCATGTAATGCTCTGCAGGGCTGACTCAGTCATCTTGAAGTCATTGATTTTAATTACCTCCACCTCTCGAATAATCAATCTACGGCAAAGTCTAAACTTCCTATTACCCTGCAAAGGTGCTTGGTTGGCCAGAACCATTTCACTTCACAGAAAAATTTTCTCTCCTATGTTAGTGTTTGTGCAACACCTGGTCCTTTTCAATGTTCTCTCATATATCCTCCCACTCCATCTTCCAATTGACCCTGTGTTGTGGATGGGGTACGTGTTAGTTCAATCTCCCCAACGGTAAAGGCACACAAGGTCACAGAGCTCATGGGTGACACAGCCAGGGTTAGATTCCAACTTGTAAAATAAATACCTTACTAGCACTGTTCCCCTCTTTTACCTAGAAACAAGCAAAGAGCTTACCAGTAAGCCAATCACCACAAACATTGATATTAACTTAGAACTGCTTGGCAACAGCTAATGAAAACCTTACTTCTACTTCCCAAATTCTGGTGAATAAACAGCACTCACATTTGCAGCCTCCAGTACAATGAAGTTTTCTTGGTCCATTTGCCTGAGTCATTTTCTTATATTGTGATGGCGTGTATGATACTATGGTGCAGGAAGCTAGCCCACCAGTATTTCATATACCAGCAGGGTCACCCAGGGCAGACAGATTTCAGTGAAGCTTCTAGATAAAGAGTAAGAAGGAAGGTCTGCTGAACTACTTCTACTTCCAAAAAAAATTAGCCAATGAAAACTCAATGGTTTATAATAAAATATTGTCCTAGATTGTGCTGGAAGGCTAAAAAGCACTCAAATTACACAGCGGCCACAACAATAGAAACGAGCATACCAGCAATCATGAAGATGATGCAGGACCAGGCGATATCTCATCCTGAGTCAGAACCAACTCCACAGCAACTAACCCCTAGCAACCACACAGCAAGGTGGAGCAGGGAAAGAATCAACAAGTGCTGCTCTGCTCACAAAGAGAACAATTTACAAGATGCCTTCCAAGGGAGGGAAGAGCCACAGAGCCTTCATTAAAAAGGAGATGTAAACAGCTGTCTAGTCTTTTGAAAACACTCCCCATTGGGAGCAGAGATGGCAAAGAGAAAACACAGCAAAAAAAGAGAACATTTAAATGAACAGGAGGCAGATGCCCCAGGACAGGGAGCTAGGATGTCAGTTAAGAGTTCCAAGTCCCTTGGTGACTTCCTTGGGCAGAAAAAATTAAAATGTATCCTTCTGGCTTCCAAGATTTTCTCTGTCTTCATCATAAGCTGCCTTGCCAGTTGTTGTTGTTTTTCCCCCCACTATTGTCCTGTAAAGGAGCTCTGGTAGCGTAGTGGTTACGAATTGGGCTGCGAACCTTAAGGTCAGCGGTTCGAAACTACCAGCCGCTCTGCGGGAGAAAGATGAGGCTT
>NW_006408575.1:6275887-6276433 GCF_000296735.1 Chrysochloris asiatica | reverse complement strand
CCAAAAAACAGAGGAAATGGAAGCAATGTTGAATGATGATACATGAGTGGATTGTAATCATTGCAATGAAATGAGAGTAAAACTGATGTTCTCCTATGTAAACTATCACTCAATTCACAATAAGAACTTTTTTTAAAAAGTCAGTTTGAACAGCAAAATCAGCAGTTCAAGCTCACCAGCTGCTCCTCGGAAACTCTATACAGGGTCACTATGGGTCGGAACTGACTCGATGGCTCTTAACATCAACAACAATGCCATAGTATGATCATTCATATATTTGAGTCTATTGTCAAAGTTGTTTTTTCCACTCATCTCATTGATGCATTCGCTTGTTTTTGTTATCATCCTACTTTAAGAAACATGTGGTCCTTTTCTGGTGAGTGGTCTTTTCTAATGACATGTGCCAAGTAAACAAGAGGAAGTCTCACCATGTTCTCTTCTGATGAATACTCATCGCTTTTCTCCAAAGACTGATTTATTAATGCTTCCAACAATCTATTGTATATTCAATACTTCTCTCCAACACTAAAATTTGAATGCATAAAA
>NW_006408575.1:6259981-6270546 GCF_000296735.1 Chrysochloris asiatica | reverse complement strand
TTCTACTCCCGTAAAGATTTACACCCTCGGAAACCCTGTACAGGGTCGCTATGGGTCGGAACCGACTCCACGGCACTTAACAACAACAACAACATTGTCCTGTAGGTTTTCTAGGCTCCAAACAAAATGGACAGCTAGCCCCTGCACATACTCTAAGCCAAGGGATTACAAACTTAGACATCCACAAGGTCCAGAGGGCAAAGTGGCTAAAACTACTGCAGTGTAAGTAAAACAACATCTTAGGTATATTTTTAATGGCCACTGACCCTCAGAAAAGCAACAGGGGATATGGGGGTAAACTGTAACATCCCTGCTCTGTCAAAAGGAGTAGAAGTTACTCAATTCTGGTCAATCACTGTCTAGCGTGGATGTGAACTCAGGTTTGCACGAGCTGAGCTGAATAAAGAGAACTCAGGAATTCAGGTAGATGTATGAAACATCCTGATAATCAAATATAGGCAACTATGTCAGAAATTTTTAAATAGGAAACAGGCTAAACAACATATCTCCATGGACCAAATGTGGCCAGAAAATTGCTGGTTTGAAGGGTTTATTCAGCTTTCTGCCTGCACGAGTAGAAACGTGTTCTCCCCTTCTCCACTGTTGTTTAAAAGCCTACCCACTCCATGAAAGTGGTTCAATGGCATACAGAATGCTTCGTGGTTGTCTTTTATTTGAATGATAGGCTAGGGCACAGTGATGTACCATTTTAGAAAACAAATCTTAAGACTATCACAAGCCAAATCACCTCCATCAGGTTAATACTATGGAAGGTAAAACAGTTATTAATGTAATGGGGAAGAGGTAGGACAGTTAGCATGGTACATGCAAAAGGGCAGCAGGACTCTATATTACAGGCTGGATTCTAAGGTTGGCCCCATCATTTCCTAAGCTGTGGTACCTTAAGCAAGTTACTCCATGCCCTATGACTTGTTGCCTCATATGAGATATGAGAAATAATAATATCTACCTATGTCCAGAATTCTTGCAAGCCAAATTAACTGATACATTCAACCAAACATGTAGGCATTACAAATGCAATATGCTGATGATATTGCTAAAAATTCAAATAATAAAAAAGTCTACGCAAACCTCTTTATGAATGTACAACAGATGAATAGACATATGCTATGACTTAAAAACTAGCTGCCATTCAGTCCGTTCCAACTCATGAAGACCCCATTTGTGTAATAGAACTGTGCTCCATAGGGTTTTCAATGGTGGGATCTTCAGAAGGAGACCACTAGGCCTTTCTTCTACAGTGACTCTGAGTAAAGTTGAATTATCACCCTTTCCATTAGAAGCAGAGTGTGTTAACCATTTATACCACCCAAGGCTCCCATACATGCAAATACATATTACTTACAAAATGTTTATTCATACTGAATTTTTAAGATACACTTATAAAACACCATTGCATTCTTTCTCCTTTTAGGTTCACAGCAACCCTAAGAGGCCAATTTCCTGAGGCTGCTGTAACAAATTACCATGAACTTGATGGCTTCAAGCAACAAAAATTTATTCTCTCAGAGTTCTGAAGGCCAGAGGTAGAAAGCTAGCCAGAGGTAGAAAGCTAGCTAGAAACCCCTTCAGGGGTTTCTGGAGAGAATACATTGCTTGTCTCTTCCAGATTTTGGTGGTTTTCCTGGGATTCCTAAGCTTCTGGCTTGATCTCTGTCTTTGTCTTCATTACTTTGTCTTCTCTGCATATTATATCTTCCTCTGTCTTTCTTTTATAAGGATACTTAAGACATTTAAGACCCACCCAGATGATTCAGGATAGTTTCCTCATTCTCAAGATTCTTAATTATATTTTCAAACTGCACCCCCCCCTACCTTTTTTTTCCAAAGGAGCTCTGGTTGTGTTGTTGTTGTTGTTGTTGTTGTCAGGTGCTGGTTGTGTAGTGGTTATGAATAGGGCTGCGAACCTCAGGGTCAGCAGTTCAAAACTACCAGCTCTTTCGTGGGAGAAAGATGAGGCTTTCTGCTCCCATAAAGATTTACAGCCTCAGAAACACGGTACAGGGTCGCTATGAGTCGGAACCGACTCCACGGCACATAACAACAACAACAATCACAGGATTTGGGGATTTGATAAGTTATCTTTGTGGGACACCACCCATCTGCCAGTTTGTCATAATCTGGTGGCTTATTTGATGCTATGATACCAGAAGCTATGCAACCAGCATTTCCAATGCCAGCAGGTTCCCCCGTGGCAGACAGATTTCAATGGGGCTTCAACACTAACACTTACAAGGAAAGGCCAGTAATCTACTTCTAAAAACTAGCCAATGATAACTCTCTGGATTGCAAGAGAATGTTTTCCAATGTATAGAAAGAATATGAGTCCTATAGGTTGAAGGACAGTCAAAATACACAGTGGCCACAACAATGGGTGAGACCATGCCAAAAATTATGAAAATGTTGCAGGGTCAGGCAACGTTTCATTCTGTTGCACATGGATGTTGTCATGCATCTGAGCCAATTGAATTGTTGTTGTTTAGTGTCATTGAGTCAGTTCCTACCCATAGCCATCCTGTATAGGGTTTCCAAGAAGCAGCTGGTGAGCTTCAACCACTGGCCTTGCTGTTCAAACCAACTTTGCAGTCCAGCACATTAACCCCACCGCTAACAACAATGCTTTCTGGGGACTGTTTCTCAATCTATCAAAGACATGAAAGATTGCTGCCATTTTATAGCTGAACAAATTAAAATTAGAGTATGAGAAAGTCAGATATTATCATTTTTGTTACACAGTCCTAGGCTGGCAAAACTTAAGAAGTAATTGAATTTCACAATTTCCTTATAATAGGTTATCATGTTATTAGTTCCTGTGGACATCTATTTGCCCAGCAGGGAGGAAAGTTTATTGAGGATGGAGATTATTTTAGATATTTATTTAATTAATACTTTTATAGACTTTTATTGAATACTCTATATGTGTTGTTGTTGTTTTTAGGTGCCATCGAGTCAGTACCAACTCATAGCGACCTTATACACCGCAGAACGAAACACTGCCCGATCCTGGGCCAACCTCATTACTGTTGCCACGTTTGAGTCCTTCGATTCTGCCACTTAGCCAATCCATCTTGTTGGGGGACTTCCTCTTTTTCTCTGACCCTCCACCATACCAAGCATGATATCCTTCTCCAGTGACTGGTACCTCCTTACAATATGTTCAAAGTATGAGAGATGAAGTTTGGCCATCTTGGTCTCCAAGGAGCACTCTGGCTGCACTTCTTCCAAAACTAATCTATTGGTTATTTTGGCAGCCCATGGCATTTTCACCATTCTCCTCCACCAACATAACTCAAAAGCATCAATTCTTCTATGGTCTTCCTTATTCACTGTCCAGCTTTCACATGCATATGATAGCCTCCCAAAAATTCAACTCTGTACCTGGAAGGGAATGAGCATGAATAAAAGAAAATGATAAAAATAGTTTTGAATTTATGAGTTAAAAGGATCACCAGCTCATACTTTGAGAACTACAATAAAGCAATCAATGGTCATAGCACATATGCCATTCGTTTTCCTGCTTCCACCCTTCATACAGTCCACTCAGGCTTCTTTCTGCATGTTTTCCATGTATCCAGGCCCATCCTTGTTGTGACCTTCTTTGTGAAGCATCTTTGGTATTGGATTCTCCTATCCACAAGCTGCAAACTCCTCTGCCTTCTTTGAACACTCAAAGTACTTTGCTTTTATCTCTCATTTATTACACTCTGGAGTTCTGGGTAGTACAAATGGTTAATCTGCAAAGCTATATATAAGCAAAAGGTTGGTGGTTCAAGTCCACCCAGTGGTTCCTCAGAGATAAAATTTTGTAATCTAACTGGAAAAACCAAGTCATTGAAAATTCTATAGGGCACAGTACTATTCTGACATACATGGGGTACTCCCAATTCAAAATTGGCTTGACAGCAACTGGTTTTACAACACTTTCTAATTTATGAGAGTTACATATGGCCACTTTTTATTCCTCTAAGCATATTTTACTGTAAACTTTAAAAACAAAGGAGCTCTCATAGTGTAGTGGTTATGAATTGGGCTGATAATATCAAGGTCAGAAGTTCGAAACTACCAGCCATTTCAGGGGGAAAGGATGAGGTTTTCTGCTGACATAAAGATTTACAGCCTCAGAAATCAGAAACCCTATATAGGGTCTCCATCAGCCAGAACTAACTCCATGACAAACAACCACCGTATCTGACTCAAAAGCACATCTCATACATTGGTACTAAGCATAGTGAATATTCCCAGGAAATATGTATACACCTAATTCTATGCCACCTTGAACATTTAAAAAGGAGCTCTAGTAGCATATAGATTATGAGCTGCGCTGCTAACTGCAAGGTCAGCAGTTTGATTCTACAAGCTGCTCTGCAAGAGAAAGATGAGGCTTTCTGCCTGCGTAAGGATTTACAGGGTTGCTATGAGTCAGTACCAGTTCCACAGCACATAACCACCACCACCATAGCCTTTAAAACAGAGTGTAGGAATAAAAGAATGGACAGATATCCTTGGGTTTAGTCCTTTGCTCTGACAGTTCCATGCTGTACAATTTAGAACAACTTTCTCAACAAATCTGAATATTGGTGTCTACATCTGGAAACCGGAAGCAAATAATAGATCTACTTTATAGTTTTGATGTGAGAATTCAGGAGTTTAGCCTAATGTCTGATATACAGTAAATGTTAAGTAATTGCTGTTCATATTTTTGTATACTTCATTGTGGCATCTGACACAGAGGAAGCTCCAAGGTAAGAGACGGTGACAGTAAAATTCATTTTCAGGTGATTCCACCCAGGCCTTTCCACAGTTCAAACCCATAGATCCTTCTCAAGTGCAGGCCAGTTCCCTATACCTTCCTTTAGTTCATCCCAGATGGCTGTCTGTCAGTAGCTACCTTTCACCCTTCCTGTGGTTCTCCATCATTAACTATAACCATCTTCTTAGTCGTCTCTCTCCTTAATTCCTTACTCCTTCAAGCTTTTCTGCTAGGGGTGTGGGGGTGGAGAGAGTAAACTAAAGTCTTTCTCCTTTAATGATTAGATGCTATTGTGGGCACAATCAGGATTTTACAAAATTTATAACACTAGCAAAATCTTTTATATATATTCAAGATCTTGGTCCATTATAAGAGAGATGATAACTGGGGACTTCTACCTGCTTTGATGATTAGACTCACCTCACCAACCTTTCTTTCTACAATCTGAAATATCCTAGTCTGACAAAGCAATCCACGTCTGAAAATGATACCTGCATTTCAAAGGCTGTCTGTGTAGGGGAGTCTCCCTTTTCCCATCCCCTTTTTCTGTCATCCCTTTTTTCACTGCCTGCCACTCATGTCCGGTAGGTAAGGATAGCTCTTATAACCATTAATTATAGAAAGGCAACCAATCAACATACAAAAAAGCACCCACTGTGCCCCCTTTTGGCCTGGATATTAGTGTGTGTCCTCTCTCAGGGCACACAAGGGATAAATCCTTGTCGGTGAATTGATTGAATTGTGGAGAGTTATGCTCAGTTGGTCTTTATGGTTATAACAATTTCTGAGCTTGTAAACATGCTTGAGATTATAGTACAGTGGATGGTGTTATATGCATGAAGACTGGGTAAAGCAGCTTCCAGCCATTTAAATGCTTAGAGCATCTTAAAGAAATCCCATTCTGCTTCCTCTTACCATTCCAGGAGGATTACTTACCCATGTCCACTGTCTACATCTCAACTTGAACCTCATGTCTCTCATTCTATTGTTATTGTTTTGCTGCAACTTATTTGGCAAGCTGTTTTCAAAACCCCCAGGTTGTTAAATTCAAGGAATTCATGCAAGAAGCCAAGAGAAAAACAACAGCAATAATGAAGCATAGGCTTACCCTGGCACATTGTAAAAATGTTCCTACGTGAGAAGGATAGGCTATCCCTCCCCTTCTCTATCCCTCGCCTCACTCTCTCTCCTCTTACCAAGACAGTACCCCAGCTGTGAGCAAGTAAGAGACCCAGACTTTGTTGATGGAGTCTAGTGTGCTGTGCCTGCAGGATTGCTACTAGCATTGCTTGGGGACAGCCTCATTCAGGCAGGAGCATCAGTGCCAGAGACCTGGGGAGCAAAGGGACAGCGATCAACCCACGCATAGAAACAGACACCATACAGAGTACTTTCATATCCATTTCATATCTTATAAGGAGTCCTGTACATAAGTCTCTCCTTAACAGAGCAGAGAGCAGACTCAGAAAGGTGCAAAGATTTGCCCAAGATCTCACAGCAAATATATAATAGTATCTCAGTTCTCATACTGAAAGAGACTAACTTCCAGGGCAGGAATTTTATCTCTTAATAACCATCATTATTAACAACAGACATAACAGCCAAAAGTTAATATCCCTTCGTCAGATACTCACCCAATGGTCACTCTTAATGTTAGTATTACAAATGGAATCTCAGCCTTGTTCAGGACAACAATGAGTCCAGTCACAGACAATAATTTGTTTAAACCTGTGGTTCTCAATATTGAGTATATCAGATTTAATCAGCTAACTCTCTTTAAAACACAAATCATTGGGACCCAGTCCAGGAGTTTCTGATTCAGTAGGTCAGGCCTGAAATTTTGCATTTCTAACCAGTTCCCCCATTAATAATGCTAGTCCAGTATCTCCCTTTGAGAACCATTGCCCTAAATTTAAGAAACTTGATGTCATCAGTGGCTAAAGTGCTTGGTTGCTAACCAAAAGTTTGAGAGTTTGAACCCACCAGCCACTTCACATGAGAAAGATGTGGAAGTTTGCTCCCATAAAGATTTATGATTGTCATGAGTGGCCATATATATGATGCAACTAATGGTCACTCCCTATCTAGAGAAAAAGAGAGTGATGAAAATTGAAGAAACTTGGAAAAAATTAGTCTAATGAGCAACATGAACATCAGTCTCAATGACTCTGAGACCAGAACTACTAGGTGGTACCTAACTACCACTACCAACTGCTCTGAACGGGATCACATTGGTAAGTCCAATATAGAGTAGAAAAAAATGAGGAACAAAACTCAAAATCATAAAAAAGAACAGACTAAAATATATCAACAGCTGTGAGGACAGTGCAGGTTTGTGTGGTGTGTTGTTCTGTTGTGTTATGCATGGAGCTGCTATGAGTAGGAACTGACTCCATATAACCCAATAATAACAATACAATATTGATAAAGACAATATAAAAATGGTTGTAGAGAACAAACAAGATGGTGGCTCGGGTAGAAGTACAGTGAGGAGGCTCCACTGCAACAACAGAGAATTCTGGACCAAGCAGGCTCAGGGGATGATGCCAGAACTCTGAACCACATATAAAGGAATATGTAGAAGATTGGAAGGCTAACAGCCAGTGGACTCTGTAGCAGAAGCAAGAAATCCATTGTTTTCTAGTTAAAGACACTCAGCTGCTCCCAGAGCTGCCATCTTTGCCATCTTGGGCAAGACCAAGCGGGGGGGGGGGGGGGGGGGGGATCAGAGCAGCAACAGATGCCTGACAGAACCATGGAGATAAATGTGCGGATATCCTATTTTTTTTGGTATCTGTTCAACTCTCTTACTATCTGCACAACTCTATTCTGGTGACTATATGGGTGCCTGAGCGAGCAGACACACGAGCCCCACCCTTGGAGGGTCCTACTATGCATGCGAACTGATCGCCTTGAAATTGAAAGAGACATTTTCCACTTAAAACCAAACAGTCACAGCTGGTTCTGAACTGTTGATAACTAGAAAAAAAAGTCTGAATGGGGATTGTGGACAGGCAGATTAAAAAGGAAATAGGCTGAAAATTAAATCCTAAATTACGTCAAAACAACAAACAGTAGCATCTTGAAATTTTTCAGGAAGAAGAGTGAAAAGGGAAGTCCATTTCCTGATCACATCTACCTAGAGGCAATCAGAAAGCATAAAAAATACCAAAATATACACCCATCTAAGTATTACAGCCACAAATAACTCCTGAATATGCCCAAAAAACAGAAGCAGATGACCATATCTGCACATGTACAGAAACGAGATAAAATGACTGAGGCACATGAGCTGGAAGTAGACCTACACTCCACACTGGAAGATGGGCAGGCTTTGGAAATGCCTGAGAAGGAATTCAGAAAAATGTTTATAAAGTGTATCAAAATACTACACAATGCAGTTGAGAAAAATAAGGAAGAAGTCAGGAAAGCACTACAGAAACAATCAAATAAGATAGATACAGCATTGGAAACAATTAAAAACCTAAAGAAAGAGGTCCAAATAATTAATAATAGAATATCAAAAAAGGACAATACACTGAAAGGACAAAAGAGTAGAACTGAAGAGATAGAAGCCAGAACTGGTGAGCTAGAAGATAAATCTCTCAAAACTACTAAGATAGAAGAGCAAACACAAAAAAGGATAAAAAAATCTGAAGAAAGCCTAAGATTCATGTTGGACAACATAAAGAGGAATAACTTAAGAATTATTGGTATTCCAGAACAGGAAGAATCAGACAAATCCATAGAGGATATAGATGAAGAGCTTTTGGAAGAAATTTTTCCTAATATCCTGAAAAGTGAAATGAAAAGCATTCAAGACGTTCATTGAACCCCAGGAAGGATAGACCCTAAAAGACAATCACCAAGACATGTAATAATCAAGCTCTCCAAAATAAGGACAGGATCTTGAAAGCAGCTAGGGAAAAGAGAACTGTGACATACAAAGGCAACCAAATCAGATTAAGTTCGGATCTCTCAACAGAAACCATGCAGGCAAGAAGGCATTGGGGAGACATATATAAAACTCTGAAAGAAGAAAAACTGCCACCCAAGAATCCTCTAACCAGCAAACCTGTCAATCAAATACAATGGTGTAATAAAAACATTCCAGGATAAACAGAAGCTAAGGGATTTTGCCAAAGCCAACCTTGCTATGAAAAACATCCTAAAGGAAGTTCCGTGGACTGAGAACCAATAAGAACACACAACGACTACATAATGACATATGTGGCAGCATCACCCTGAACTCAATTAACAAATGGAAGAGTCAAGAACAGAATAAAATTATAAGAACAAAGGATCTGGAAGTTCAGTCTATGATCAAAACAATTACAATGTGAAAGAAGATAAACACAGAGGAACAGAGATCCAGGTGGTGGGAAGGTCAGGTAGATTACAGGATAAAATAGACTGTCTTAAAAGGAGGGAAGAACTAATGGAATAAGGTAAGCACAATGGGGTTGGAGTGTGGGGGTTTAGTTTAGGTGTTGGGGAGGGCAATAAAAGAAAGGGGGAGGAGGTGGAAGAAAAAGATAGATAGGGGAACACTAAGACAGGTTTCCATGGCCTAAGTGAGACAGAGGTAAATAGTGATGCATGCTCAAACTTGGAAATACAGGGCTCTGGGATATAGGGATCTAAGTATAGCTTGAAGAGGGGAAATAGTACTAAAATGCTTGACTGTCTTATGAATATTAGTTTCCCTTTCCTACTATTGCAAAATAGACACTTGAGTGGGATAGAAAGGAATGTTGGGAAACATGATTAGAGAAAATTTGTAAGCCTGTCTTCGGCCTATAACTGATTGGAATACTTAAAAGGGGTTCTAGAACTTACCCAGTGAAATAGGCTTTGTGCAAAGCTTTTGTAGTGTACAGGACCTTAGGTGGAAGGAATCCTGAGTCCCATTCAGAACCTTATGAGGTGGGACATTCCCACTAGAAAGGACAAGCAAACTAGCCTGGAACAGCTACAGTGACAGAAGATACATCTTCAAAGAAAGATCATCAGGAAAAACCCAAAACAAAAACATCAGCATGACTAGCTACTACAAGAATAAGCAAGCTGTTCTCCAGGAAGACATCAAGGTTAGCAATCAAGTTCCTTCAGGACAAACTCCCCTCTAAGACTGAAACTCAAAAGGAACACACAAATAAGCATGTAAGCTTGCTGGTGACCACACTGATCTACTGGTGAGTAGAAGAGGGAAAAGGCAGCAATGAAGAAATGGGCTGTGTTGAACCAAAGTCCATTGACTCCCATTGACCTGGAGATGAGAGAGAGAAGAGAAAGGGCTGGTTGGTCCAAACTGTGGTGAGACCTGAGGACACTTGAGCCCATGTAAAAGGACATAGCCACAGAGGGCTAGAGCTGAGAATGAAGCATCCAGCTGATATGAAGTGAGGGGAGATGCACAAGAATACCCAAACTTGCAGACAGTACCCATTTGATCCAGCCTCGATGGCTCAATAATCAGAACTCGACTAGAGGAAGATTGGGAAAAAAAAAGAAAAAAGACTTTTTTTATATATATAAAGGAAACAAGGGTAAATTGCTACAATTTGATGAAGCTGACCTATACTCATGGAGGTAGTAACTCTAAATACCAACAGAAAGGGAATGAGTCTTCACATCAAGTATCAATGCTATCCACTCTGTACACAGGGTAGATAGGGACGGGCAACTTAGACATTGGCTACCTAAAATGAGGAAGCGATAAAAGCATGAAGTGACTAGCTTACAAGGTTTCAAGAGGGAGTTTAGTTTAAGAGTATGGGGGGAAAGAAAGAGT
>NW_006408575.1:6246131-6258790 GCF_000296735.1 Chrysochloris asiatica | reverse complement strand
GGACCTTATCCAGAGAAGCAGCAGCACCAGAGATGGAGGCAGAAATGGGGGCATGTAGAGGGGGAGTGGCTGAGGACTCTAGATTCATGGACTAAGAAGAGAGGGACTAAGAGCTAGTGGCTGGGAGACAAACTTGCAGAATGTGCCCTTTGGAGATATAAATTATTATATATGCCTGAGTGAGCTTATTTTGTGTTGTTTGTTTGTTTGTTTTTAAAAAGCTAAAGTGAATAGAGATAAATACTGATGTTACATGGAGGGGATTATAATCATTGTAATGAAACAAGGTGTATAATTTGTTGAATGTAAAACTGATGATATGCCTTGTAAACTTTCACTCAATCTACAATAAAAAACTTTAAATTAAAAAAAAAATTCTTATGATTCAATAGTAAGAAATTGTTATTATGACTGCAACTGTAACAACTGTAAAGGTCAAAGAAGTTTTGTAACAAAAATGGGGGAATAGTTAATCTGACAGTCCAGAAACAGAGGACTCTAGGACCATCAAGAGAGACTAGCACAAACAGAGTGTGGGACCCTATGCAGAGAAGCAGTGGACACATGATGGAGGCAGAGATGGAGACATGGAGAGAGGGACTCTGGATTCATGGAAAGAGAGGGACTGGGTACTGGTGGCAAGGAGGCAGGCTTGCAGAATGTGCCCTTTGGTTGTTTAAATTATGATATATATTCTTGAGTGTTTCTGTATACATCCCCCACACAAACACAAAATAAATAAATAAATAAATAAATAAATAAATAAATAAATAAATAAATAAAGGAATAGAAGAAAATACTGTTGAATGATGCATGGAGAAGATTGTAATCACTGCAATGAAACGATGGTGTAAAGGCAATGTTATCCCATGTAAACTATCATTCAGTTCACAATAAAAACTTAAAAAGGAAAAAGAAATAAATAAAAATAGTTGTAGTAATACATCAATAGGGAACTATCAGAAACTCAAGCTGGACTGAGAAGCAGATCTAGAACAAGGGATATCACTTGTTGATGGCAGATTGATCTTGACTGAAAGCAGAGAATACCAGAAAGATGTGCAACTGCATTTTGTGGAATATGAAAAGGCATTAGACTGTATGTTGTTGTTGTTAGGTGCCATTGAGTCTGTTTCCACTCATAACAACCCTATGCACAACAGAATGAAACACTACCTGGCCCAGTGCCATCCTCGCAATTGTTATGCGTGAGCCACTGTGTCAATCCATCTAATTGGGAATCTTCTTCTTTATCATCAAACCTCCACTTTACCAAGCATAATATCCTTCTCCAGGGATGGGTCCCTCCTAATAACACGTTCAAAATATGAAAGATGAAGTCTCACCATCCTGTCTTCTAAGGAGTATTTTAGTTTCACCTTCCAAGACAGACAGATCTGTTTGTACTTCTGGTAGTTCATGGATGGTACTTGCAATATTCTTCTACTATGCCGTAATTCAAATGCATCAATTCTTCTATGTCTTTCTTTATTTGTTTTCCAACTTTGACATGTATATGAGACAACTGAAAACACCATGGCTTATGTTACACACACCTTAGTTTGCAAACTGACAGTTTTGCTCTTTAATACTTTAAAGAGGTCCTTGTGCAGCAGATTTGCCTAATGCAAATTTCTTTACAACAGCTCTGTGAGGGTTGATTGGGGGTCCATGCAAAATGAAGCCTTTGACAACATCAATCTTTTCTCCATTTATTATGATGTTTACTGGTCCAGTGGTGAGGATTTTTTGCTTTCTTTCCATCGAGGTGCAATCCACACTGAAGGCTATAGTTCATCATCATTAAATATTTTATGTCCTTTTTACTTCTAGAAAGCAAGGTTGTATTATCTGCATAATGCAGGTTGTTAGTAAATTTGTCTCTAATCCTGATGCCAAGTTCTTCTTAATACAATCCAGTTTCCCAGATTATTTGCTCAGCATATAGATTGAGTAATATGGTGAAAGCATAAAACCCTGGCATACATCTTTCCTGATTTTAAACCATTCAGTATCCCATTGCTCTGTTCTAACAATTACTTCTTGATCTATGTACAAGTTTCTCATGAGCACAGTTAAGTATTCAGGAATACCAAGTCTTCATAATGTAATGTATATCATGGTCCACATAGTGAAAAGCCTGTGCATAGTCAATAAAACACAATCAAACATCTTTCTGATATTCTCCACATTCTGACAAGATCCATCTGGCATCAACAATGATATCCCTCATTTTACATCTTTTTCTGAACTTGACTTGAACATCTGGTGATTCTCTATCAATGTATGATTCCAGACATATTTGAATTATTTTCAACAAATTCTTGCTTGCATGTGATATTAATATGGTTCTGTGATTTCTGCATTCTATTGTGTCACCTCTCTTTGGAATGGGCACAAATCTGGATCTCTTCCAATCTGTAGGCCAGGTACCTATCCTCTAAATTTCTTAGCATAGGTAAATGAGTTTCTTTAGTGTTGCATCAGCCTGTTGAAAGACTTCAATTGTTATTCTATCAATCCCTGGACCTTTGTTTCTTTGCCAATGCCTTCAGTGCATCTTCAATTTCTTCTTTCATTACTGTTGGTTCTTGACCATATGCTATTCTTGAAATGATTGAACATCGACCATTTCTTCTTTTTTTTTTTAAAGTTTGTATTGTGGATTGAGTGAAAGTTTACAGGGCAGATCATCAATTTTACATTCGAAAAGTCATACAACTTGTTTCATCACAATGATTACATTCCCCTCCCGGTACCATCAGTTAACCTATTTCTCTCTATTCTCTTTAGCTCTTTTAAAAGAAAAGCAAAAAACACTCAGGCATATATAATAATTTATACCACCAAAGGGCACTTTCTGCAAGTCTACCTCCTGGCCACCAGCTCTTAGTGCTTCTCTTCCCATGAATCTAGAGTCCTCAGCCGCTCTCCATCTCCATGCCACTATCTCTGCCTCCATTTTTGGTGCCGCTGCTTCTCTGGATAAGGTCCCGCATTCCGCTTGTGCTCTTCTTCCTTAATGGTCTTAGGATCCTTTGTTTCTGGAATGTAAGATTAACTGCTCACCCATTTGTATTACAAAACTTCTACCTTTACAATTGTGACAATCGCAATTACTCATGATAACAATTACTCACTACTGAATCATAAGAATCTTATCATCATCTCTTTTAAACAGACCCATCTAGACAAGATGACAACTATTCAGTGGGGACTCTTTATTCCAAAACACACCCTTAAATTTTACTACCTCTGGAAGTCTTGTACACCAGTCACTCCATGCCTTTATCAACCCCTCATTTTAGGTAGCCAATGTCTAAGTTGCCCATCCCTCTCTATGCTGTGTACAGAGGGGATAGCATGGATACTTGATGTGAAGACTCCATCCCTCTCTATTGGTATTTAGAGTTACTACCGCCATGAGTATAGGTCAGGTTCATCAAATTGTAGCAATTTACCCTTGTTTCCTTTATCAAAATTAAAAAATAAAAAATATTTTTAAAAAATCTTCCTCTAGATGAGTTCTGATTATCAAGCCATCGAGGCTAGGTCAAATGGATATTATATGCACATGTGAGTGTTCTTGTGCCTCTCCCCTCACTTCATATCAGGTGGATGCTTCACTCTCAGCTCTGGCCCACTGTGGCTATGTCCTTGTCCATGAGCTGAAGTGTCCCCAGGTCTCACCACACAATGGACCAGCAGCCCTTCTTCTTCTGTCTCTCATCTCCATGTCAACGGGAGTCAATGGACCGTGGTTGAACTCAGCCCATTTCTTCATTGCCTTCTTTCCCCCTCTACCACTCACCAGTAGACCAATGTGGTCATCAGCAAGCTTACATGCCTGCTCATGTGTTCCCTTTGAGATTCATTCTTAGAGGGGAGTTTGTCCTGAAGGAGCTTGATTGCTTGCCTTGATGGCTTCCCAGTGAACAGCTTGCTTATTCTTGTAGTAGCCAGTCATGCTGCCATTTTTGTTTTGGTTTTATCCTGATGATCTTTCTTTGAAGATGCATCTTCTGTCACTCTCGCTGTTCCAGGATGGTCTGCTTATCCTTTCTAGTGGGAGTGTCCCACCTCAGAAGGTTCTGGATGGGACTCAGGACTCCACCTAAGTTCCTATACTCTCTAAAGACTGTGCAAGAGGCCTGTTTCACTGGTCAAGTTCTAGAACCCCTTTTAGGTATTCTAATCAATTATAGGCTGAAGACAGGCTTACAAGTTTTCTGTAATCATGTTTCCCGACATTCCACTCAATGTCTATTTTACAATAGTAGGCAAGGAAAACCAATATTCATAAGACAGTCAAATATCTTAGTATTATTTCCCGTCTTCAAACTATGCCTAGATCCTTGTATCACAGAGTCCTGTTGTTCCAAGGTTAAGAATGCTTTGCTATTTACCTCTGTCCCACTTAGCCCATGCAAACCTGTCTCAGTGTTCCCATATCTATCTTGTTCTTCTACGTCCTCACCCTTCTTGTATTGCCGTCCCCAACACTCAAACTCTGATGTATCTGCCTTTACTCTGTTCTCTACCATAGCTTCCCTCCACCTCCCTTGAAACCCCCCACCTCCAACCCACCATTGTGGTTATCTTATATTCCATTAACTTTTACCTCCATTTAAGACAGTCTATTTTATCCTGTAATCTACCTGACCTTCCCACCACCTAGATCTCTGTTCCTCTATGTTTACCTTCTTTCACATTGTACTTGTTTTGATCATTGGCTGACCTCCTAGATCCTCTGAATTTGTCCTTAAAATTTTGTTCTGTTCTCGACTCTTCCATTTGTCGATTGACTTCCAGGTGATGCCGCCATGTATGTCAATCTCTGGTTGTTGGTTCTTGTTGGTTCTCTTTCTACAGAACCCCCTTTAGGATTTTTTCATCACAGGGTTGGCTTTTGCAAAATCCCTTAGCCCCTGTTTATCCTGGTATGTTTTGATTACACCATCATATTTGATTGACAGCTTTGCTGGGTAGAGGATTCTTGGTCGGCAGCTTTTTCTGTCAGAGTTTTATGTATGTCTCACCATTGTCTTCTTGCCTGCATGGTTTCTGTTGAGAAATCCGAGCTTAGTCTGATTTGCTTGCCTTTTGTCTGTTACACTTTTTTTTTCCTTAACTGCCTTCAGGATTCTGTCCTTATCTTTGATTTTGGAGAGCTTGATTATCATAAGTCTTGGAGTTTTTATTTTAGGGTCTATCCTTTCTGTGGTTTGTTAAGCTTCTTGGATGTTTATCTTTTCACTTTTCAGGATGTTAGGGAAATTTTCTTCCAGCAGTTCTTCAACTATTTCTTCTGTGGACTTGTGTGATTCTTCTTGTTCTGGAATGCTGATAATTCTTAAGTTATTCCTCTTCATGTTGACCAACATGAATCTTAGACCTTCTTCAGATCTTTTGCCTTTTTTCTGTTTGTTCTTCTATCTTAGTGGTATTGAGAGATGTATCTTCTAGCTCACTAGTTCTGGCTTCCATTTCTTTAATTCTACTCCTTTGCCCTTTCAGTGAATTGTCCATTTCTGATATTCTATTATTAATCATTTGGACCTCTTTCTGTAGGTTTTGAATTGTTTCCAATGCTATATCTATTTTATTTGTTTGTTCCTGTAGCACTTTCTTGACGTCTTCCTTATTTTTCTCAGCTCCATTGTAAAGTGTTTTGATACATTTTATAATCATTTTTCTGAATTCCTTCTCATGCATTTCCAAAGGCTGCCTTCCTTCTAGTATGGAGTGTAGGTCTACCTCCAGCTCATTTGTTTCAGTCACTTTATCTTGTTTCTGGGCATGTGCTGATATGGTCATCTGTTTCTGGTTTTGGGGCATATTCAGGAGTTATTTGTGGCCTTAATACTTAGATGGGTGTGTATTTTGGTATTTTTTATGTTTTCTGATTGTTTCTAGTTAGCTGTGATCAGAAGAAGGGCTTCCCTTTTCACGCTTCTTCCTGAGAAATTTCAAGATGTCACTGTTGGTCGTTATGATGTAACTCAGGATTTAATTATCAGCCTGTTTCCTTTTTAGTCTACCTGTCCTGTTCCACAACCCCTGTTCAGGTCCTTTTCCTAGTGATAAACAGTTCAGGGCTGGCTGTGGATGTTTTGCGCTGCTGTTTAATTTTAAGTGGACCCTGTCCCTTTAAATTTTGAGTAGATCTGTGCGCATGCATAATAGAACTCTCTGGGGATGGGGGTGGGGTTTCTGCTCACTAGGGCCCCCCTCTAACCACCAGAATGGAGGTGCACAGTGAGAGGTCAATAAACAGATATGAAGAAAAGAGTGTCCACACCTTTATCTCCGTGGTTCTGTCAGGCATCAGTGGCTGCTCTGATCCTTCCCCTGTTTGGTCTTGCCCAAGATGGCTGCTCAGGGAGCAGTTGAGGCCTTGGTTTTGAATGCACTGGATCTCTTGCTTCTACTACAAATTACATTGGCTGTAAGCCTTCCAATTTTCTAAATATTCCTTTATAAGTGCTTCAGAGTTCTGGGACCATTCCCTGAGTCTGCTTGGTCCAGTATTCTGTGTTGTTGCTGACGGAACTCCTCACTGCACTTCCACCTGATCCACCATCTTGTTTGTTCTCCCAACCATTTCTTTTTGTCACAGTGACTCAGTGTATTCCTTTTGAATTCTTTTGGTGCCTTCTGCATCATTCAAAATTTTGCCCATAGAATCTTTCTATATTTCAAATTGAGGCTTGAATTTTTATCTTCATTTCTTTAAGCTTTAGAAATGCTGAGTGTATTCTTCTTTTTTTATTTTCTAACTTCAGGTCTTTGCACAGTTCATTATCATACTTGACTTTGTCTTCTTGAGCTACCCTTTGATATTTTCTCTTTAGCTCTTTTACCCCATTTCTTCTAGTCACTTACCAGCTCTACACTAGAGAGTAAGTTTTAGAGTCTATACTGACATCTATTTTGGTATTTTCTTTCTTTCTTGTATTTTTAATGACTGTATGGATCATAAAAAAAATCCATAATATTGAAACAAAAAGTGGGATTTCCAGAACACTTGAGTCCATGAGGAAATGCACACAGACCAAGAACAGTCATTCAAGCAGTGCAAGAGGATACTGATTGTTTTAAAATTAGGAAAGGCATGCATGTGTCAGTGTTGCATTCTTTCACCATATTTATTTAATCTATATGCTGAGCAAGTTTCCAAGTCCATGGACTATATGAGAAGAATTCAACATCAGGATTGGGGGAAGACTCATTAACAACCAGTGATATGCAGATAACAAAACATTGCTTGGTGAAAGCAAATAGGCATTTGCTGGTAAAAATCAAAGACTACCACCTTCAATATGATTGTTGTTATTGTTAAGTACTATCGAGTCAGTTCCAACTCATAGAGACCCTGTATAGGGTTTCTGAGGAGCAGCTGGTGAGCTTGAACCACCAAACTTGCAATTCAAATGACTTTGCAGTCCAGTGCATTAACCCACAGCACCACACCAGGACTCCCTAAATATGATTACACTTCAATATAAAGAAAACAAAAGTCTTCACAATTGAACTAACAAGCAACATCTTGATAAATGAAGAAAAGAATGAAGTTGTCAAGGAATTCCTTTTACTTGGATCTACAATTAGTGCTCATGGAAGTAGTTGTCAAGAAATCAAAGGATGCACTGCATTGGGATAATCTATAAAGGACCTCTTTAAAGTGTTAAAAGGCAATGATGTCATTTTGAAAACTATCGTGCGCCTAAAACAAGCCATGTTATTTTCAATATCTCAATATCTCATATGCATTCAAAAGCTGGACAATGAATAAGGAAGACAAAATAATTTTAGTCATGATGCTGGCAAAGAATGTTCACTATACCATGGGAATGCCAGAAGAATATCCTCTTTAGGAGTGCGGATAGTGAGAGTTTGCTGCACATACTTAGAACATGTTATTAGGAAGGATCAGCTCCTGGGGAATATCATGCTTGGTAGGATGAGCAAAAATAGAGCAAGAGATAGACTGGAACAGTGATTCCAACAACAGGCTCAAACATAGCAATGATGGTGAGGATGGTTCAAGCCTAGGGAGTGTTTTTTGTTGTTGTCCATAGGGTCAATATGAG
Source organism: Chrysochloris asiatica (assembly GCF_000296735.1). Taxonomy (NCBI): domain Eukaryota; kingdom Metazoa; phylum Chordata; class Mammalia; order Afrosoricida; family Chrysochloridae; genus Chrysochloris; species Chrysochloris asiatica. The sequence continues at coordinate 6,250,697 of NW_006408575.1, read as the reverse complement.
TTGGAGCTGACACCTAACAACAACAACAAAGATGTAAGCTTAATTTCATCTTTGTCTTTATAAAAATGCCTAATGCAAAATGATTGCCCCAAAGACTGAGCCATTAAGCAACATGAAACCCAAGCTTCTGTATACATTTGTTGCCATATTAGAGAAATGAACTATTACTGAGTTCTCCATATATTATATTACAAATATATAGTATATTTCAAAGAACAGAAGTTCCATAAAATGCTTCACCACCAAAAAAACAATTTTGGGAAATATGCAATGCATATTTACTCTCTTCTCCTTGGAGATTTAAAATATATAGTGACGCTAAAGGCTTTGGGAAGCCGTACAATAGAAAAATCCACTATACTCCATTTAAAAAATAAAGCATCTTCCAAACTTCATTGTTCAAAAACTATTTCCCCAATGACACCACCAATTTTCCACAACACAGGGAGAAATGTTAACTTAACAAATTGATAGTCAAGAAAATTTGTGTATAATATAGTTGAAAATGCATAAGGATTGTAGTTGGTTCAAATCCCAGATCTGTCATTGATTCTAAGATTTTTTTCACAATTCACATGACTTGCTATCAGTCACATTTCTTGGCTTAACTGGCAGCAGGCTTTTTCTTCCTTTCTTAGTGGTAATTTAAAAAAATAGTATACCTCATAATTAGTAGCTCTTGAGCTATGCTAGCAATTCTGGAATTGAAATGTATAATAACTGAAATAAAACTTAACTATTATGTGCCTCAAGGAGCTCTGGTAACGTTGTGGTTATGAATCCGGCTGCTAACCTGAAGGTCGGCAGTTCAAAACTACCAGTAGTTCCATGGGAGAAAGATGAGGCTTTCTGCTCCTGTAAAGATTTACAGCCGCGGAAACCCTGTACAGGGTCGCTATGGGTCGGAACCGACTCCACGGTACTTAACAACAACATTATGTGCCTGAGTTTCCTTACTGAGGCTATTAACTACCTCATAGTGTTCTTAAGAATATTCAATGATGCCCAGCACAAACTAACTGTTCAGTCAACATTAGGAATTCTAATAATTATTTCAGGAACAATAAAAATATCACCCTATTTCCAAATCTCTTATTTACCCATAGATTGATTCTTTAACAATTAATATTTTCTCAATAGATACGAGTCTTTACATACAAATCTTTCTGGGAAAGAAAACACACAAACTAAGGATCTAACCCAAGTAAAAAGACTATTTAAAAAGCCCTCTCTTGAGGGCAGATACTGACAGAGAGAGAGCAGAAGGATCAAATATGAGAAAGGAGTAGGAATGTTGGGAAAAAATCGAACTAAGAAATCTACTGGGGAGAAGGCTGTGAGAAGTGAGACTGGAGATACTTTCATCTTCCTTCCTCCAAGTTTGAACAGTTTCTGGGTGTTCAAACCAGGTTTATTTTCCCTAGAAGTCTCATGTTACACTTTGCATAGAAAGGAAACACCCCCAGAAGTTTCAGTCCTTAAGATGGCATCAGGGATTCATCAACAGCCTCTGAAAGCAAGTCATTATGGAAGTAAACACTGTGAAGAAGAGGAATCCAGCAACTGAAGATGGATAGAGGTCAGAGTGCAGCTTTTGTTTTCTCATTCTGTTTAGCATTCAAACCAGGAGCAAGGAACCACCTCCATGTTGTATGAGTCACTCAAAATTCTTAAAACTTAAAAATTGCATTGATGATACTCAGACTTTTTGGAGTTACTGAAGTTGGATGAATCCTCAAAACTATTGCCCTAATAAAACCTTAAACTTTAAACTTCAAATGCAAACTATCCCCTGAAGTCCTCTCAGAACTAAACAATTGTTTTTGTTGAGTGCTTTCTAGCAGCAAGGAGTCAGTTCCAACCCCCTGACCCTCTCCAGGGTTTCTAAGAAGTGGCTCATGAATTTGAACCACTGATCTTGTGATTCAAATTGACTTTGCAGTCCAGTTCATTAGCTCACAATGCCACACCAGGACTCAGCAGTTTAGTTTAATTAGTGAAGTTTGAATGCCTTGGACGTTCTCTTCTTTTAAAGAATTATTTATATATGATCAAATTGGTAACAGCAGCTAGAAAGGTGACAGGAGAAGCTTAGGGGGAAATGAATTCAAGTAAATATTGGTGGAATCATTTGGAAAAGAATGGTTTCACATGATAATGTAATCAGTGTCACTGAATGGTACATGTAGAAATTGTTGAAATGGTGTGTCTTTTTCTGTGTGTATTTTTACACGAACACACACTTTGAAAAACCTGCCCCTGAACTGTGAGGAAACCTATTCTCTCTTCCCTTGGACAGCAGCAGTCAGTTTAATTGTGAACCAATACCACATTCATCATAATTACCATGCTCTTTAAATAAAAGGGGTAGTCTTTCTAAATTTTCAGTGTACTTTATTTTAAAGGAGAGTTACCAGTACTTGTGTGAATGACCAACATTATGCTCATTTTTTCTGATTCATCAACAAAAATTACAGTCTTTTTTTAACTGCCTTCCCCACCACCCAAACTAATATATGACATTTGTATAATATCTGAAGCCTCATTTCTTTTCAAAGGGAATCTTTAAAAGACATAACCAGTGAGGAGACAACGAGACATGTTGAATGGATCAAGTACAAGCGTTAGATGCACAAGACCTTTAAGAACAGACTCAGCCATTTACTTAGCTGGGTGACCTTGGAAATGGCACATTATCTTACTAAACCTCATCTGCAAAATGTAAGTAATGTACCTTACCTTGCCTAGTGCAGGATGTTGCCATAAATGTCAAGTTAAATAATACATGTGAACATGCTCAACAAAAATAAGTAATTAGGGAGAAAATGTTTGCAAATCTGATAAGAGTCTAGTATTCAGAATACACTAAGAACTTTTGTTATTGGTAAGTGCTGTTGAGTCATATCTGACTCATAGTGAATCTATCTATATACAGCAGAACAAAACATTGCTCTGTCCTGCACCATCCTTACAATCAATGCTAAGTTTGAGCTCATTGTTGCAGCCACTGTGTCAATCCATATAATTGGGGGTCTTCCTCTTTTTCGCTGACCCTTTATTTTATTAACCTTATGTGCTCCTCCAGGGACTATTACTTCCTGATAATATGTCCAAAGTATGAGAGACTAATTCTCAACATCCTAGCTTATAATTAGCATTTGGGTATCTTTTGCCCAATACAGATTTCTTTGTTCTTCTGGTAATCCATGGTAATGTTAATATTTTTCTCCCATAAAATAACTCAAATGCATCAATTCTTCTGTAGCCATCCTTATTCATTATCCAACTTTAACATGCATATGAGGCTTTTGAAAATACCACTGCTTGGATCAGGTACACCTTAGTCCTCAAACTGATATCTTTGCTCTTTAACACTTTCAAGAGGTCTTTTGCAGCAGATTTGCCTAATGTAAATCCTTTAATTTCTTGACTGCTGCTTCCAAGAGTGTTGATGGTGGATCCAAGCAAAATTAAGTCTTTGAGCACTTCAATCTTTTCTCTATTTACCATAATGTTATTTACTGGGCCAGTTGTGAGGATCTTTGTTCTTTCTTTTATGATGCAATCCATATTGAAGGTTGGAGTCTGTGATCTTCATCAGTAAGTATTTTAAGTCCTCTTTGCTGCCACCAAGCAAGGTTGTGTATCATCTGCAGGTTATTAATGAGTTTTTCTCCAATCCAGATGCTGGGTTCTTCTTCATATAATCCAGTTTCTCAGATTATTTTCTTCACATACAGATTAAGTAAGTATGGTGAAAAAGAAAAATCCAGCACACACATTTCTTGATTTTATACCATTCATTTATTCACTTGTTCTGTTTGAACAACTGCCTGTTTATATCTATGTACAGGTTGCTCATGAGCACAATTAAATGTTCTGAAATACCCACTCTTTACATTGTTATCCAGTTTGTTAGGATACACACAGTCAAAAATCTTTGCATAGTCAATAAAGCACATGTAAACATCTTTCTGATATCCTCTGATTTCTGTCAGGATCAACTAATGTCAGCAATGATATCCCTTATTCCAAGTCCTCTTCTGAATAAAGCTTGAATTTTGCCCATAGATTCCTTCTATAATGTGAATTGAGGCTTAAATTTTTCTTTAGTTCTTTCAGCCTGAGGAATGTTGAGCTTATTCTTCCCTTTGAGGTTTCTAGCTCCAGGTCTTTGCACATTTCATTATAATACTTCACTTGTATTCTTAAACTGCCTTTTGAAATTTTCTGATCAGCTATTTCACTTCATTATTTCTTCCATTCGCTTTAGCTTCATTGTGTTGGAGGGCAAATTCAGAGTTTCTTCTGACATCCATTTGGGGCTTTTCTTTCTTTCCTATCTTTTTAATGAACTTTTGCTTTTTTCCTGTATGATGCTCTTCAAACTGACATCTTTACCTTGAACACTTCAAAGATGTCTTATGTAGCAAATTTCCCTAATGTAATACGTCATTTGATTTCTTGACTCCAGCTTCCATGAGAGCTGAAGGTAGATCCTAGCAAAATGAAGTTTTAACAACTTCAACCTTTCCTCCATTCATCATGATGCTATTTATTGGTTCA
>NW_006408575.1:6242542-6244041 GCF_000296735.1 Chrysochloris asiatica | reverse complement strand
TCTGTTTCAGCCAAGATCCTTGTGACATCAGCAGTGATATCCCTTGTTACCAGTCCTCATTTGAATCTGGCTTGAACCTCTGGCAGTTTCATGTCAATGTACTGCTGCAGCCAATTTTGAATTATCTTTAGCAAAATTTTACTTACATGTGATATTGAAGATATTTTCCAATGATTTTCACATACTGTAGGGTGATCTCTTTTTTGAAATGGCAGAAACATGGCTCTCTTCCAATCGGTTGGCCAAGTAATTGTCTTTCAAAATTCTTGGCATAGATGATTGAATGCTTCCAGTGTTGCCTCAGTTTGTTGAAAGAATTCAATTTGTATTCCATCAATTCCTGATTCCTCATTCTTTGCTAATTCTTTAAGTGTACCTTGGACTTCTTCCTTCAGTACTCTTGATCATATACTATCATTTGAAATGGTTTAACATTGACCATTTCTTTTTGGTACAATGACTATGTATTCCTTCCATTTTTTTTTTTTTTTTTAAATTGCTTCCAGAATCATTTAAATTTTTACCCATAGAATCTTTCTATATTACAAGTTGAGGCTTGAATTTTTTTCTTCAGTTATTTCAGCTTGAGAAATGCTGGGCATTTTCTTCACTTTGGGCTGTTTTAACTCCAGATCTTTGTGTATTTCATTATAATACTTGACTTTGTCTTCTCAAACAGCCCTCTGAAGTTTTTGTTCAACTTTTACTTCCTCATTTCTTAACTTTGCTTTACTATCTCTACACTGTAGAGCAAGTTTCAGAGTCTCTTCTAATACTCATTGTGGACTTTTCTTCTTGTGTTCTTAATGATCTTTTGTTTTTTTCCCTGTATAATGTGCTTGATGTCATCCTATGACTCTTTTGGTCTTCACACAAAATCTGTTCTTAATATGATCTCTAAATTCAGATGGGATATGCTCAAGATCAAAGTTTGACTCCACAGACTTCTTTTAATTTTCTTCAGCTTCAGCCTGAAGTTACATATGAGCAATCGATGGTCTATTCCAAAATCTGTCCTTGGCCTCATTTTGGCAGATGATATGGAACTTTTGTACTGTCTCTTCTCACATATGTAGCCAGTTTGATTTCTATGTATTCCATCAGGTGAAGTCCCTCTTGTTTAAAAAAGGTATTTGGAATGAACAAGTCAGTGGTCTTACAATATTCTATGGTAAGATCTCCAGCCTCGTTTCTATCATCAAGAGCATATTCTCCAACAACTGATCCTTCCTCTTTGTTTCCAACCTTTGAATTTCAATCTCCAGTAATTATCAATACATCTTTATTGTTTGATCACTTTCAGACTTAAAAAGTTGGTAGAAATATTCAATTTCATTGTCTCTGGCTTTAGTGTTTGTTGCACAAATTTTAATAATAGTGATATTAACTGGTCTTCCTTTTTGTTGTTATTGAACACTGCCATCGAGTCAGTTCCCACTCATAGCAACCCTATGCACAACAGAATGAAACTGCCCATTCATGCGCCAACCTCACAATCA
>NW_006408575.1:6239725-6241307 GCF_000296735.1 Chrysochloris asiatica | reverse complement strand
AAAAAAAAACACCTATATAGAATAGAAGGAGGAGATCTAGTGTGGAAGGAATTATTTAAAAGACTATTTACTGCAGCACAGTAAACATTGGAAGGGATGGGGAAGATAAGAGAGAGAAAGAAATAGAATATAAAAATTGACTGAATGCCCCTCAATAGGGTACTAGTCAAATAAATTATAGTACATCTGCATTATACAATAGTATGAAGCTGTTATTATGAGTTAGATTTATATATCCTGCCTGAGGAATTTTTCTGTGATATATTTTTAAGTCAGAAAAGCAAAAAATGTAGAGTTTGGTTCTTATTATATATATTTTTTAAAGAAAGAAAATTTTCTATTTACAGGAGCATAAAAATTGTGGAAAATGGATATCAAACTGTTAACATGGCTATCTGGGGATTGTAGTAAGGAACGATGCAGAGGGGATGACTGCTGATTTCTTCATGCACCTTGGCATTGTTGGACACGGTAAAATAGCTATGCAATACTTTTATAATATGAAAAATCCAATAAAGCTGGAAGAAGGAGTAGAGAAATGGAGCAAAGGAAGGAAGAAGAGAGACAGAGAACTATTGGTGATCTTTGACCAAGGTAGAGGAAAGCACCCTATATGCCAGCTAGATGTCAAGGGCCATGTTTGGTTCACTTCTGGGTATTAGGGATTCTGGGATGTGGCATCGATCAACCAAATTTTGACTATTTGAATCACTAATTTCCTCTTTTCAAAGTCTACCAGGTTCTTGGGTATACAGAGAAAAGTGTTTCTTATTAATACAATTCAGTATTAGGTTTTCTTTTCTGAGTTGAATGTCTGAAGCATTTTCTTAAATCTCAGATATGAAATTCATTCCATAGCATCTTTATCTTTTTCAGTCTGATGTATGAGTTTCTCATCTCCCTAGAGCTTTTCGAGTTTGTCTCTCTGGAGGAAACGAACACAAGGAAACCTGCATTTCTGAGTCTTGGCCAGCATGATACCTGGAATATATTCACTCTCACTGGTTCCTGGTTACCTCTTCTTTTCTCCATTCAGCTACCAGGTTCAACATCAGCAGAAAACAATGGTTTAAGTAGCTACCATAAACAGGTATATCTTTTCACTAGTTGGAAATTTATGACAGAGCATTGCAAAGCTTAAAGGACCCTTGGGAAGTGGTATGCTATAGTAGAAAGCATTCAAAACTCAACCACTTTTTAAAATGATAAAGCATTATGTTGGTGAGAGTACAGAGAGAAAAACACACCCATGCACTGCTCAGGGTATGATTAGCAAGAACCATATCTCAAAAACAGTTTGGTAAAATTGCTCATACATTTCACTATTTTTTAACTTTTTATTGTGAATTGACTGAAGGTTTACAGGCAAGATCATCAGTTTTACAGTTAACAAATCATACACCTTGTTTCATTTCACTGATTACACTCCCCTCCATGCAATAACAGTTACCCCAATTTCTTCCTGGGGTTCCTATTTCCATTCCACCCACCTTCCCATCCCCCTTTTCTCAACTTTGTCCTCAGGTGAATGTTGCCCTTTTGATTTTGAATGATTGACCATTCCATGGTGAGCATGCCTTAC
>NW_006408575.1:6231963-6237645 GCF_000296735.1 Chrysochloris asiatica | reverse complement strand
GGATTTTTGTTTTCTTTACATTGAGTTGTAATCCATACATAAGGCTGTGCTCTTTGATCTTCATCAGTAAATATTTCAAGTCCTCTTCACTTTCAACAAGCAAGGTTGTATCATCTGCATATCTTAGGTTGTTAATAAGTCTTCCTCCAATCCTGATGCCACATTTTCCTTCATAGAACCCAGCAATGTAGGAGAGACCAAGTCTCTCCACATCGTCACCAGCATTTGCAATGTTCTGGATTTTTAAACTTTGATATTAATGCTGGTGAAATATGATATCGCATTGTGTTTTGCACTGGACTATCAGTCAGTTTGAACTACCAGGTTAGCTGTTCAATGTCACCAGCTGCTCCTCGGAAACCCTATACAGGGTCTGTATGGGTCAGAACTGACTCAACAGCACTTAACAACAATAATAACAATGACTAATAATCATAAACATTTCTTCAATGTTTTCTGGCTGTCTGAATGTCTTCCATGGTGTCATGTCTGTTCAAGGCCTGTGCCCATTTTTGAATTGGGTTGTCTGTTTCTTGTAGAGGTGTTGTAGTTTTCTATAAATTTCAGAGATTAGCCCTTTGTTTGATATGTCGTTGCAAAAATTTTTCCCAGTCTATGGGCTACATTTTCACTCTTGGCAAAATATTTTGATGCATATAGGGTCTAATTCTTAGTAAGTACCAGTCATCTATTTTGTGTTCTACCAATGTGTATTTTTAGTAATGGTTGACAGTGTATTTATGACATGTTTAGAGTTTCTAAATTTATCCCTATTTTTTAATTGGCGATCTTCATGATTCTAGATTTTACATTTAGGTGTTTAATCATTTGGTTTTGTATGTGGTATAAGAAATATGGTCTCATTTCGTCCTTCTTCAAATAGATTTCTAGTTTTGTCAGCACCATTTGTTGAAGAGACTATCTTTTTATCATTTAATGTGTGTTGACTCTTTGTCAAAGATCAGCTGACTATATGGGGATGGAATTACTTCTAGGCTCTCAATTCTGATCCATTTGATCTATGTATCTTATCCTACCAGTATCAGGCTGTTTTGACCAATGTGGCTGTGCAATAAATTTTGACAGGCCTCCAACTTTTTTCTTCTTCCTAAGCAGTGTTTTGGTTATCTACGGTTTCTTTCCTTTCCATATAAAGTTAGTGATCAGTTTTTCCATCTGTTTAAAGTATGTTGTTGAATCTGGATTGGGTTTATAATCTATCTATAAGTTGTTTTGGGTAGTGTTAACATTTTTACGATGTTAAGTCTTCCTATCTATGATCATGGTATATTTTTCTTTTTAAAAAAAGTCTCTTTTGATTTCTTATAGTAATGCTTCATAGTTTTCTTTGTATAGGTCTTTTGATTCTTGGATTAGATTTATTCTTAAACAGCTCTAGTAGTTTAGTGGTTACAAATCAGGATGCTAACCTCAAGGTCAGCCGTTCAAAATTACCAGCTGTTCTGCAGGAGAAAAATGAGCCTTTCTGTTCCCATAAATACTGACAGCCTCTGACATCCTGTAAGGGTTGCTATGAGTCAAAATCAACTCCACAGCACACAACCACCACTACCATTTCCTCTTTGGGGTGATTATTGAAAATGGTATTGCTTTCCTAATTTCCTTTCAGAGCTCTCTTTATTAATATAGAAGAATATAACTGATTTTTGTATATTCATCTTGTACCCTGCCACTCAGTTGAATCTTTCAAGAGTTCCAATAATTTTCTTGCTGGAATTTTATATGTATAGGGTCATATCATCTGAAAATAGAGTTTTAATTCTTCTTTGCCAATTTGGATGCCTTTAATTTCCCTTTCTTGCTTTATAACTCTGACTAAGATTTTCAACACAATTTGAATAGGAGTGATGATAAGGGCATCCTTGTCTGGTTCCTGTTCACAGAGAGAATGCTTTAATTAACTAATTTTGTTTAAGAAGATAATCAAAATATTAAAAATAAACCTCATATGGTTGTTGTGGGAATGAATGAATTCATTTCTCTGATGTATTTGGACTCTAACATGGTGCTACCCACAAGGTCAGCAGTTACAACCCAGGAGTTCCTCCTTGGAAACCCTATTCAGGGTCAGTCTGAGGTGAACCTGACTCCACAGCACTTAACAACAACAATGTATTTAGAAGAGTACTGGTGATACTGTGGATAAGATGTTGAGCTGTTAACTGCCAGGTCAGTGGTTCAAACCACCAGCTGCTCTGTGGTAGAAAGATGACGCTGTCTACTCTCAAAAAGATTGCAGTCTTAGAAATCCAATAAAGGGTCACCATCAGTTGGAAACAACTTGATGGCTGTAGGTTTGGATTTGAGTTTAGAAAAGGATTATCTAAAAATAATTATAATAATAACTGTTATAATTTCCCTCTTTAAATTTCTCTTGATTTCCAAAATTTCTAAAATAATATTTTATTATATTCATTACAAAAAAATTAAATACAAAGGGTCTTCAAAAAGTTTGTGGAAATGTTGCACTATCTTTCAATGATATTTTCCAGACTTTTTGAAGCCTCCTCATATTGATGTCAGTTGTACAGGAATAATTCAAAATAAATATGAATAAAGTAAATATAAATAAGTTTTAGGCCCATGTCTGTTCATAATGTCATTTAAAATTGTGACAAATTAGAAATAATCTCAATGGACAATAATAAGCTATTCAATAGATCCATGGTGGTGTCTCCATGTGACTGAATACTTTGCAGATATTAAAAATTATGATCCTAATGAATTTTAATAAAATGGGCAAAGGTTAATATTCCTAAATTGTTCATGCTGTTAAATGCCATCAAGTCAGTTCCAACTCAAAGCAACCCTGTTTTAAATTTTTGTGGGAACAGAAAATCTCATCTTTCTCTCACAGATTCCTTAAATTAGAAGGAAAATAAAAAGGACACAAAAACATATAGACAACTTTCAACTGTGACCGAAAAAAAAAAAAAAAACAAGGAAAAAGAGCCAGTTAAAAATTCTAAAAAATGTTTGTGAGTACCTTCTTTCTACTCCTAAATCTTACCTCCTTCAAAGATACGCCTTAAATTCCATGGTATGAAAACTTTTAGGAAATAAATAAATGGCAATTTGCTAAATTAGGAGCCTCTAAACAGCTCATAAAATATGAAACCATATGAAGCATTATGGTCAAGATGATACATCAAAAGAAGGCTAATAATTCTGTAGTAAGGACTCCTTGAGTTCAAATCCCAGCTTCACCTTTTAATCTCTTAGTGGCCTCAGGTAAGTGATTTAACATAAATTTCCATTTCTTTCTCAGTAAACTGATAGTAAACAGGATATCTACATGATCCATACAGATCAAAGCAAACAAGGCATGTGAAGTACATGACTGTACTAAGCTGTACCTAACAAGTCTTTAGGCTGTACCTCACAGTAACTGTACAGGGTGAAGGGGGTAGAATTGATGGTGGCCTTTCCCATCTCATTATTTCATCATGAATAAATCACAGTCTTGATTGCATCCAGGGACAGAAATCAGCACAAACACTGAACCTCAACAGACATCTCAAATCTCCAAACTCCTTTTCTCTGGGCCATAGCTGCTTCCCTAGAGTATTGTTTTCTTGCCATGCCCCCAATCGCCCCATTTTCTCTTTTGGAAATAGCTGAAATCATCAGTTCGATATTTAAAAAACCAAGTAACAGTCATGTGCACAAAGTAATAAATGTTTTAGAGTTTCAATTTAGCCAAATGTAGAAAAGCTGGATTCCTTTTCTATATCTAATGAGTCACACAGACCCATTACCCTACTATCCATTAATTATAACCGGGTCAGCACATTACCCAATGTCTTCTCATGACTGCTTAATGAATCTATGCAGTGGTTGATGTGAACAGACCTAAAGAAAGACCTGGAGTCAGGGCCTCTGGGCTTTCTGTACCATTTCTATTGGCCTTTGAAACTCATGTGTCAGAGCTGAAGGATTCATACATATTAAAACTGTGTCTGAATTGGAAGTTAGGAAGTCCCAACTCTGGTTTTTCCTGATATATGTTTACCTAGCATTCTACTATAATTAGTTTTCTATCATTTTCATCTCTTAAACAAGAGTATCAACTTCTTAAGAGAATACACCATAATATTATATGTCAAGCACAGTGTTAGGCACCATTTTACAGACGAAGAAAATCATTCTCAGCCTCAGAGAGGTTACCTAAGTACACAGCTAATAAATAGAAGAGCTGAGATTTGAGCCCTGCCTCCATATCCTATAGTCTTAATGACTAAGTTTTCAGTCTCTCCATGTTAAACATTCCAAAGGAAGTACAGTCAAAGATCTCTGCACAGGAACCAGCATATCACATATGGTTGCTATGAGGATTAAGATGAGATGATGAAACAAAACACTTCACAAAGTATAAGAGCTATTGAAGCTAAGATACAGGCCACTAAAATTATAGTCCTGGGCCCTTAGTAGGCACCCAATAGATAGTTAATTTAATAGAATGCTATACACCTGGAAAAAACTTCTGAAAACATCTCCTTTACCTACTCATTTTATAGAAAGGAAGAATGATATAGTTGAGTGGACTAAACAAATTTAAAACATAAGTAGACTCTAGGTAGATATCTAAAGGGTTTGGAAGTCATCATTCCCATCCTTACAAAAAATGAAAAAGCTGAACAAACCGAAAAGCACCAACTTGTCTTTGATCCATCAGAGAACTGAAGTCACAGCCCCCAAAATTGGACAAGTTACAATGAATCACTGCTTATTGAAAAGAAAAATGACCACCAAAACCAACATTGGAACAGTAATACTTAAAGGGTAATTGACTAATTACTAGAGAATAAACCTGGACTCCTGGTAGCATAGTGGTTATGAGTCAGGCTGCTAAGCCCAAGGTCAACAGTTCAAAACAACCAGCTGTGCCATGGGAGGAAGATCAAGCTTTCTGCTCCCATAAAGATTTACAGACTCAGAACCCCTATGCAGGGTCGCTATGAATCGGAACTGACTCCATGGCACACCACTAGCAAGCCTGAACTCCTGGTGTAGCGCTGTAGGATCAGCACTGGACTGCAAACCACAAAGTCAGCAGTTGAAACCCACCAGGTGCTCCTTGGAAACCCTAAACAGGCTCACTATGAGTCAGAACCAACTCAAAGGCATTTAACAACAACAACAATTTGACAGATAAAAACACCTGAAGACTCAGTCTTGGTACACTTTCTTGGGTTTTTCTCCAGGAATTCCCTCAGGTTTTCACTGTGATGATCTGGGAAGAAATCCTCTCCAGCCTTGACAAGGGAAAAGGAAGTAAACTTTCTGATATATGACCAAAGCATTCTGTTCTCTTAAGCAAAAGCCTGCTTTCAAGGGAAACTGCACTACCAAAACCTAATCAACATGGGGTTTTGGCAGAGCCTGACCAATATAGAAAGGAACCTGGTGGCATAATAGGTTACATGTTGGTCTGCTAACCGCAAGGTCGGTAGTTAAATCCCCCAGGTACTCCATGGGAGAAAGATGGAGCTTTCTGCTCCGGATTCACCTTCTCTAAAACCCCATAAATCAAAAGGCAAGAAGTGACTGGCTTACAAGCTTTCAGGAGGGGACCTAGATCCAGAGGGCCTGGAGGAAGGTAGACTCTCCAGTGAGTAGCATTCAATCTGACTAGGCGGGGCTGATGCAATGAAATGCAGA
>NW_006408575.1:6218004-6225929 GCF_000296735.1 Chrysochloris asiatica | reverse complement strand
ATGGAGGAGATTATAAGCAATGTAATGAAACAAGGTATATGATTTGTTGAATGTAAAACTGATGATATGCCCTGTAAACTTTCACTCAACCCATAATAAAAACCTTAAATAAAAACAATTTTAAAAATAAAAAAGATCTAAAGACCAGGACAATGACTATGAGATCCTGAAGATTTTCATAACATTCATGTGTATCACTATTGTGCTTCCCCAGACTCTATGGCGTCAGTTTCTCCACCTGCAAAATGATTCCTAACAATCCATTGCAAAGTCCTGCTGTAGCGCTGTAAGATAAAGCACTGGACTACAAGGTCTGTTTGAACTACAAGGTTCGTGGTTCAAACATACCAACCAGCCACTCTCAGAACTAATTTGAGGGCACTTAACAACAACAACAAAGCCTATATAAGACATCCGAGGAGGGGCTCAAAATATTTGTTGAAAAATGTCATTATCTTTTCATTCCAGTTTTCCATGAACTTTTTGAAGCCCCTTATAAAAGAATAAGGGGTTGGCATTAAGAAGTCAGAATCTTAGCCTGCTGTGGGCCTTCTGTGGTGAATACCTTATACTTTTGGTTCTTCCCTTCTTCTACATTTCTTCTTTGTGAAAACTGTCCCTTCTCCACCCCAAGTTATTCTGGTGACACTATCACTCAAGTGGCTCTGTCATTTCTGCTAATCAGGGAACCAGCCAAGTTATGTGCCTCATCTCCTTGGATACCTTGTTGTGGGCATGACACCTAAGTAGGACCAGAGCACATTTTAGAATATTGACGGAGACTCCTTTCTCTGAAATCATTACTGTAAATGAGACAAGCCCAGAGCTGCCAGTATCTAGTTTTACGACATGTTGATGAAACCAACTTATGAATAATAAGAACTTAAAGAGAAAGAGGGAGCTAAGATGACATCATTGTAACTGCTAGATCCAGCCATGCCTGAATTCAATGACACCTCTTTGATTCTCAAAGTAGGAGACTCAATAAAATCTGTTTTGTTTTTAAGTTTGTTTGATCTCAGTTACTGTAATGAAAAAAGTACTAACTAATGTGCATACTGAATTGGAAGTTTTTGGTGCCTCTGATGTACACTAAAATTTGAGAATTAATCTATGGTTTCTTCAGGATCTAACTGACAGAGGAGAAACAGAAGGGTATACCAGATTTAAATAAAATGCTTTTCTAATCCTCTAGACATTTTGTCCTCTCCTAAACTGGCTTCTTCTTTTATTTCCTCCAGTAGGACACTGCCCACACAGGACATTAGCATGTGTTTATCGCATCATTATTCAACAGTTAGCCAAAGTTTAGGTTCCAGGTTAATACTCAGGCTATCTTTCTTGACCCACCCGCCACCCTCATGAACAATACATATACTTCTCCAATTATTCACTTTGTTTTACAACATAATTTTTATTATAATTTGTAGTTTATTTGTTAACTCACCTTTGTTCCCTGTCCTAAGACTCCTAGTATGACTCTGTAGGATCAGCACTGGACTGCAAACCACAAAGGCAGCAGTTCGAATCCACCAACTGCTCCTTGGAAACCCTATACAGGGTCGCTGTGAGTAGGAACTGACTCAACAGCAGTTAAAAACAACAACATTAGAACACAAGCTCCAAATAAGTAAAAGCCAAGTTGGTCTTGATCACACTTCTTTCCCTCATGTCTGGCACAGAGTCTGATATCTACCATAGTTTTCAATAGATATATTTGAATAAGTGAGCAAATCACCACAGTGCAGGCACTTACCTATCAGCCATTCTTGGGAAAGGCAAAGAAGAGAAATCAACATTTCCTAACAAAAGGGGCTAGGAAAAGAAGTGAAGGATGGATTCCCATGAGAATTTTCAGGTGCCTGTACTGTGACTCCCATGCATGCTTCTATGAGGAAAAGGATTCATCAGGTAACCCACAGCCAGATGAAGTCCCTGGCTTCAAAGAGCTTCTCATCTGGCTGCAGAAACTGTAAAAACAAGGAACAGTGTAGGTGGAGGCAGAAAGCCAAAGAACAGATAATCCAAAATTATACTGCATCTATGCAGACACCATTAGCATCTTCTGGCAAAATAATTTGTGAACCTAATAGAGAACACAGAGAGGAAAAGAACAGACGCATCTATACCACACCAAGGGGAAAAGGCTGCAATTAAACTGACATCCCTTATTCAACAGCCTGCAGGCTCTACAGCTAGGCTTCAGATTGTTACTGCATCTCTTTCTTCCTTGGTAACTGAGTCTCATTTTCTCCTTCTGGCATCTTATTGCAGTAATAGGTTTGTTAATATGGCTCTAAAGTCAGAGTGACATGAGAGCAGAGAATGACATGAGAGGAAGGGAGAAGAAAGCCAAATGTGACCAGGCGACCTCTTATCTGAGAGCTCTTGCTACTTGAAGATACAGAAGAAGGGACATTTTCTTTTACTATGTTTGTCTTTCTCTTGTGGCAATCACAGAAATGATGCTGCAGTGTAACAGAGGTGGATTTCTTTGGGAATGTGTCTGTTTGAGTTCCTGAAAGAATTAAATTATATTAAAGATACATACATTTAGTTTCCTATTAGGTGAGGGGAGGAGGAGGGAGTTTACATATATTAAGTGTCCATTCTCCGCCAGGTCTGCTCTGGGTGCCAAGAAAACACTGGTGAAGGAGACAGACAAGGTCCCTGCTCTCACGGTGCTTCTAGATTATTGGGGAGAGAGACAAGTGCCAAGCAAACAAATAAAAATGTAAGCCTACAAGGAGTAAGCCCAAGTAAGTCTGGAACTGTATCCTGCCTGTAGGATGTTGTTGTTGTTGTTATATGCTGTGGAGTTGGTTCCAACTCATAGCGACCCCGTATAGGGTTTCCGGGCCTGTAAATCTTTACTGGAACAGAAAGCCTCATCTTTCTCCAGTGGAACAGCTGGTAGTTTTGAACTGCTGACCCTGAGGTCAGCAACTCAATTCATAACCACTACACTACCAGAGCGGACTTTGCAGGAAACATTCAGAGTCTACAGATCAGCAGACCGTCTAGAATACAAAGACCCTGAGAGTGTAAGAGTTGGATCATCCCTGACGAACTCGAGGGTATGTTCACCTCAGTCAACTGGCACCACCAGCCATAGTGACCGGAAGCATTAAAGGAAAACAAATGGTGCTCTGAGCTTTACTTTAAGCAGCTGCCCTTATGCAACTACATTTTTACTTCTTTTAATGGCATTAAAGAAGTGTGTGTCCTTTGCCTGGGCCTGTTAGTATCTCTTCATCAATCACAGCCACTCTTGAGACATCTTTATACAGGTAATTTCAGAGAGTGGCAAAATCCTAAGAAAAAAAACAAAAAAAAACCCAAAGTGACATGACATTGTGTGTCTAAGAAAAGAACACTATTAACTCCTAGGGTGCTCGTGGGCAGCCTCTCTGAGTAAGTACTGAAAAGGCAGCTAGACCAAGATCAGACAAGGGGGCACAGCAAATGCAAACACCTTGTGAAAGGAGCTAGGTGGGCATTTGAGGAAGATAGTGCAGGTCATATGGCTAAAGAAGTGTTGCTAAATGGTGGGATCCCAAGATTACCTTGGGGACTTCCTAGAAATGAAAATTCTTAGAGTTCACTCAAGAATTAGAAACTCTTGGAGTGGATACTAGCAAAGTGTGCTTTAATAATCCCTCTCAATTATTCTGGTCATGCTCAACTTTGAGAAGTATTAGAATATGATGAGGAAAGGATTTAGACAAAGGTGAGATCCAACATGACCTGGCAGTCAGATCTTGACAATAAAGAATTAGTTCAGATGAGCCTTCATCATTGTATCCCCCGTACTTAGCATGTTGCCTGGCACAGAGTAGTCATCCAATAGCTGTGTGTTGAACAAATAAATTAATACAAGTATGAATATTGAAATGATACCTTGAGAAATCTAATACCAGTTACTGGGCAGAGATTTTCAAGACCTATGGCAACTTGAAATTTAAAAATGGAGATGTTGTTGTTATTAAGTGCCTTCAAGTTGTTTCCAAGGAGTGCCTTGTGGTTAGCAGTCCAGTGCTGATCCTACAGTGCCACACCAGGGATCCACAAATGGAGATAAGAGAAGGTAAATTAGAAGAGGGAAGGAAGACACTGAAGTCAGACTCTCTAGTACCAGGAAGGGTGAGCAGCAAAAATGTCTTGTAGCAAGAAAGAGTGAGAAAAACTAAAACGTAGGCAGAAGAGTTCAATAAACTTAGAGATTTACATTAGTTTTTTTTTACATTTAGTACAGTTAGTTTTGGGGCAAACTGTGTAGTTCATTAGCCCCCTAGGGAATTACTAAATTAATGCACAGAACAATAGCTATCATTCACTTGTCATCTCCAAGTAAACAAAAAATGCTGTGTTATATTGATTTACCCCATCTAAAATACAAAAATAAGATTCTATACTTAAATGGAAAAATCCTCAGCTTTATGGAAAATTCCACTATCCAAAATGTTTTTTTTTTATTTTCTGAGGCATTTTAGACAGCCAAGATTTTTACTCTATTACTATTACTTTTATTACTCAAGTGTTCCCACTACCTATAGTAGGTTACGTTAAAGCTGACCAGGTCCAATATCTTGAAGCCAGTTCAAGACCTTCCCTGAGGGGCTCCTGAGCAAACAGGAGTTGGGAAGCCCCAGCCAGCCAAACGTCTCTAGCTGTCAAGAAGTCAGATAGGGCATGAGTCATTCAGAGATGCCTGCCTGTGTATTGAACTTTGTAACAGAGTGGATTTTAATAGACTCATCGTCTTTTCATTCCCTTCCTGCAGTTATTACATCGCTAGGATAAAAGCACCTGTTAGATTTATTTGGAGTCCTCAAACGGTGCTGTAGAATAAAACACTGGATCACAATGTTGATTTGAACTGCAAGGCTGATGGTTCAAACTTAACAGTCACTCCTCAGAAACCCTACCTAGGGTCGCTTTGAATCAGAACTGATTCAATGGCACTTAGCAACAACAATAATAGATTGCTATAGTTCCCCCTCAATCACCAGGCAAGAGAGAGGTTTGACATATCCACGAAAGGCTCATGAACCATCAGGACAAGCTTAAGGCTCCTCTGACCATGTCCTAAGCAGAAAATTCTTGAATGTCTAATTCAAATCCTTCCGGCAGCATGAAGCCCGTTTCCCTCTCATTGAATTTGGAAGTTCCCTCAGGTAAGGAGGGGAAAACAATGGAAAATCAGTCCATGATAATGCTATGGATCACAATGATCCAATCCCTAAATGATTATGGGGTTGGTACATAGATTCACCATGAGTTGGGGGATAACTTTATAACTCCTAACAACAACCACTCTACTCTTTTGTCAATTCATGATTTAGTTACACCTACATTTTGAGTTTATCTTTATTACATATGCCTATCTTTGCGATGGGGTCCCGGTGTTGTATAGAATAAGCACTGGACTTCTAACCATAATTTGGGAGGTTCAAAACCAGAAACCCTATACAGGGTCACTATGAGTTGGAACAGACTCAACAGCACTTAGCAACAACAATATCTTTGCTATACATACCTAAGTTCAAGTCACAGTAGAACCAGAGAAAGCCTTATGTCTCCCTTCCTTATGGTAAATCCTCTGCCTGAAACATCTAGTCTATTTAAGGGCTGTGCTCAAATGCCATTGTAGCCAAATCTATACGTGAACTCTGCCCTACTGTGACATTTTCTCACATTCATCTAGTTCAGCCTAAATGTCCCTTTCTGTGCTGCCCTTCCAAGAATATTCTACTCCATATTCTAACTACATGCAAATATGTCTGTCCCATTCCTTAAGAGAATCAAGTGTGCCTGCTGTTCCTTTATACCCTGTTACCTCCCTCCACTGTGGTAGGTGCTAATAAATGTTTGTTGAATTGAATTAAATTGAGAGGTCATCTAGGGGATAAGAGCTAGAACTTTATCATAATTTGGACTCCGAGACGGCAGGGAAGTTGAAGGACCAGTGACCTCTCTCTTCAGAACTCAATTATCTGCATAAGAACAAACGTCTCAGATATCTAGCTATTAATTTGCTCACAATCATCTCAGCCTCCAAAGTTCACAGATGTCCTTTTCAATTTCTCAGCAACATCGTTCATAGGAAATGATTCTCGTCTCGTTCACTGAATCACAGCAATGCTTGCACCATCTCTCTTCTCTCACCCACCTTCCAAATCTCCTTATACTTTCTTGTTTTGTTTTGTTTTTTTTCAGTTTGCCACAATTAACCACTTGGGTATCAAAATGCCTGTCACCACAACTTTCTTGGAGCCTCTTCTGGGACCCATCATTTCCTGCTCAGCATCATAAATCGATACTTGAGGACTGCAGGTTTTATTGGCATCTCACGTCAGAAGAATCTATTCTAATTAATCCTCCACACAAAAATGATGGCCTTCAGCCATCTCACAGACAAGGGCTAACAAACCCAGAGCAAAAGAAAATGCAGGGCCAGCTTCCTATGAAATCAATACATCCTCATTCTGAGGTCTGTTCTGGGTCATACAGAGGGGAAGGGTCTCTGGAGAGGTCCCTGGCCATGAATCTGAAGGCTGGGATGAGAGGAGCTCAGTAGCCCCATTGTACCAGAGTCACTATGGGACTAAGGTCAAGTCTGTTTAGAAATCTTTATCCATTGGATCATATTCATTATTAACGAATATTTACCTAATTCGCATGCTCCCAGGTACCTGTAATGATGGGATGACAGAACTTTGGTCAAGCAAGAAATGGTAGAGTCTAGGATCAAATGGAAAAAGAGAAGGGAAAACTTATATAATGAAAGCTCACCAATGCTCTTCTGTGATAGAGCAGTTAGACTATCTAATGTTTGATGACCAATACATGGTGCACTCCCAGGAATGGTTCTGCCAATCTCTGATGGGAGGGAAGTGAACAACCTAGTAGGTGATAGAGGAGTAGACCCACAGTCAGCTGGTTAGGACTCTTGTCTTATACCAGGTGACTTGTTTCTCAGCAGAGGGGTTATGAAGGGTGGGCTTAGAGCCAGACACACCCACCTTTAAGTCCACTTATTTCTACCTGGATGACTTCAGCAAGTTACCTAACTTCTCTAAATTAGCTTTCCCATCTGTAAAATGAGATATATAAAGCTTGGATAGAAACAGTATTCATGGTGAGAAAAACTGGTATATTAATCCTGGTGTGGTGCTGTGGGTTAATGCACTGGACTGCAAGGTCAGTTTGAACTGCAAGGTCTGCGGTTCAAGCTCACCAGCCACTACTCAGAAACCCTATAAAGGGCCGCTATGAGTCAAGACTAACTTGATGGCACTTAACAATGACAACAAATGATATATTTTTAAATGTCCCTGGGTAGTGTAAACAGTTTGTGCTAGACTCCTGGTATATAGGATCACTAGTTCTGGTGTGGCACTGCAGAATAAGTATTGGATCGCTAACTATAAAGTCGGTGGATCAAACAGACCAGCCACTCCACAAAAAACCCTATACAGCATCGCTATGAATTGAAACTGACTCAGAACCGCTTCACAACAACTAATCAGATGGCTAGCTGTTTAGATCCACTCAGACGCATCTTAAAAGAAAACCTTGGGAGACATCAAGACAAGCAGTTAGGTCCCCTCAGAGCAAACCCATTCCAAAACTAAGACTCAAGGGGAATACACAAGCAGGCATGTGGTCTGGCTGGTGACCACTTGGGTCACCAATAAGGGGAAGTGGGGGAAAAACAGCAATAAAGTCGTGAGGTAAGTCCGACCACATTCAATAGACTCTTGTGAACCCCGGTGAAGACCTGGTTGGCCAGCAGTATGGCAAGACCCAGGGACTCCTGGGCCCAGAGACAGTGACATGGCCACAGAGGACTAAAGCAGAGAGTGAAGCACCCAGCTGATATGCAGTGAGGGGAGATGCACAAGAACACCCAAACTTGCAGA
>NW_006408575.1:6216031-6217904 GCF_000296735.1 Chrysochloris asiatica | reverse complement strand
TCACATAATTCACAATAAAACATTTAAGAAAAAAAAAAAAGAAAGAAAGAACTGCAAGGTCGGTAGTTCAAGCTCACCAGTCACTTCTCAAAAACCTTATAAACAGGGTCGCTTTGGATCAGAACTGACTCTATGACACTTAACAACAACAACAAAACCCTATAAAGAGTCACTATGAGTTGGAACCAACTCAATGGCACACAACCACAAACCACTAACCAATGTGGAAGAAGTCCGAGTGGCATAGTTGATGAAGTGCACAGCTGCTTTAGCCATTTAACCCACAAGTCTTTGCGTGTGAGGAAGATGCGGTAATCTGCTTCCATAAAGATCTGCAGCCTTGGAAAACCTGTCAGGCAGTTCTCTTCTGTCCTATAAGTGACTTCACTATGGCTTGGAATCTACTCGGATGGCAACATGTTTTTGTTTTTTTTAAAAATCCAATATGGAGAGGTTCCATGATGGCACAATGGTTTGCATTCAACTACCAACCTAAAGGGAGCATGGTGGTTCCATGGGATAAACACTGGACTGGGAACCACAAGGTTGGTGGTTGGAGCCAACCGACCACTATGCTAGAGAGAAAGATTTAAAATTTTAAAATACATAAGCAAATAAAACCTCAATAACTCTATATAGGGTCACTCTGAGTTGGAACTGACTCAACAACACCACCAATGACAACCTAAAAGACAAGAAATGGTAAATGTACAGAGACCAGAGTTATTAGTGTTGCCAGGGATAGAAGTAGAGCAAATGGGAAGGGATTAATGATGATGGAAAATCTCATTGGTTAAGGATAGGACTGTACAATCTATTATCATTATTGTTATCAATAATTTGTACATCGATAAGAAGTTGAATTGGTTTGATGTACAACCCAAAACCTCAGGAGATTTGGTTCCATGCTTTTGTAGGTTCAGGTCATGGTTTCATGGGACATCCCAGATAATTGGCCTAATAATGCATTTAGTGCTTCTGTTTTACCTACTAGATCACTGCATAGTGCCATAATCTTAAAAATTTACAAGTGGTCATCCACGGCACAACAATCAATCTCTATTCACCTGAAAAAACAGAAGAAGGAAGATAAACAAGAATAGCAGGAGGAAATGAAATGTCAGCTATGAGACCATTAATGGATGATGTCTGCCTAACATTACTACTAAACATTGTGATCAAAGATTTTATAGAAAACATCTTGATCAAAGGTGGGAAAATGAAAAACATAATTTCTAATTTTCATGAACTTCAGACTTTGAAAAGTGGGAGAGGCTTGATTAACTCCTGAAACTATTACTCTGAGATAATCTTTATACCTTAAGTCAAAAATATCCTCTGACGTCTCTTAAAGCCAAATAGTGGTGGTGGTTGGTTGTTGTGTGCCATGGAGTCAGTTCCAACTCATACCAATCTGATAGGGTTTCTGAGCTGTAAATCTTTACAGGAGCATAAAGCCTCATCTTTCTTCTACAGATCAGCTGGTAGATTCAAACTGTAGACCTTAAAGTTACCAGTCCAACTCATAACCCACTAGGCTAGCTTAACTACCAAAAATTATGTACTTTGAGCATTAAACTCTTTTAATAACTACCTAAATGGGATCAAATTGACAATAGTAACTCAAAAGATTAACTAGGAACCTTCAGAGACAGTGAGTTTACTGTAACGGGGTAATAAAAACTCAGAACGGAGGATGAGATTGTTGTACAACTCAGAGAATATAACCAAAGTTACTGAATTGTAAATGTGGAAATTGTTGAACTGGTATATTTCTGTTGCATGTATTATCAACAAAAACAAAAACAAAATAAATTATTTTAAAAATTCTAAAGAATCAGCATCATACAGACTATAGTCTCCTATCAAAATA
>NW_006408575.1:6213155-6214736 GCF_000296735.1 Chrysochloris asiatica | reverse complement strand
TTTCAAGAGGGAGCCTAATTCCAGACGGGATGGGGGAAGGTAGAAATCTTCACTGAACAGTTTCCAATCTGTTGGGATGGGGCTAATGAAAGGAGATGGGTATAAGACTCTTGTGGTAGTATAGTGAATAATTGCTATCAGAACTGACTGTGAGGGTCAGAAATGTAAAGGTAGATGTTTTGTATCAAAAAGAGGGGAGTGATTGATTTTGCAGTTCCAGGGTAACCATCAAGTGAGAAGATCGGAGTGTGGGACCCTACCTAGAGAAGCAGTGATGCCAGAAATGGAGGCAGAAGTGATGATTGGACAGATAAAGTGGCTGGGGACACTGGACTCAGGGAAGAAGAGGGGCTCTGTGCTGATTGCCGGGGGTGAGGGGTGGGTTGGGGGGTGTAACAGGCCTATGGGATGTACACTTTAATTGTTTGATGATGTGTGGAGGGAATTGTAATCACTGCAGTTAAATGAAATATGATAGGATGAATATAAAACTGATGTTCTCCCATGTAAACCCACATAATTCACAATAAAAACTTAAAAAATAATAATAATAAAACCCAGACAATATACCTCCAAAAAGTCACAGCCATGAAAATTCTATGCAGCAGGTCCACTGTGCAACACAGGTGGTTACAATAAGTCAGAATCAATTTCAATTTTGTATGTGAAACACTACTAAGCAATCTTCTTTTTTTCTAAATTCCCTCTCCCATTAATTAGGCTACCCCATTTGAAGTCTAGCCTGTCTCAAGCACAAGGAAGAAGTATCACAAAAGAACTTGCGGTGAAAGCAAAACTCTCACGTTAAAGCCTTATTTTGAGTACAACGTGGAAAGAATGGGAATACTATAGATCAATGCATGTACTCACATACAACCTTACTTTTCCACTAACGTATAATATTCTCCAACCTTAGGAGAAAGAGAACAACTGAAGAAAAAGAAGAAACCTCAGACACAAGGTAAGCCTTGTGCCCTGATCATAGGCCTCCTCCCACTACCATCCTGACCCCCATCCCATTTTCTTTCTAGAGTTCTGGGAAGATAGCAGACTCCTTAGCTTAGTCACCACACCATTCTAAGGTCAGTAGAAATGAGAGAGCTGCCTAGGGTACAGGGTGGAAAGAATCAAATGATAGCCAAAGCCAAGTAATGCTGGTGCCAATAGCCAAATCAGGTCAGGGCAAGCATGCTTCCTGCAGAGGTTGCCACTTTTCATGAGCTTCCCAGAGTATAGAATCAATTCTAGGGAAAAGAAAGGAAAAGGAGAAATCCTGAATTTGCTTGAGTTTAAACCCGTAATTTTGAAAAGTCACAGAAATGACCAAGTTCTCCTGAAAGTGACTAAGATATATTTTCTACCTTTTGGCTGTACGAGGCTCAAGAAGGAATGTATATTAAGATTTAGGAAAATAAAGGAAGTTATGCTTTTGAAACCTAAGTTATGTCATATAGTGGTGGTGGTTGTGTACTGCCTGGTCAGTTCCAATTCATAGCAACCTTTTATAGGGCAAATTATTGAATGATGCAGAATGCATCAAGAAAAGATGGAAGGAATACACAGAGTCATTGGACCAAAAGG
>NW_006408575.1:6209721-6211775 GCF_000296735.1 Chrysochloris asiatica | reverse complement strand
AAGACCCCCAACGAGATGGATCAGCCAGGTGGCATCATTGATGGACTCAAGTGTGGCAGCGGTAGTGAGGTTGGCCCAGGATCAGACATTGTTCGTTCTGCTGTGCATGGGGTTGCTATGAGTCGGTTCCGACTAGATGGCACCTGACAACAGCAACAACAAGGCAGTAAACCCTTACAGGAACAGAAAACCTCATCTTTCTTCCATGGAAGGTGTGGTAGATTCAAATTGTTGACCTTGCAGCCCAACTAATAATCCATTACACAATCAAGGCTCCTTTCATAGTATATGTTGTTGTTGTTAAGTTCTGTTGAGTTGGTTCTAACTCATAGTGAACCTGTACAGGGTTTGAACCACTGACCTGTGGTTAGCAGTCTAGGGCTTATCCTACAGTGCCACATCAGGACTTGTTCATGGCATCTAGACCTATACATTTACATATATGTACAATCATATGTCACACAACATCCATTCAGACAATATCCCACCACACATAGACTCATAAGGTAATAACCGAACTCCTGATCAGAATGGGATGTAGTGACCACAACAGCTTCCTGTATGCAACACATATATCTCATATATCTTGCATACAAAGCAATTGTGCTTCCAGGTATATAATGGTACAGGAAGACCCCCAACAAGATGGATTGATACACTGGCAGCAGCAGTGGGTTCAAACATAAACAATTATGAGGATGGCACAGGACCGGGCAGTGTTTTTTATTGTTATGCATAAGGTTCCTATGAATCGGAATCAACCAGATGGCACAAAACAACAACTATGACATATAGATGGGTTAGATGTTGTACCACTAACCACAAAGTCAGTGGTACAAAACCCACCAGTTGCTCCACAGAAGAAAGATGATACAATCTATTCCCATAGATTCATAGCTCCAGAAACCCTGTGTAGAGTCACCAAGAGTCAAGATCGACTGCAATGACAGTGGGTATAATATATGTGTGTAGACAGCCAAAATAATCACCTATGTCACTGCATTACGTATGTACTGCTCTTTACTTTCTAGCTAAAAAGTTTGCCATATAATAATGCATGCTTCATCTCAGGCAACAGTAGCTAATCTAATGTAGCATGCATTTCTTGAGTCTTGTAGCATTATCTCTGTTTCATTTTCTATAGAACGCGTTATTGTGAAGCACATCATGGCTCCCTAATGCACCAAAACCAGTGCTAGCAATGTGTTGTTGTTGTTGTTAGGTGCCATTGAGTTGGTACCGACTCACAACGACCTTATGCACAGCAAACCGAAACACTGCCAAATCCTGGGCCAACCTCACTACTGTGGCCATGCTTGCGTCCGTCCATCGATGCTGCCACTTGGCCATTCCATCTTGTTGGGAGTCTTCCTCTTTTTCTCTGACCCTCCACCTTACCAAACATGATATCCTTCTCCAGCAACTGGTTCCTCCTGACAATATGTCCGAAGTATGAGAGATGAAAGTTGGCCATCTTGGCCTCCAAGGAGCACTCTGACTGCACTTCTACCAAAATGGATCTGTTGGTTCTTTGGGCAGCCCATGGCACTTTCAATAGTCTCCTCCAACACCACAACTCAAATGCATCGATTCGTCTACGGTCTTCCTTATTTACTGTCCAGCTTTCACATGCATATGACATTACTGAAAATATTATGGCTTGGGTCAGGCACAACTTAGTCCTCAAGCTGACATATTTGTTCTTCAACACTTTAAAAAGGTCTTGTGCAGCAGATTTGCCTAATGCAATACGTCATTTGATCTCTTCACTGCTGCTTCCATGAGTGTTGATAGTTGATCCAAGAAGAATGAAGTCCTTGACAACTTCAGTCTTTTCTCCACTGATAAGAAAGCTGTTTATTGGTCCAGTGGTGAGGATTTTTGTTTTCTTGACATTGAGATGTAATCCATATCGAAGGCTGAGTTACTTGATCTACATCAGTAAATGCCTTAAGTCCTCTTCACTTTCAGCAAGCAAGGTTGTATCATCTGCATATCGCAGGTTGTTAATGAGCCTTCCTCCAATCCTGATGCCATGTTTTTCTTCATATAAC
>NW_006408575.1:6201771-6208652 GCF_000296735.1 Chrysochloris asiatica | reverse complement strand
ATATATATATATATATATGTACTTATGAGTGTGTCTATAAACACATATATGTGTTTTTGTTATGTGCCGTGGAGTTGGTTCCAAATCATAGTGACCCTGCACAGGGTTTCCAAGGTTGTAACTCTTCATGGGAGCATAAAGCCTCATCTTTCTCCCATGGAACAGCTGGTAGTTTCGAATTACTGACCATGAGGTTAGCAGCCCGATTCATAACCACTATGCTACCAGAGCTCCATATATATACATATATGTATAAAGTCCTGGTGTGGCACTGTGGGTTAATACACTGGACTGCAAAATTTGTTTGAGCCATCAGGTTAGCAGTTCAAGCTCACCAGCCGCTCTTTGGACACCCTATACAGGGTCACTATGGGTCGGAACTGATTCGACAGCACTAAATAACAACAACATGTTGTGTATGTGTGTATGTGTTTAATGCTTTATTATTAAAACTAATAATAATAGCACCTACATTTATTGAGCACTTCCCATGTGCCAAACACAGATCCTACTACCTTACTAATAATGCCATTTTTCTCACAATAGACATATGGATTGAGTACTATGTTTAAGTTCTAGGGACAAGTAACCTGTAGTATAAATAACTTGCCCAGGGTCACATCATAAAAGTGAAGGGTCTAGAATTTAAATCAGGTTCTCTGGTCCAGAGTCCATGTTCTTAATTACTTTGCTATCTTGTTTCTACATTTGGCCTTCAATATATTAGAACACATTTACTTATAATTTATTGAGTGCTGACTATGAGCTGGGCACTGTGCTAAAAGCTTTACTTTTACCACATTTCTATTCTTTATAATTACCCAGGAGGAAAGTATCAATGTTTCCATTTTCTTAAAGATGATGAAACTAGGGCTCTGGACCAAATCTCTCTGACTTCAGAAAATGTGCTCTAACTACTTCCTGGAGTCCTGATGTGGCTCTGTAGGATAAGCACTCAACCACAAGGTCTGTTTGAACTGCAAGATCAGTAGTTCAAATTCACCAGTCACTCCTTGGAAACCATATACAAGGTTGTTACGGGTCTGAACCAAGTCAATAACACGTAACAACAACTTCTTTTATGACCTCAATGTAATCACATATAGAAGTCTTACTTACTTAGTGTCAAGCGAGCTTCAGAGTAAGAGTTCTATACATGTAGCTGCCAGTAATTGGGTCGTGATGTTGAGGATGTGATATGGGTTCCTAGCCTGCCCAATTCCAATGACAAGGGACAGAGGGTAGAACTATATAAGCATCAGGATCTAACTCCACCAAGCAGAGACCCAGAAAATACTAGAAGAAATACTTGAGTCCTACCAGGCAACTGGAGTGGTTGACAGGTCAGGTGACTCCTGGGTGAAGAAAAACTATAGAGACCCAAAGGCCATCCAAGCCTTTGGATCCAAGCCAGGATTTAAACCAGGAAACCAGTTTTCTGGATGTAGTCCAGTGCAGACAGTTTAGGAGTTAGTGTTATTCCAAGTCTGAGGACATCGATGAGATTCATTCAACAATAAGGAAAGTGAAGTTCAGAGAATCTAAGTAATTTACATAGTTAAACAGCAAGTAGGTGACAGAACCAGGGATAGAAACTTGGCTCTAACTCCAAACTAAATGCTCTCCTTATCACTGCACTTATTCCAAGCAGAGTAGAGAACTGAATTTGTGATGTGACTCAAAGGGAAAAAGAGGAGCAAAGATAAAGACATTGGTCTCCTGTTGTGAAAGAGGTCCATCCTTGGAATCAGAAAGCATTTTAAATTGTCTGGATTGACCTGTTCCTAGTAGTCCAAAGAAGCTGACTTCAGATTGCAGATCTCCCCTCAGCAAAGGATTAGTTAGATAAATAAAATTCCATTTCACAAGCTGCTAATTCCTATTTGACCAGCAATGTCAGGGATTTCCTGGGTTTAATCACCTGCTGGCTCTGGGAAGTGGAGGAATTGTTGAACTATGACATCACTTGTCTGTACTTCTACCCGAATACAATTCTACTTATACCTGCTGATGTAGTTATATATATATAAAAGTTCACTACAACATGACTCTTGGTGGCTAAACAAATCTATCAATAGGCAATAGATGAATAAAATACTATATGACAATTAAAATGAATGTACTAGAACTATATACAACAATGTGAGCAAATCTAAAAAATAATACTCAGTGAAAAAAAGCACTTCAAAAGGCTATGTAAAGTACGACAGTATTTCTAAAAAGTTTAAAAATACGCAAAGCATTGCTATATATTAAATAAGGACTCAAACATGCAGAAAACTCATAAAATCATATATGAAAATGACTATTATATATGAAAAGAGAAAGGGGGACAAGATTAAAAAGAGGTCCTTGGAGCTTCTCAAATCTATTTGTAATCCTTTACTTCTTTATTTAAAAGAAAAAAGATTTTGAAGCCAAAATGGCAAAACGTTAAAGCTGAATAGTGGGTATGTGTATATTTATAATATATTATTACATTTATTCTTAAAATATATCCTTTAAAAAATATTCTTAAAAACAGAATAACGGTGGAACATTGAAAGTTACAGTGAGTGAAAGCAATGAAATTTTCTAGGCAGTGGGGAGAGATGTTCAGACAGTCCTGTGCAGGCAAGAAAATAGATCTGGCATGGAATTGTGAAGGCCTGCTATGGCGCAGAAACACAGTGTGAACATAAAGAGAAGCCAGAAGTACTCAGATGGAGAATATAGCAATGACGCTGGTCTTTATCATCCCTACAGAAATAACAAGGGCACAGAGTATGTGATCCTCAAACTGCACAAGGAGGAAAGAAAATCAAAATCAATAGCTTGACTGATTCCTGTGAAGCAGAGGTCAGACATACCTCCAACTTCCAAACTTTTTACCGATTCTGATACCAACCACCTCTCCCATGACGCTCTACTTCTCTCTTGGGTTCAGTCATGTATTTGGAATGGTCACACAGAACTCACACACTATACTCACAGTTATGGGGTTTATTAGAGAAGTAACACAACACAATTCAAGTTCAGGAATGTGCAGAATACAAGTCTTTGATCAGCGATGCCTCTTCTCAGTCATGGCACGCTTCTCTCTGACTCTTAGCCTCTCTCAGCCCCAAAGGTCCTTGGGTCCTGCCTTTCTTGGGCAAATGTTATAAAATTCCTCTAGTCCCACCAATTATGTGTCCAAAGACACCCCCATTTCACCAGTAAAACTCCCCAAAGACACTCAGCTTTAGTTCCTTAGGTTGGCAGACCTAATTCCCCAGACAAATGCCCAGAGGCACACCACTCTGCCAGCAAACCACCTTCCTGAAAGCACTAAATTTCTTACTATATTGGCCAAGAAGCCCATCATTCTACCTTGCACTGGTGTCCTGGCTCTGCTGCCTCTACTGTCACCATACCTCACCATCACTGGTGTCCCAGTTCTCTATCTCCTGGATCAAGGAGGTTCAGTGCAGGGATCTTAGCTCCAAAGGATATGCTCCACTCCTGACTCTGCTTTCATGATGGTAGTGAGATTCCCCTTCCCTGCCTCTGAGATGGCTCTTCTAAAATGTAGTAGATGGCAAAACTAATTAATTCCACACATCTATTTGCATGGTTCCACTCCACACTTAGAGGTTCATGCAGAACCTGTGCACAGAACAAGAGCCAGTCATTCTAATAGAACAATGGGATACTACGTAGTTTAACATCAGGAGAGGATGTGTATCAGGGTTGTATCCTTTCACCATAATCAATTTGTACAGTACGCAAATAATCTGAGAAGCTGAACTATATAAAGAAGAGCATGTCATCAAGATCAGAAGAGGACTCAAAAACAACCTGTGATATGCAGATAACACAACCTTGCTTGCTGGAAGTAAAGAGGACTTGAAGCAATTACTGATGAAGATCAAAGACTACAGCCTTCAATATGCTTTACACAGGACCATAAAGAAAACAAAAACTCTCACAACTAGGCAAAAAAGCAACGTTATGACAAAAGACAAAATAATGAAATTGTCAAGGATTCAGTTTACTTGTATCCATAATCAATGTTCACAGAAGAAGTAGTCATGAAATCAAGTAACATATTTCAGTGGGTAAATCTGCTACAAAAGATCTCTTGAAAGTGTTAAAAAACAAAGATGTCACTTTGAAGATTAAGGTGCACTTGACCCAAGTAATGGTCATTGCCTCATATGCATATGAAAGCTGGACAATGAATAAGGAAGATCAAAGAAGATTGATGCCTTTGAATTACTGTGTCGGTGAATAATATTGAATATATCATGGACTGCCAGAAGACTGAACAAATCTGTTTGGAAGAAGCACAGTCAGAATGTACCTTAGAAGCAAGGATGGTGAAACTTCCTCTCACATACATCGGACATGATATCAAGAGGAACAAGTCCCTGGGTAAGGACAACATCCTTAGTAAAGGAAGGTGTCAGCAAAAAAGGAAAGACTTTCAATGAGATGGGCTGGTACAATGGGTGCAAGAATGTTCCCAAAGACAGCAATAATTGTGATGTTGTTGCAGGACCAGATAATGTTTCTTTCTGTTGTACATAAGGTCACTATATGCGGGAACCAACCTGATGACACCTAACAACAACAATCCCACAAAGGTGCATTATTATTAGCACATAGTTACATTATTATTAGCAAAGTTTCCAACTACAGCCAGAGTGCTCCATGGAGGCCAGGATAGCCAAACTTCGTGTCTCATACTTCAGACATGTTGTCAAGAGGGACCAGTCCCTGGAGAAGGATATCATGTTTGGTAAGGTGGAGGGTCAGAGGGAAAGAGGAAGACCCCCAGCGAGATGGATTAGCAAAATGGCAGCATCAATGGGCTCAAGCATGGCAACAATTGTGAGGTTGGCCCAGTACCAACTTGATGTCACCTAACAACAACAACAACATCCAACCACCTGGGTGATACATAAGCACTTCACATTTGCATAGTCCTCCCCAATCATAAGGAAGTCTGGTGTGATGTTACGGATTAATTCACTGGACTGCAAGGTCAGTTTGAATTGCAAGGTTGGTGGTTCATGCCCACCAGCCACTCCTCGGAAACCCTATACAGGGTTCTTATGAGACGCAACCAACTCAATGGCACTTGAAAACAACAACAACACAGTCATACGGAGTTCTGGTGGTAGTATAAGTGTTGGACAGTCACAAGGTTAATTTGAACCCCAAGGTCAGTTAGAACCACAAGGCGCATGTTTGTAAACTCTCCAGCCACTCCTTGGAAACCCTACACAGGGTCACAATGAGTCAGAACTGGCTGGAAGGCACTTAACAACAACAACCCAGTCAAATGGTGGGAGTTAATAAGACTATGGCTAGAATGGACAAATCAAATAATTTACTGCCCCGTACTCCCTCATCTCAGCTCCTGATAAGACGTAGTCTTCTTCCCGTCTTCCTCCTCCTCCCCTTCCTTCTCTAGTTTCTCTTTTTCTTCTTTCCCTTGTTCCTCTCTCTTCTCCTCTCATCATTTCATTGATGGCTGCCAATCATGGGTGTCTTCCCCATCTCCAGCCACAAGGTGAGCATATGAGACAAGATAGGCCAATTATGGCACCTCACCATGAAAGCCTATAAAATTGTTCTAAAAATTAGTAGTGACCCAAAGTGAAGCCAATCAGAGTGAATTGTTTACCTGATTTTTTTTTAGTTTTGTTAATAAGAACAAAAAGTGTTCCTTTGCTCTTTGGTTGTAGAGCCAGGAAGATATGAGTACACTCTCTGTGGTCACTTCCCCTAAGCAACAGAAGATAGTCAGGGGTCAAAGAGAATGAAGGAGAATGAAGTCACCCTTCAGAGAACAACCTTAAGACTTTTCTGGTGCATGACAATGTCCCAATTTCAGATGCCTATGCTACAACTCTCCAACATGAGAACATGAGCTTCAGCATTTGAATCTAGAAATGTCTATCACAGCATCCCTCCAAACCAGCTCTGTTGTATAACTTTGGACACTGATTCTGTCTGCCCAGCCTCAAACCTGGTTATCTAGTCATCAAGGATATTCTACGAGGTATCAACTCCTGTTAATAAATACCTTTACTAACGAAATGAGCAAGCATTGGTTTTCCTTGTTTGCAACTCAGAACCCTAATTGTGAAAGATAATATCATCATTACCCTCTCAAATAATATCGTCACTGGTGTGGGGCTGTAAAATAAGCATTGGAATGCAAGATTAGCAGTTCAAACTCACCAGCCGCTCCTTGGAAATTGTACACACAGTCGCTATGAGTTGTAACTGACTTGATGACACTTAACAACAACTGTCTCAGAAAGAAGACATCTCAACTTGATAGCATGCCTGGGGAAAAAACCAAGACATCAGGGTTCAGTTGACAGACACCACTAGTCTGTCAGTTTATCGTACTGTGGTGGCATCTGTGTTGCTGTGATTCTGGAAACTATCCCATGTATATTTTAAATACGAGAAGTGTCAACCACAGTGGACAGGTTTCAGCTGAGCTTCCAGTCAAAAAACAGAAGAGGAAGAAAGAATGACAGATTACTTTAGATTATTTAGTCACTGAATACCTTATGAGCAGCAATGGAACACTATCAGCACTAGATTATTCAATAGTGAATATATTGAATATTGAAAATAATGATGAAGAGAACCAGAATATTGTTAGATATTGCATGGGAAGATGAGTCCCTCAGGTGGGAAAGGCACTCAAACTGCAACTAGGGAAGCACTGACTCATCAAAGCTGATGGTGCTAACACAAATGAAATAAAGCACTCAGGACCTTCATTTGCTGATGGGACATAACTCAAAATTAAGAGAAACAGCTGTAAAAATGAAATGGAACATATAAACATCAATATCCTAGGCATTAATGACCTGAAATGGACTGGTATTGGC
>NW_006408575.1:6194504-6201346 GCF_000296735.1 Chrysochloris asiatica | reverse complement strand
ATCAATTGCTTATAAGCAAATTCAGGTTGAAGTTGAATAAAATTAAAACAAGTCCACGAGAGCCAAAATATGACCTTGAATATATCCAACCTGAATTTAGAGATCATCTGAAGAACAAATTTGATGCATTAGAAACTAAAGGCTGAAGACCAGAAGAGTTAGTGGGGTAACATCAAGAACACCATGTAGGAAGAAAGCAAAAGATCATTGATAAGACAAGAAAGAAAGAACAGGCTAAAATGGATGACAGAAGAGACTCTAAAACGTGCTTTCCAGCACAGAGATGCTAAAGCAAATGGAAGATGTGAGGAGGCACAAGAACTGAACAGATTATTTCAAAGGCCAGCTCAAGAAGGTAAAGTCAAATATAATGAAATGGGAAATGACCTAGAATTAGAAAACCAATAGGAAAGAACATACTCAGCATTTCTCAATCATAGGGAACTGAATGAAAAATTCAAACCTCGGCTTGTAGTATTGAAGGATTCTATGGGCAAAATGGAGTCCTAGTACGATGCTGTGGGTTAAAGTGCTGAACTGCAAAGTCAGTTTGAAACACAAGGTTGGTGGTTTAAGCAACCCAGCCGCTCCTAAGAAACCCTATACAGGATCACTGACTCAATGGCACTTAACAACAATAGTGGGAAAAATACTGAATGATACCAAAAGCATCAAAACAAAATAGAAGGAATACACAGAGTCACTGTACCAAAAAGAAATGGTCATTGTTCAACCATTCCAAGAGGTAGCACAAGATCAAGAGCCAATGATCCTGAAGGAAGAAGTCCAAAGTGAGTTGCAGTCATTGGTAAAGAGCAAGGCACCAGTAATTGATGGAATATAAATTGAAATCTTTCAACAAACTGACGTGGCACTGGAGGCACTCACTTATCTATGCCAAGAAATTTGGAAGACAACTACCTGGTCAACTGACTGGAAGAGATGTGTATTTGTGCCCATTCCAAGGAGAGGTGACCCAACAGAATGTGGAAATCATTGCATGATATCATTGATATCCTATGTGAGTAAAGGTTTACAAAAGATAATGCAAAAATGGCTGAAACCCAACATTAACAGAGACCTTCCAGAGGTACAAGCCAGTTTCAGAAGAGGAAGTGGAATGAGAGATTGCTGATGTCAGCTGGATCTTGTCTAAAAGCAGAGAATACCAGAAAGATGTTTGTTAATCTGTTCTTTGCTGATTGCGCAAAGGCTTTCAATTGTGTGGATCATCACAAGCTATGGGCAACATATTGAAATATGAGTATTCTGGAACACTTAATTGTGTTCCATGTACCAAGAGGCAGTTGTTCAAATGGAACATGAGAACACCCAACTGTTTAAAATTAGGAAAGGTGTCGACCAGGGTTGTATTTTTTCACCACATTAGTCAATCTGTATGTTAAACAAATAACTGGAGAAGCTGGATTATATGAAAAACAAAAAAATTTTGGCTTCGTTTTGAGGAAGATTCATTAAAAACCTGAAATATGCAGATGATACAACCTTGCTTGCTAAAAGTGAAGAGGACTTAAAATACTAATGAAGATTAAAGACCACAGCCTTTGGTATTGGTTGCATCTCAATGCAAAGGAAATAAAAATCCTTATCACTGGACCAATAAACAACATCCCTAAAAATGGAGAAAAGATTGATACTGTTGAAGACTTCATTTTGTTTGAATCAACCATCAACAGTCATTGAAGCAGCAGTTTAGAAATCAAACGGCGTATTGCATTGCGCAAATCTGCTGCACAAAATCTCTTTAAAGTGTTGAAGAGCAAAGATGTCGGTTTGAGAACTAAGGTGTACCTGACCCAAGCCATAGTATTTTCAATAACCTCACATTCATAAAAAAGTTGGACAGTGAATAAGAAAGACCATAAAAGAAATAATGCATTTGAATTATGGTGGAGGAGACTATTGAAAGTACCTTGGACTGCCAAAAGAATAAACAGATCTATGTGGAAGTACAGCCAGAGTGCTCCTTGGAAACCAGAATGGCCAGACTTTGTCTCTCATACTTCAGAAATATTGTTATCGGGAATTGGACAAGGATATCATGTTAGGTAAAGTGGAGGGTCGGAGAAAAAGAGGGAGACCCAGCGAGATGGATTGGCACAGTGCAGCAGCCATGGCTCAAATGTAGCCATTATTATGAGTATGGCACATGATTGGGCAGTGTTTCATTCTTTCGTGCATAGGGTTGCTATGAGTCAATACCGACTCAATGGCACCTAACAACAACAAGGGTTCAGAGTAGTTGAGTGCCCTGTGACTCATCTTGTACTTTTGTTTCTTGAAAGCAATTATCCCTTCAAAGAAAATACGTTAATGAAGTTGACCCATCACAGAATATGCAGCATATTCTCCCCTCTCCCATATTCAGCTGTTTAATATTTAAAACTCCTTTCATAAGGAAACATTCTCTAGCTTATTTTTATGTCAGTTTCAATGGCTAAAGGAGCCACAGGAATAAGAGAAATCAAAAGAAGAGTTATTTTCCCGCACTTACAACTTAAGTCTTTATTGGCTGACTTAGCTGATTTCTCAAATGTTGTTTTGAAATTTGCATTCTGTTCTAAATATTTTCTAATTTCCATTATGATTCCTTTTTGGTACCATGATTTATCTTTAATTATGTTCTTTTTAGTTTTTCCAAAAATTATGAAGTGTGAATATCTATGGCTACCCATTTTATTGTTGATGTCCAATTTTATTGCATTGTTGCCAAACTACCTCATCTGCACATCAGCTTTTTGGTATTCGCTGAGACTAGTATAGCTTTTGGTGTGCTATTTTATACACCAAATTTTAAAGGTTTTATATTCTCTAATTGTAAGTTGCAGACTTGTTATATGACTACTATATCAACATTATTGTGTTGGTCAAATCCTCTCTATCCAACTTTTTTTTTTTTCGCCCTCTTTCTACTTAGTATTGAGGGATGGTCATTTAATTATCTTGTGATTTCATCATATTTTTATCATCTTTTAATTTCTACACTATGTATTTTGATAATATATTGTAAGAGCCACAATTCTTCTTTTAAAATTTTTTATTGTGAATTGAGTGATAATTTACATGGGAGAACACTGATTTTACACCATTGTTTCATTGCAATGATTATAATCACCTCTGTGCAACATCATTAAACAGTATTTGTTTCTATTCCCTCTGAGGTTTTTTGGGGTTTTTTGTTTGACTTTTTTTGGGAGGGTGTGCACAAAACACTCAGGAATATATAATAATTTAAACAACCAAAGGGCACATTCTGCAAGCCTGCTTCGTGGTCACCAGTACACAGTCTTTCTCTTTCCATAAGTCTAGAGTCTTCAGCTGCTCTCGCTCTCCATGTCCTCAACTCTGCCTCCATCTCTAGTGTCGCTGCTTCTCTGGTTAGGGTCCCACATTCTGCTCATGAAGAGCCACAATTCTTTTATCTTCCTATCAAAGAATTCATCTTATCAATATCTAATTATTCTTTGTCTAGAAACATTGAGTTTCTGTTTATGGTGATGCAAAATTGGGCAATGAATATTGGTGAAGGTTGCATGTCATGCTTTTTGCCACTTATGTCACTAAATTATATACCTGAACAAATGTTAAACTGTTGCTTGTTATGTCACATATATTTTTACCATAATTTTTAGAGCCTTTTCATACCCACTGTAACCCTAGGTGGACAGGGCAGGCCTGAGACTATTTGTCTCATTTCATTGAAGAGGAAACAAAATTTTGGTGACTTGAATACCCACATAATATAGCAACTTATCAACTGTTCCTGGAAAAAGTTCATGCCTTCTGAAACCAACAAGCCCAGTGTTCTGTTTAACAACACAAAAAAAAATAAAGATGGATAGCTAAGAAACATCATAGTAATCAACACTTTTATGAAGTCCTGCTCTAGTGCTGTAGGATAAGCACTTGACTGCAAGGTCAGTTTATACTGCAAGGTTGGCAGTTCAAACTTACCAGCTGTTCCTCAGAAACTCAATACAGGGTCACTATGAGTCAGTACAAATTCATCGGCACTTAACAATAACAACAACATTATATACCAGACCCTGGAGTCCTGGTGTGGCACTGTGAATTAATGCGTCAGACTGCAAAGTCATTTGAACTGCAAGGTTTGTGCTTCAAGCTCACCAGCTACTCCTTGGAAACCCTATACAGGGTTGCTATGGGTTGGAATAGACTTGACAGCACTTAACAATAACAACTACTACTCTAAGTGCTCTGCATATATTAACTTATAGAAGCCTTCTCATAATCTTTTAAGGTTGGTACTACAGATAGACCTTGACTTACAGCATACTGGCGTTACAACAAACCACATTTAGCAGCATGATTTGTTTTTCATGGGTTTCTTGTGGCTTTTATAAAAATTGTTTTGCACATCTTATTGTTAGAAATTTGTTGTCTTATTATCTAGTGCTGCTATAACAGAAATACTACAAGTGGATGGCTTTAACAAACAGAAATGTATTCTTTCATAGTAAGTGGCTAGAAGTCCAAATGCAGAGAAGCAGTTTCAGGAGAAGACTTTCTCTTTCTGTCAGTTCTGGGGAAAGGTCCTTGCCTTTTTTCAGCACATGTAGACCCATGATTCCTTGATGATCTCCCTGTGTCTTGGCATCAATCTTCCCATGGATCTAGGAACATCGCAGTGCAGGGGCTCCAGGTCCAAAGTCTGTACTCTACTTCCTGCTCTTCTTTCTCGGAGGTAGTAGGTCTCCCTTTCTATGCTTACTTCAAGCTCCTAGTATCTTGTAAGATAAGAATCGGTGCCAGTCATACCCCCAAGTAAACTTCTCTTCAATTTACTGGCTGCTCATAGCAAATCTCATCATAGAAGTGATTACATTATATTGGCTCTCACCATGGGGGATTATTCTTTGTCTTCAGTACCAAACCACTACAAACCCAGTAAAGATGACCCAAAACCTTAAATATCATGTATGTACTATACATGATGTTGCAGCATGTAATTTCCTGATGTTATCATTCTAATGCCAACCCCCAAAGACAACTAAAGATGAGCTATATAAACATACTTATAATAAAAGGTAGTAATAATGAAAACATCAGACTTGAATTAATATAATTAATATTAAAAAAGGTAATAATAATGAAAACATCAGACTTGAATTATGACAGACCAAAACCCTGTCATAGTTCAGGAACTACCTGTGTTGTTGTTAAGTACCACTGAGTCAATTCTGACTTACAAAGACCTTTTATTGGGTTTCTGAGGAGCCACTGGTGAGTTTGAATCACCAACTTTGCAGTTCAAACTGACCTTGTGATTTCATGTATTATCCTACATCGTCACACCAGGACCTGCATTGTAGCTCCCACTTTACAGATGAGGGAACTGAGACACAGAGAGGTTAAGATATTTGCTTGAGGATACACAGAAGATAAGTGGCAGAGTCTGTTTCCAGGGTCTATGCTCTTCATTACTACATTAAGTTGGGCAGGACAAGAGACCTTTCTCAGGTACCAATTCCTTGACCTCCATCCTTGTTTGAGTGAAAAGACGTTCTAAGATAGTCTGGTTATGAGTACACCCTGCATTACCACAGCTTAAGTTGATCTAAGTGAAGGTGCCTCACACAAAAAACCTGGAAGGGAAGTATGCTAAAGGAGCAGGTGCTGAATTGCAGAAAAGTTAAATATGGAATGGGAGCATCGAAGGCTGGAATAAGAGTAAGGAGGGTAAAAACCAATTTCAAAACAGAGCCTTGGGCAATGATTTGGAGGAAAAAAACCAATGTATGTGGTATAACATAATAACTGTAGCAACGCCTTCCATTTACCTTACCATTTCCTTTGGAGGAGGCCAAAAAAGTTCATGATTGTTATTATAATTCTTCCTCCAGGTCTGTAACCTGCTGAGTGTGGCTGAGGGCTTTGATTCACAGGGGAAAGACAAGCACTAAGAGGT
Source organism: Chrysochloris asiatica (assembly GCF_000296735.1). Lineage (NCBI taxonomy): Eukaryota > Metazoa > Chordata > Mammalia > Afrosoricida > Chrysochloridae > Chrysochloris > Chrysochloris asiatica. Next base: position 6,195,396 of record NW_006408575.1, on the reverse strand, counting down.
CAATGCAGAAATCACAGAGCTCCGAAGTAGCTGTCAAAGCCTACTGTCAGCACTCAAAAGCTGATAGACAAAAGTCAATATGTTGAAAATCAATTCAGCAAATGACTGATTCACACGAAACTTTCTGACAAATGTCCTGAACTGACCTCTAGGAGACTTGATTCCAGCTATTTTACCTCCTGGGGTAGGTATAAAGTAGCAGATATAAAGGGACAAGAAGAGGTGGGGACAAAGGGCAGGGTATTAGGAGCAGGAATGGGTTATAAGTGACAAAAACAGACGAGAAAAGAGATAGTAAAGTTCTCCTGGGAGAATACCCACCCATTAGAAGATATCATCAGGAAGACATGATAAAATATCTTCAGTGAACCTGTGATCCAATAAAACAATCACTCAGCAAACTGGTGTTTTCACCCAACTTGTATGGTCTTCTTACCGGATCACTTTTGCAGTCCAGCAAGCAGAAGGGAAGTGTGGCTTTAACCTCCATTCCTTTTTCAACCTTCATCAGCTTCACAAGAGATAGCAGGACTCAGTGCCAGTTTGCTGTTAATGGTGATGGAATGATCTGGAAAAGTATAGTGAGAATGGGTATAGAACCAGCTCTCTGATCTGATCATTGTGATTAACTCTTCCTGATAGTAATCCTTTTAAAAAAAATAAAAAATAATGTAAATTCATGTTTATTCAGTATAATAAACATCTCAATAAAATAAGCATGTCCATTCAGTGTAAAACATACATATTCTTTATAATAAAAATTATGTAATTCAAATACATTCCATAGTAATAAGTAGTTGATGCTCATGGCTATATTTTTGCTGAGTCAGCTAGATGGACCTGATGTAGACAACTAGAAACTAATGCCAAGGTTTTAAAGTAAAAATATTAT
>NW_006408575.1:6192954-6194297 GCF_000296735.1 Chrysochloris asiatica | reverse complement strand
ACTCCTTCCTACCCCTACCCTTTTACTTATGTTGTATCCTGTAACCCTAAATGACCTTTTCCACCCTTCTTGCTAACTGACTCATTTTAGTGTGTAACCTAATTTACCAAAGCTATTTACTATGGTGATGGGTACACACACAACTCAATAAATATACCACTTATTACTCATTACATATTTCAAACAGGCAAACATTATGGTGTATAAACTTTCCTTCAGTAGACTTTTCTTCCTCTCTTTATTTTACACCTCATCTAATGTAGATTTCTAGCCCTACACCTAGAAATTCTAGTTCTTCACTCTACACAAAGAATATGAAAATACTGTAATTGTGTCCCTGTTCAACTTTTCTACATTTTTATTATGGTGAAAATATACATATCAAAACACTCAACAATTTCTACATGTATAATTCAACAGCATTGATTACTTTCAAATTCCATACCAATTTTCACTATACTTTTCCACATCATGCTATCACCATTAACATAAACTTATGGTCTTTAAGCAAAATAATCTCTTTCTTCCTCTCTCTCACCCCTGGTTTTAATGTTAAGTACCAGAGAGTCAGTTTTGACTCATAGTGACCCTGTATAGTGTTTCCAAGTCTGTAAATCTTTGCAGAAGCAGAAAACCTCATCTATTTTCCATGAAGTGGCTGGTGAGCTTGAACTGCCAACCTTGTGGTTCAAAGTCCAATGTTTATCTTATAGTCAACACACTATCCCCCTCACATCTGGTAGTCACTATTCATTTTTTATTTGGAACCAACTTGAAGGCACTTAACAACAACAATAACATATTTTGAAAGCAAAAAATCCTCACCACTGGAACAATAAATAATACCCAAATAATTGGAGAAAAGATTGAAGTTGTCAAAAACTTCATTCTGCTCAGATCAACCATCAACACGCATGGAAGCATTAGTCAAGCACTCAAATGACGTGCTGCATTGGGCAAATATGCTTCCCAAGACCTCGTTACAGTACTGAAGACCAAAGTTGTCAGTTTGAGGACTAAGCCTGATCCAAGCCATATTTTCAATAACCTCATATGCATGTGAACGTTGGACTGTGAATAAAGAAGACTGTAGAAGAACTGATGGAATTGAGTTATAGTGTTAGAGGAGAATATTAAAGTACCATGGACTGCCAAAAGACCAAACAGATATTTGTTGGAAGAATTACAGCCAGAGTGCTCCCTGGAAGCCAGGATGGCTAGACTTCATCTCTCATACTTCAGACCTATTATCAGGAAAGACAAGTTCTTGGAGAAGGATATTATGTTGGGTAAAGTGGAAGATTGTAGAAAAACAGGAAGACTCCCAGAAAGATAGATTGGCA
>NW_006408575.1:6189639-6190980 GCF_000296735.1 Chrysochloris asiatica | reverse complement strand
TCACTTTAAGTTGAAGCCGACTCAATTGCAAATACTTGCTAACAACAAATATTTGCTCATGTTATATAAATGAATATTTGCATTTTTGTCACTGGCATTTCATTCTATATGATGTTGTCATGGTTCATTCATGTTATGGTATGCATTAGGATTCTATTTCTTTTGATGGCTAAGTTTCATTGCTTTCACATATATACCTTATTTTGTTTATCCATTCATTGATGGCTGAGGAAATTTTTTGGTGTTTTTTTTTCCACCTTTGGACTATTGTAAAAAGTGCTGCTATGAACATTGGTATACAGATTTGTGTATGCATTCTTGCTTCCACCTCTTCTCAGTATATAACTAGGATAAGGATTTCTGGGCCATATGGAAATTTTAGGTTCAATTTGGCAGTACCAAATAATTTGCCCATGAGATTTTAGCGCCTTTTTTCTGTGGAACTCATTCTAGGATAAACTGGTCCATATAAACAAATGATACCTTCTCCATTAAATGGTGCCTTATCAATGAAGCCTTTCCAAATAGGAGTTAATTTCCCCCTTCTCTAAACCTCTAAACATTGCCTCTCTCAGTGACCTTAGCCTATTTTGCCTTGTATTACTGCTTCCTACAGACAGATATCTCTTTTCCACTAGGCTTTTCTATTAACATTTTGAAAGCCAGGAACATGTCTTCCTCATGTTTTAATATCCCATGTTTTTTCAGACATTCTTTGTTATACATACTTTGACTCATTACACAGATGGTCAAAATGATTTGTATCTGTCTTATTGTTGTTGTTGTTGTAGAGTACCGTGGAGTCGGTTCCGACTCATAGTGACCCTGTACAGGGTTTCTGAGGCTGTAAATCTTTACGGGAGGAGAACGCCTCATCTTTCTCCCTTGGAACAGCTGGTAGTTTTGAACTACCAACTTTCAAGTTAGCAGCCTGATTCGTAACCACTGCGCTACCAGAGCTCCTCAATGCAGGATGCATAGATGTATACACAGTTGGATGAAGATTGACTAGATGTTGGATAGATAGATTAATTGAGTGCAAACTTGCTTAAATGCTAGATGAATAATGAATGGGATAAATGAATGAGTCAGTACATACATGTGTAAATATAAACAAACAAATGGATAAAGAATGAATGAAGTTATTTACTCAACATGTTATTAACAGTCTGAGACTAGAGGGTTCAGCGCATATACGTAAGTATAAGGAGGGATCATTAATTACACAAGGAAATCAGATAATTTCTATGAGTCCCTGCTTTACCACTATCACCAAATATGACCTCAGCAAAGTCATTTCATTCTGTGTCCAGGTTGTTGTTGTTGTTGTCAGGTGCCATC
>NW_006408575.1:6161456-6187333 GCF_000296735.1 Chrysochloris asiatica | reverse complement strand
ACCCATGGTGGATAGGTTTAAGATGAGCTTGCAGACTAAGAGGGACTAGAAAAGAAGAGAGGCAGACTAGTTTTGACTGTTTAGCCACCGGAAATCTTATGAATAGTAGTGGAACACTGTCAGATAACACCAGAATATTGAATACTGAAACATGAAGAAGAGCATGAAGAATATTGTCAGATAGAGTGCTGGAAGATGAGCCCCTCAGGTTGGAAGGCACTCAAAATACAACTGGGGAAAAGCTACCTCCTCAAAGTAGAGTTGACTGTAATGACATGAATGAAATAAAGCTTCCGGTAACTCCGTTTGCTGATAAGGCACAACTCAAAACAAGGAGAAACAACTGTAAACATCCTTCAACATCCAGAAGTTGGAATATATGAGTATGAATCTAAGAAAATTGAAAGTTTTGTAATTAGACCAAGAGGCAAGGGGACATTGAATGGTTTAAAATCAGGAAAGGTGTGTGCCGGGGTTATATTCTTTCATCATAATTATTCAATCTGTATGCTTAGCAAAATAATCCTAGAAACTGGATTATATGTAGCAAACGTGGCTTAAGGATTGAAGGAAGACTCATTAACAGTCCGAAACATGCAGATGATACAACATTGCTTGCTGAAAGTAAGGAGGACTTAAAATAATTATTGATGAAGATCAAAGATCACAGCCTTCAGTAGGGGTGTGCCTCAATGTAATTCAAAGAACAATTCTCATTGCTAGACCAATAAATAATATCATGATAAATGAAGAAAAAATTGAAGTTGTCAAAGACTCATTTTGCTTAGATCCACTACTGACACTCATGGAAGCAGCAGACAAAAAATCAAACTATGTATTGTGTTAGGCAGAACTGCTGCACAAGACCTCTTTAAAGTGTTCAAGAACAGAGAATTTAGTTTGAGGACTACAGTGCACCTAACCCAAGCTATGACATTTCCAATAGCCTCATATTCATTTGAAAGTTGGGCAATGAATAAGGAAGACCATGGGAGAACTGATACATTTGAGTTGTGGTGTTGGAGAAGAATATTAAAAGAACAATTGGCTACTAGAAAAACAAACAAATCTGTATTGGAAGAAGTACAGCCAGAATGCTTCTTAGAAGCCAGGATGGTGAGATCTCCTCTCTTATAATTTGGACATACTATCAAGAGGGACCACTTCTTGGAGAAACACATCATCGTTGGTAAAGGGGTAGGTCAGAAAAAAGAGGAAAACTTCAATGAGATGGCCTGGCACAGTACAGCAATAATGGATTCAAGCTTATCAGTGATTGTGAGGCTAGCACTGTATCCGGCAGTGTTTTGGTCTGTTGTGTCTATTATTGCTGTAAGTCAGAACTGACTCAATGGCACATAATTATGACAACAACACTTCTCCTCTGGAAACAGACTTGTCATTCCTTCACACACTTAATTCAGTCTGAAAACAAATTAACAAAGCCCTTAATCAGTTTCTCCATCACCACTAACTGAAAATTATGACAAGAACTCAGCTTGATTTATTGCAGTGATGTGGTCTATAAATAAGATATCCTAGCTGGAGCAGAAACCACAGAAGAGCAAAGTTTTATTGAAAGGATCCCAGAGAAGCCAGTTGTTGGAGCCTTTTAGGGTCTCAGAGGAGTGCAATGACACTCAGATGCATTCTACTCAGATGCACTCCACATTCTACCCTTTCTCTGACAATCTAATCCTGACACAGTAGTTAGAGCATGGTTAACCAGCATCTGGGAATAATCTAAAAATGGTGCTACAGACAAGGTAAGAATATAATGCTACCTTCAACCAAAGAAACCCAGTCTTTGTAAAACAGTCTCTCTTCACCCTCCTCACAGTCTGCTGAGCTCTCCATTCTATGCCCTAGAAACTTCTAACCTCATTTAGAAATGAGGTTGCAGGAGTGAGGAGAGCTCATGAGCACTGTCAACAACCTCCCTGGTATGCTACTCTCTGGAGGCCCAAATATAATACAAGTGTTTGGGTTCTAGGGTGGTCGTTCCACTGCTTATCTCTCATTTCTCCTGGTCATTGAGGGAGGCAGGACCTTTCTTTCTAGGGTATAAACCAGGGACAGCTTAATCAATACAGAAGGTAAGCACTTGCTTAAGGCATTAAAAATAATAAAAACTGTTTTCCAAAGCAAAGATTCATAGATGCTAAATATACCAGGAAGTGAGCACCACATTGGAAGGGAATTGACAAGGCAGTAAATGAAACTGATACCATTTTATAAATTTTATATATAACTTATTTTCCTTTTCATTTTGAACTGCTCAGGTATAACCTCACAATCAAATCTCTCTAACTGACCACATAAAAACACAAAGTGGCACTATAATTACATGATTTATGACATATCTTATCCTGGGCAAAGAGAACCAACATGCCTCTTCAAATTGACTATATCTTAGCTTTGTATTTGTACTGTGTTCTTTGTAAGCAGTCCATCAGGTATCAACAGTAGTCCAGTGAACTGAGAAGACACACTATCAAAGGATGGAAAGTGATTGTACAAGATTACATGTATTATATCAAGACAAAAAGTACTCATGGGGAACTGCCAAAAGTACACCAACAAACATCGCAGGGCAAATAAATGAAATTATTTCTGACTGCCTTATAAATACTATTTATTTTGGCTCTCTCAGGCCAAAGACAGGATTTTGGCTAGCGTAGTGGTTACAAATCGGGCTGGAAACCTTAAGTTCAGCAGTTCGAAACTACCAGCAGCTTCGCGGGAGAAAGATGAGGCGTTCTGCTCCCGTAAAGATTTACAGCCTCGGAAACCCTGTACAGGATCGCTATGGGTTGGAACCGACTCGACGGCACTTAACAACAACAACAACAACAAAATGAACTATAGAAACACAAATCAATGAAGAAATGTTAGTATTAGAAAGCTATTTTACAATGCATTGTTGTGGTTATTATAACAATTACTAAATATTAACTATCGTTTGAGGATGAAATTAAGTGTTTGGAAATTGTGTGCGTTTCCTTGAACGTGCCACTATGTGTCTATCAGTTTGTCATAATGTGGTGGATTATGTTTTGCTGTGATGTTGAAAGTGTTTCTTATCAACAGAGACATACAAGGTGAAGAGGTTTCAGTACAGCTTCCAGAATAAAACAGACTATGAAGGAGGAAATAACCATCCACTTCTGAAAGAATTGGCCACTGTAAACCATAGGAATACCAGAGGAGTATTGTCTGATATAGTGCCAAAACATGAGCCACTCAGGTTGGATGACACTCAAAATATGACAGGGAAAGAACTACCTCCTCAAAATAGAGGTGATCTTTAATGATGTGGATGAAGCAAAGCATCCAGGACCTTCATTTGCTAATGTGCTATAACTCAAAAGGAGAAGAAACCTGCAAATATCCAATAATAATTGGAATGTGGAGTATACAAAGTACGAATCTAGAAACACTGGAAATCATCAAAAATTAAATGGAATGTATAAAGATAGGTATGTTAGGCATTAGCAAACAGAAATGTACATGTCAATTAGCCATTGTAAATTAGACAAAGATATGGTCTACTATGGGAGCTCTGGTCGTGTAGTGGTTATGAATCGGGCTGCAAACCGCAAGGTCAGCAGTTTGAAACTATCAGCTGCTCCGTGGGAGAAAGATGAGGCTCTCTGCTCCCGTAAAGATTTACAGCCTCAGAAAACCTGTTCAGGGTCACTATGGGTCAGAACCGACTCAATGGCACTTAACAACAACAACACAGTCTACTATAAGGAGCTCTGGTAGTATAGTGGTTACGATTCAGGCTGCTAATCTCAAGGTTATCAGTTCAACACTATCAGCCATTCTGTGGGAGAATGATTAAATGATAAAACTTATCATCAGCTATGATATGTAATAAAAATTTTAGTATCATGACTCCACTAAAACCTACATAATCCAGTTCATCTCTTTTTGTTACAATAGCATACACCACATGCGCATTAAATTGCTAATATTATTATGTTATTTGTTTGTTATTGGTCTAACTCATAGCAACCCTGTTTAGGGTTCCTGACAATGGCTGATGGGCTTAAGCGACAGACCTTGTGGTGAGTAGTCTAGTACTTATCCTATAGCACACTAGGGCTGTAAGATTATTACGATGTTGTTGTTAAGTGCTGTTGACTCAGCTCCACCTCGCAATGACCGTGTATAGGGTTTCCAAGGAGTAACTGCTGAGTGTGAGTTGCTCACTTTGCGATTAGCAGTCCAGTGCTTTTCCTACCATCACATCTAAGAAGTTACATTATGGACAGATAAGGCACGCACACACAAATATACATATGTGTATGGGTATATCAGGGTATGTGTGTGTATATGTAAAACCCACTGTCATCGAGTTGATTTTGATTCATAGCGATCCCATAAGACAGAATATAACTGCTCCATAAGGTTTCCAAGACTGTAAATCTTTATAGAAACATACTGCCTCATCTTTCTCCCAATTACTGGCTGGTGAATTATAATTGCTGACCTTTTAGTTAGCAGCCCAATGCTTAAACTACTGTACCACAAAGGTTTCCTAGATAAGATATCTAGATACATACATGTATAGATGGATACATAGAGATATATAACTCACATACCCCATTTGAGTAAGCAGAGTAGGGGGCATCATAAAATTAGTGTTTAGGTCCCTCTCATACCTTAATCTAATCTTGGGTATAGTTCAATCTACTCCAATAATAATATTTCCCTGCTATCAACTGACAAAACCCTCTAAACAAATTTCTCTTTCCCTGTACTCTTTTATGTGTTTTGACAAATTCCTACCAATGACTTTCAAGGCTTTGTCTCAAATTTTGCCCAATCTATCCATGTCTTTCCACCCTCATGGCCACCTCCCTGGCCTGAGCTATAGTCTCCTCTCCCTTGAGCCCTTGAACCAGCCCTCTCGCTGCCTCCCAGACCCCTCCTCTCTTCCTCTCCATGCAGCCAGAGGTCTTCTGTGGCAGCCAGAGATCTCCTTGCAAAACTTAATCTCTGAGTTTGCCATTCCCAAATTCATAACCCTTCAGGGGCTTCCCACTGCTTTTCCAGCATTCTATAGTGAATGACCATAATTTTTCCCCCAATCCATTAGATACTGAAACTTTTATAAAATTCAATAAAATTAATTACTTAAAGATTTATTTAAAAGGCATACAAAATACAAGATTCCACAGGAAAAAAATTACACTGTCAAATTGCAACAAAAGCATATACTCAATTTCTGTGCCTATCTCAGCACACACCTATCTATAATTAACAGTTTGGGGATAGCCCCAGTGCCCCAAGTGTTCTTTGAGTCATACTAAACTACTAGCATCAGACAGGTCTACCTGCCAGCACCTCCGATCTCTGATCATAGGCATCTTCTCTTCACTCTTTCTAGGACCATGACTCTCACTCACCCTCTTCTACCTCCTACTTCTTGCTTTCTGCTGTCTTGTGGCTTTTTAATATGCTTTTCCCTTTCTTTAGATCTTGATTCCTTTTTCTAATGACTCATCCTTTATTTAACTTGTCTTTCTGATTATCATTCATAAATAATCCCTCTGGAAAGCCTGCTCTGACCTCCCTCCTCCCCCTCCACCTGCCCCACACAGACTGGGTCAGTTCAGTTATTATTTACTTTCATAGGAACACATTCTGTTCCTCCGGTGCAATTATCTCATTTTGTATTTATTCATTCATTAGAAGACTTACTTGCTTAATATTTGTCTTTCTCACTATACTTTGAGTTCCACAAGTGGAAGGACTGTATTTCTCCTTATCTATCAAATCCTCCCAGCAGTCAACATATTGTCTGGGAACATTATAACAACCAAGAACAATTTGGTGAATGTAAAAATGAAATGTCTGAATTGCCTCTGTTTCATCATTGTCCTCCTTTTCTTACACACAGTGTAGTTCCTTCAATTCATGTGGCTTGCTAAGGTTTCATTTCTACAAACATCTCCCACTGGTTCCTCATGCTTGCTTGACACCCCTCCACATCTCACTGAGTTCACACATACTGGGACTCCTCCCTACCCATCTGTTATTTCTGCTATATACCACTCCCATTACAGTGTTAGCATTCTCTAAACAAACATTCACATTAATAAAAACAGGGGATCACTTAGATATATGTTTTGCCAAATGAGGTTTTAGCCACATCTCCCCAACACACATGCCTTCTCAGATAGGCGGTTATACAGGGTAGCCCCGATTACAATGTGATGAATCCAAAATAGTGGAATTACAGGCATTGAAGACAGGCTGGAAGGATATGGAATATTGAAGGGTGCTTCCTTTTACTAGCCTTGATTTCTAATACAGAGGCAAAGACTGATACATTAAGAGACATTGCTTCTTATAGACAAGAAGGGGAAGGGGAATGGAAGAACAAGGTAGATTGGAGAACATTAAGGCAGGTTTGCATGGGCTAAGTGGGACAAAGGTAAATAGTGATGTATGCTCAACCTTGGAATAACAGGGTTCTGGGATACAGGGATTGAGGCATGGTTTGAATGGGTGAAAGAAGAGAAACAATGTTAAGATGTTTGACTGTCTTATGAATTTTGGCTTCCTTTGCCTACTATTGTTAAATAGACACTTGAGGGGGAGAGAAAAGAATAGCCAGAAACATCACTATAGAAAGCTTGTAAGCCTGACTTCAGCCTATAACTGTTTGGAATACCTAAAATGGGGCTAGACTGTGGCCAGGAAAAGAAGCTTCCTGTGGAGCCTTGGCATTGCATAAGATGGTAGGTGGAATGCTGATCCCCATCCAGAATCTTCTGAAGTGGGAAATTTCCACTTGAAAAGACAAGCAGACCAGCCTGGAGCAGCTAGAGGAACAAAAGATACTTCTTGAAAGAAAGACTACCAGGAACAATTGAAAACAATAACAGCAGGCTGATTGACTACTACAAGAACATGCAAGTTGTTCACTGGGGAACCATCAAGGCAAGCAATCAAGTCCCCTAGAAGCAATACCCTCTTCCAAGACTGAAACTCAAAGGAATACATGAGCAGGCATGTAATCTTGCTGGTGATCACATTGATGTACCGATAAGAGGAAGTAGGGGGAAACAACAGTGAAGTTGTAAACTAAGTAAACTAAATCTGACCACATACAATAGACTCCTGTCAACCTGAATTGTGACCTGGGTGGCCAGCAGTATAGCAAGACCTGGGGACACTTGAGCCCATGGACAGAGTCATAGTCACAGAGGACTAGAGCATACAGTGAAGTGTCCAGCTGATGTGAAATGAGGAGAGATGCACAAGAATGCCCATACTTGCAAATGGGTATTTGACCTAGCTTCAATGGCTGGATGATCAGAACTTGACTAGAGGAAGAAAAAAGATGAAAAAGAGTGTAATCCACTACAATTTGATGAACTTAACCTGTACTTATGGCTGTAGTAGCATAAAAAAGGGAACGAATCTCTACAGAAAGAATCATTCCCACCCCCTCTGTACGTAGGGTTCACAGGGATGGGTAACTTAGACATCAGCTACCCAAAATGGGAGGGCAAAACAGGCACAAAGTGACTTGTTCACAAGTTTTCAAGAGGGAGCTTAGTTTGAGAAGGTGCAGGGGAAGGTAGAATCTCTACTGAGTGATTTCCAATTGTCTAGATGGGACTAGTAAAAGGAGATGGGGATCAGACTCTTGTGGTTCAATAGTGAATAATTGCTATCAGGACTGACTGTGAATGTTGTAAATGTAAAGGTTGACATTTTGTAATAAAAGGAAGGGAGTGGTTGATCTTACAGCCCAGGAGCAGAGGACCCTGGGATATTCAAAGGAGAAGAGCAGAGGGTGGGACTGACCCTATCAAGAGAAGCAGTGATGCCGGAGATGGAGACAGCGATGATGACATGAAGAGATGGAGTGGCTGGGGTCTCTAGACTCAAGAAGGGAGCAGGGCTGTGTGCTGGCAGCCAGCAGGCAGGCTGCCATGCAGAGTATACTCTTTGGTTGTTTGAATGGTTATATATTCCTGAATACTTCAGTGTACATGCAAAAAAAAGAAAGAAAGAAACCCAGAGGGATTGCTGTTGGATGATGATTCATTGAGGGGATAAAAATCATTCCACTGAAATGAAATGTGATAGAATGAATGTAAAGCTGATGCTTTCCCATGTAAACCATCACTCAGTTCACACAAAAAAACATTTTTTTTAAAAAAGGGCATTGTTTCTTTTTGATTAAAAAAAAAAAAGTCACTTATTCACTGTCATCAAATGAGCCCCCAATTCATGACAGTCCCATATAATAAAATGTTACGCAGTACTGCACCATCCCACGATTGTTTGCTTATTAGACCATTGCGATCTACGGAACTTTCATTGGTTGCTTATTAGAAGTATATCACTGGTCTTTCTCTTAGTCTGTCGTCATCTGGAAGCTCCACTGAAACTTGTTGAGCACCACAGCAACAAGCAAACCTCCAAGGACCGATGATGCTGGCTGTGTATGAGTTGGATTCACAGGGAATTAAGACAAAAATTCTACCACTGAATCAAAACAACCTTGTTGTTGTTGGTAAATGCCATTGTGTTGGTTCTGACTCATAGAGGCCCTGTACTGGGTTTCCACGGAACAACAGGTGCATGTGAATGACTGACCTTGGGGTTCACAGTCCACTGCTTATCCTAGAGTGCTACACCAGGAGCAACCATAGCTATAAGAAAAAAGAGTTCTGAACTAGGAGAAGAATGACCTGACCTTAGCCAATGACCTGCTATGTGATTTAGACAAGTTACCTCCCCTCTCTGGGCCTTGTTTGTGCCATCTATAGGACAACATTGATGTGATCGTCTCTAGAATTCACAACAGAAGCATTCCACAGATGAGTAGAACACTATGATTTTCAAAAGCCTATATGAGATCGCAGTGTCATCTTGAATCATTTTACTGATTCATTCAACAGATGTTTATTGAACAGCTTCTTAGACATATTCAGTGCTTAGGTTAGAAGAATGATAAAGACAGATGCAATCCCTGCCTTTATGGTCTAGAAGCAGCAGCAGATGCTAAATAAATAATTAATCTAATTAATTAATAACTGTAATTAAAGCTGTAAAGGAAAAGTGTAAGGTTTCAGGGGAGTCTATAAAGGGAAACACATTAGAAAATACAGGATTTGGGATGGCTGCCTCAAGGAAGTAACATTTGGACTGAAAAAGTTTTGCATGTGTCTGAAACCAGAAGTTCACAAATCATCTCATTTAGCTGCATAATACATGCAAGTTAATAAAGCAATTGTGATCACCCCTTTTTTAAACTGCTGGGACAAAGACTCTTGCTTACTTATAAGGCCCTTTACATATGACTCCACCTCACCCCCACCCCATCCACACCATCTTGCTCATGAAGATGTACCTCTCCTGCATTGCCTTTATTACAATTTTATTTTCACATTCTATGCAAATCTGCTGCACAGGAACTTTTTAAAGTATTGAACAGCAGAGATGTCAGCTTGAGGACTAAGGTGCACCTGACCCAGGCCATGGTGTTTTCAATAGCCTCATATGGATGCAAAAGCTGGACAGTGAATAAGGAAGATCGTAGAAGAATTGATGCCTTTGAGTTGTGGTGTTGAAGGAGAATACCGAAAGTGCCATGGACTGCCAAAAGAACCAACAGATCTGTTTTGGAAGAAGTGCAGCCAGAGTGCTCCTTGGAGGCCAGGATGGCTAAGCTTCATCTCTCCTACTTTGGACATATTGTCCGGAGGAAACAGTCGCTGGAGAAGGATGTCATGCTTGGTAAGAGGGTCAGAGAAAAAGAGGAAGACCCCTAACGAGATGGATTGGCCAGGTGGCATCATTGATTGTGTCAAGTGTGGCAGCAGTAGTGAGGTTGGCCCAGGATCGGACATTGTTTCGTTCTGCTGTGCATGGGGTCGCCATGAGTCGGTTCGGACTCGATGGCACCTGACAACGACGATGATGCCTCTCTCACTGGAGGACACAGACCAACTTTCTTTTCTGCATCACAGCATACCCAGCAATGAGCACAGGGTGATTGAGAATTAAGAGTGTGATTGAGAATGCAAGCGAAATGGTTTCCATGAAGAAATATTTCCTTTACCATGAGACAAGAAACATGGGATGGTGTCTAGCTACCATTTATGAACATTTGCATCATAGACTACAGTGAAGAATCTTGACCAGAAGAGTAGAAAAACACAGACTAAAATGCCAAATATTTGTGGAATCCAGAGCTTATGGATCCATGAAGGCTGACTGAATCCTCCAAACTGTTTCTCTGACATAATCTTTAAACCTTTAACCAAAAATATCCCATGAAGTCTTCTATAAACTAAGCAATAAGTAAGTTAACTTAGTAAAGAATGTTTGCCTTGAACATCATTCTCTCTTGAAGAACCACCTATGTGGAATCAAATTGACCAACATAACTCAAAAGTTCAAACAGAAAGCTTAGTGGGAAGTTAGGCCACGTTAATGGGGAAGAACAGTTCACAACTTGAAGAATACAGTCAATGCCACTCTTCATATATGTAGAAACTACTGAATTGGTGTTGATGTTTTACTGTGTTTCTTTTCAACAACAGCAACAAAGTGTGGTTGAAAGAGCAAATAAATATCCACTTTACAGATGGGAAACTTGAGGCCAAGTGAGGAGGTACTCTATCCTCCAAGTCCTAAGTGAGCAAGAATCACAGATTCGTCTCAAACCTAAGCACAGGGCTGGAAAGGGAGATGGAGGAAGACAGATGAACAAGTTATCTTCCTACAACCCTCCTAGACCTGCCGCCTTCCCTCAAGAGCATCACTTTATCTGTTGTATATTTTAAAACACTGGACAAGAGTTAATTAAAAAGAAAGGATTCTACAGTTAAATTCTCACCCACAGATTTCTAAGTCAGTCAGACTGTAAGCAAATTGCCCCAACATAGGAAGACTCGGGTCCATTTGCCGTAGGCTTGTTCTCATCAATGAACAATGACAAGGCTGGGCTGGGGGTCTGATTTAAGGGTGGAAGAATGTTTTTTGGGTTTTTTTTTTTTTTGCTTTGTAGAAGGAAGAAGTCAGCATGCCTAGCTTCCACTGCACTGCCCATCCTGGGGTGTGTTAGAAGTAGTGCCAGCCTGACACATGTACTGAAAGAGCTTTATAGTGTATCACTGATTGATAACCCGTATCAGCTCTCAGTAAAATCAGTGAACAACAAACCTTTTCTAAGCACCTTTGCTGCTCATGTGTTGGGAGTGACATGGGATGTACACAGGTAACCAGACAAGGACCCAAATATAAAGCACCAGGCAGAGCATCAGTTTTCAGGACCACAGACCAGATCAGGAATAGGAATGGAAGTCAATCATTCATACTGTGAGACTGGGCTGTTCTCATAACCACACTGAGATGAGGCTTAGTCCTCAGAACTGATTCTGATCCAGTTCTTAGAGCTGAGATCAAAGAAAAGAACTTTCTGGGATTGAGTGCAAGGTTATCTAATTGACTGATGTATCCCTAATATCTGGCATAATCATTGGTTAGCATTTGCACAGTAGTTAAGAGAAAAAGAGGAGAAAGTAGTACTGGCAGTGAACCCAGAAGTTTATCATAATAGAAATCTTGGTCATTATTAATTAAATATTTACTTAGTACCAGCACTGTGTTAGTATTTAACACTCAGAATAACCCTGAGAGTAATATATCACAATCCTCATCTGATCGTTGAGAAAATTATGGTATAGAGTAGAGGGAAATGTGCCCAAAGGTACCATGCCAGGGGATGGTGGAGCTGGGATTTGGCTCCAAGTCTATCTGATCCCAAAGTTCTTAACTACCAGGTTTTTCACACAACACATTTAACAAGTTGAAGCTAAAGGAATACAAAACATTTGGGTAAAGGAAGGGGGGAAAGGATGCTGTTCTTGGGAACTGGAAATACTGGTAAACAATACCGAACCTATAATGAACTGTCAAAAGAAGTCTTCGAAGAAATAGAACCAGAATATTCCTTAGAAGCAAGCATGACAAGTGACTTTGGTTCACTTACTTAGGACATTTCATCAGAAAAGACCAATTGTGACAAAAGAATATCAGTTTTTGGCAAAATAAAGGGCCAATGAAAATGAGGATACTCCTCAATGAGGTAGACTGGCATAGTGTTCACAATGAACTCAAACATACCAAGGAGATGACATGGGACCAAACAATGGTTTATTCTGTTATACATAAGGGGGCCCTGAGTTGGAAAAGATATGATGACAACTAACAACAATAACAAGGTATAAAATGGAAATAAAAGTAGGAAACTGTTTTAGGTTAAACAGCACCATTTCCTTCAAAGAAACCATCCTTCACTCTCTTTATTAAGCAAGGCTTCCTTGCAATACACTTTTGAATCACTCGTCCCTTCTTTGTAGCATCTTCTAGTGTTTTAATTAAACAAAAATTGGTGGGAACATTTATTTAAGTATCCGTCTCTCCTGATGGAGCATAAGGTCTATGAGAGACAATGTTGTGTCTATTTGCTATTTCTGAGACTGTGACATAGTACCTTGCACATAGTAGGAACTTAGTAATTATTTGTTGAATATGTGAGTCAATTAACTAACTAATTGATAAGACATGGGATAAAAAAATATTCTGATGGCATATGTTAAATAATAAAAGGAGATGAACATAAATGGAGCAAGATTAAAAAGCTACCCAAAGACAAAGGAGAAGTATTTCATGATGACGTTGCAGGTAATAGGGAGCCACTGTAGATTCTTGAGCTTGTCTGAGTAAAAATAGAGTGGTCAGATTGTGATGCAAAGTGGATCAGCTAACGGAGAAACTGATGCTCTCGTCCAAATATAGATCTTCAAAACAGAACCAATTTTGAGAAGTGACAGGGATCTTGGGATGGTGGCAGTGAGACTACAAAGAGTCACACTAAGGAAACATTTGGGTAAATGTTCTATCCAGATATTTTTCATCCAAAGTTAATAAGCAGTAAGATGCACAAATCTGGATCAGAGGAGGAGACAGGAAGTTATCTGGCTTTACCTGCCTCTATAAACTCTACTTTCTCCCTTTATAGAAACTGTAGAAAATGAGATTCACTGAAACTTTGGTGATGCTGAATAAGTGTAGAAAATGTACTCTGTTATTCCTTTTGTTTCTAAGCCCTGTGCATGAATAGCTAGGATTGAACAAAACACATGTTTCCCGAGATTTTCAGAAGGCTCTGAGCCATTTCCCAATGAATCATTTACTTGTTCATGTCTGTAAACCTACAGTTCCAGATCATTGAACATGGAGCAGAGAGGCTCTCAGGGCCCTACCCCTTCCTCTTTCAAAAAAGAATCCAGGAGGGGACCCATTGAATCGACAGGGAACTGCCAGAAATTCAAGTCATATTCATAAGAGGAAGTGCAAGGAAGAATATCATTGCTCATGCCAGACAGATCTTGGCTAAAAACAGGGAATACCAGAAAGATGTTCACTTATGCTTTATTGACTATACAAAGGCTTTTGACTATATGGATAATGACAAACTGTGGATGACATTGCAAAGAATAGGTATTCTAGAACACTTAATTGTGCTCATTAGGAACCTGTACATAAACCAAGAGGCAGTTGTTAGAGCAGAACAAGAGGTTTAAAATCAAGAAAGGTGTGTGCTACAGTTGCATACTTTCACCATATTTATCCAATCTGTAAACTGAGAAAATAATCTAAGAATCTGAATTATATGAAGAAGAGGATATAATATGTATATTATACAACCTTGTTTGCTGGAAGCAAAAAGGAATTAAAATATTTAATGATGAATATCAAAGACTATAACTTTTAGTATGCATTGCACTTCAATGAAAAGTAAACAAATATCCTTACAATTGGACCAATAAATAACATCATGATAATGGAGAAAAGATTAAAGCTGCCAAAAACTTCGTTTTGCATGGATCCACAACCAACGCTCATGGAAACAACAGTCAAGAAATCAAATAACTATTGCATTCAGCAAATCTGCAAAATACACTTTTAAAGTGTTAAACAGCAAAGACATCAATTTGAAGACTAAGGTACACCTGACACAGGTATTTTCAACGGGTTCATATGTATGTGACACTTAGACAATTAATAAAGAAGAATTTATGCAATTGAATTATGATATTGGAGAAAAATATTAAAAGCAATGTGGACTTTCATCAGAACAAAGAAATCTTAGAAGTGCAGCCAGAATGCCCCTTTTAAACCAATGGCAAGACTTTATCTCTCATACTTTGGACATGTTATCAGGAGGCTCCAGTCCCTGAAGAAGCACATCAGGTTTGATAAAATGGAAAGTCAGTGAAAAAGAGGAAGACCCCTAAAGAAAATGATTGATGTAGTGGCAACAACAATGGGCTCAAAGAGAACAATTGTGAAGATGGTGCAGGATGAGGCAATGTTTTGTGATGTTGTGCAAAGGGTCACTATGAATCTGAACTGACTCAATGGCACATAACAACAACTAGTACTACTTTGCCAAACATGATGTTCTTCTGCAAGGATTAATTACTCCTGTCTCATGTCCAAAGTAGGTAAGAAGTCTTAACTTCCTCATTTCTAAGGACTATTCTGGATGCACTTCTTCCAGATGTTCATACTTCTAATAATCCACTGTAAATTCAATATATTTGCCAACATCATAATTCAAAGGCATCCATTTTTCTTTATCTTCCTTATTTGTTGTCTAGTATTCACATGCATTTGAGGTTATTGAAATATTATGACTTGGGTCCTGCACACCTTAGTTCTCAAAGTGGTATCTTTGCTTTTTAACACTTTAAAGAACATAATACATTGGAAATACAAAAAGATGATCAGTAAAGCTAAGCAGAGACAACAGGATGGACAATCTGGTGAGTCCAGGGAGATAGCTAGAGACCAGATTATGATGGGTCTTATCATTATATTTTCAATAGCCTCATACGCATGTGGAAGTTGGACAATAAATAAGGAAAGTCGTAAAATTGATGCATTTGAGTTATGCTGGAGAAGAATATTAAAAGTACCATCGACTTCCAGAAGAACAAATAAAACTGTGTTGGAAGAAATACAGCCAGAGTGCTCCTTAGAAGCCAAGATGACCAGACTTTGTCTCTCATACTTCAGACACATTCCCTGGAGAAGGGCATCTTGCTTGGTAAAGAGGATGGTCAGTGAGAAAGGGGAAGACCCCAATGAGATAGATTGGCATAGTGGCAGCAGCAATGGGTTTAAGCATAATAATTTTGAGGATGGTGTAGGACAGGGTACTGTTGTCTCCTATTGTGCATAGGGTTGCTAGGAGTCAGAACCTACTGGATGGCACCTAACAACAAATTGGCCATGTCTAGGAGCATGATTTCACTCTGAGGAAATTACTAGCATGATAGAGAACCCTGAGGAAGGGAGTAGATTATAAATTCTGCTTTAGACATATTCAACTTGAGGTACATTTGAGGCATCTAGAGAGAAATATAAATTTGGTAGTTGTAGATACATATTTGGAAATCCTGGTGTGGCACTGTTGGATAAGCACTGGACTTAGAACCCCACGCTTGGCAGTTCAAGCCCACCAGCTGCTTCTTAGAAGCTCTACATAGAGTACTTATGAGTCAGAACCAACTTGATAGCACTTAACAACAACCTATGCATATTTGAGGCTTAAAATACACATATGAAAATTATTGGTGTTAAATAAGTAATTGAATCACAGGGAAAAGAAGAGAGTACATGAGAAGTGAGAAGAGAAGGTCTATAATCGGATCTTGCAGAACTCAATGTTTACCCATTCAATTCCTCTGCTTCAAAAGACTCTCCTTTTAAAAATAACAATGCCAGTGGTGATAGGCAGCTACATTTATTCAGTCTTAGTGCACTTCAGACAATATGTATAAGTCAGCTAATTTAACTTACTCTTTATCATACTATGCAAGGTATGTCCAAATATTCTTGTCTCCATTCTGTTGTTGTTGTTTTTGTTAGGTGCCATAGAGTCAGTTCCAACTCAGAGCAACCATTCTACAAATGTGGAAATTGAGACTTAGAAAATATCTAATTTGTTCAAGATCACATAGCTATAAATGATGGGTTTTAAGTGAATACATATCTAATTTCAACAAGATTCCTCTTGGTTTGCCTTCACTGGACCCATTACAGTCATGACACAAAAATAATTAGTACTGAACAGAAAAAGTATAAGCAGTGAGTTTAGCCAGTGTAAGGGCCCTTGAGTGTAACAGGAAAAGATGCCAACCAAACTCCTACAGCTAGCAGCACAATCCAGTGTTCACCCTCATGTAAATGTCAGTATCTCTGTTATGCCCTGTTTCCTCCCCAAATTAGTCCTCTCAGCAATATGAACAATAGATGTAATGACTTTGTCCTCAGCTGACCCATTAGAAGAGACAACATATACCAAACCCATAGGGGTTCCTGTGACAGAGCAGAACACATTGCAATCCAAAGACCAAACACTTACTCCTCTTTGGCACTACATCCATTACTTAGAATCTCTCTGATACCATCCCTGAGAAACAGGAACAGTAATATGCTTACTTCTTAGGTTATTTTGAAGATTAAATGATGGGATGTTTGAGAAACAGGTCTGCAAACAGACAATGATGATGGAATCAAACTTATATGTGAAAAATCTTGTTGCCTTTATAGATGAATTTTCACTTCTTAGGTCTATTTCAAGCACCAAACCAGACTATGTAGTATAAATTCTTGGGAATACAAGTAACAAATGGGGTCTATGAAGAAAGGTGGGTTTTTTGTTTGTTTGTTTTTAAGTGACATTAACTGACCTTAAAGAGAGAGATGAGATGTTGACCTAATAAATGACTTTTCCTACCAGAAAAATAGGATAATGAATGTGGAAAAGGTTCAGCCTTTAAAATTCACTAAGAAGTATGTCTTGGTGGTCCCAGACACCCTTATCATCATCATTCTTACCTGTCATGCTATCACTGTGCCACATGCTTAATAATATCAGCAATCATTGTAAAAGTAATTTTAGTATCTAGCATTTTATTGGCAAGTTACTGTGTGCCCGCCACTGTGGGCTAAGTACTTTATTTGCATTATTTCATTTAATCCTTGTTGAGTGAGAGGTATTGACCAGAGGAGAAATCTATGGTGTTGATGGAGGGGAAGTAGCAGGGTTAGCTAGTCAATGAATTCAGGGGAATATGTGCAAGTCACCATGAACTCATGATAAAATAAAGGAGTGTTCTGGGAGACACTTCAGAATAGCTATATTTGGGGAGCTCCAAAGAGAGATGGACAAACTATGAGTTTGGGCAAACAGGATTCAAACTTCAATAAATCTGCACTGTACACTCTGAATCACCATCTACCTTGAATGGGTTACAAAACAGTTCAATTTCTCCTCTAGTGTTAATTGAAGTAACAATTACCAGCATCACTAGCTAGAATATACAGTGACTAGGATCTTTTACATAGTGTACTAAGGACTTTTACACTTTAGTTTCATTAGATCTTCTCAACAACCTAATATGGTAAGCTTGGATGAGTTTGTTTGTTTGTTTGTTTTTCCATTTAATTATAAAGGAAGTGAGGCTTAGCAAAGTTTAGCAATTAGATCAAAATAACACAACTTATGAATGTTGGCACCAGGATTTGAATACAATTCTCTTGAAGCCCAGCCTTTGGAATGTAATCAAGACACTTACTCAGATTTCTCATCCAATCTGGCAAGTTCTCACCTCAGAAGGAAACATACCCATCAGGAATCATATATGTGGGGTGTGTCCGAAAGAATGCCTTTTTACAGGTTCAGATGAAGGTGAAACCCATGATCGATGGAGTCAGGCATACACAGACTGATCTTGTTGGCGAACCAATAGCGTTATCTGTGTTCTTTGGACATAGAGTAACTCAAAGATACTTATTTCACCCATCCATCATCTTCCAAAGAACCTTTGGTTCTCAAAGGGATTTCTGAATGTAAAAAATGGAAAACAAAGTGAAATCTGGACCATGACCACTTCCAAGAGGAAGCTAAACAGACTCACTATATAGGAAATCACAAGAAAAGAGTTCATGTGTGAGGCAAATACACCAAAGGAAGCAGTAAGAAACTTAACACAGAATTCACAGAAACAAAATCACAGGAGCTGTTTCTGTAGATTCAGTATTCCAAGCTTTAGTTTTCTTACAGAATCATGACCAATTTGGACTGGAAGATTTCTAAGTTGCTGTCCAGTTCTATGTTGTTGCTGTTCTTGTTAAGTACCTTAGAGTCGGTTCCAAATCATAGTGACTCTGCCCAGGATTTCCAAGGCTGTAAATCTTTACGGGAGCAGAATACCTCATCTTTCTACCACAGAACCCCTGGTAGTTTCAAATTGCTAACCTTGAGATTGCTAACCCAACTCATAACCACTGTTACCAGAGCTCCTTCCAGTTCTATGATACTGTAATAAAATACTAAGAAAGCTGACAAGTTTTTAGAAGAGTTAAGAAATGCATGCTTGGGAGAAGCACTGAGTATATTTGTCACATTACCATTCAATATCACCTCTCCCTATACAAAAAAGCAGACTGAAACTGTAGCTGTTGATTCCAAACATTCCTCCAAATGGCTTGATTTCCAAACCAATCCCCTTCCTTTCCTGCAAGCTTGAAATCAGAGAAAACATGGAGAGCAACTACTTTATCTTCTGAAGTTCTTGGGCTGTAGGCTTCACCATTCTGATCATCTCCAAAGAATCAGAGATGAATGACGATATGGGGGTTACCTGACTGACAAGTAAGATTTTGAATTAGATTTCATGAGAACTCTTTAGGGTGGATATCTGCTGTTTTTGCCTTCCCTGCTTATATTGTTGTTGTTAAGTGTCATTGAGTTGGTTCCAACTAGTAATTATCCTGTATAGGGTTTCGAAGGAGCGTCTAGGGGATTTGAACCATTGACCTTTTGGTTAACAGTCCAGTGCTTATCCTGCATCACCACATTCTAATAAAAGCAAACCAATCTTCCTTTAGGAACAATTCATTATCTCTCCATATGGATTAGAACAGTGTGGTTCCTGCCCACCATGTAGCTTTGGTCCAACTATAGAATATACCCTTTAACCAGTGAGAATATTGCATCATGAGCATGCAATGTAAACATGTCAAAGAGAATCTCCCTCATATGTGCTGATCTGTGGGGAAACAACTGCTTACTCTCTATTACAGTACTGGGATATAAGCCTGGAAGTATGTTACCATCTCTACGGCCCCTTTAGGAAAAGTCTGAGAAAGAAACCAACACAAATCAATGCCGGTCCTGGTCTCCAAGGAAGTAATATTGCTTACAGTACTGAGTAATCCCCTAGATCTCACCATACTTGAAGTTCAAATCTAGCTTCTTGTCTTTTCATGATGTCATCCAGCAATTTTTCTTCACTAGATAAAGCTGCTATCTGTAACTGAACAATGTCTTTATTACTACATCTTTTATTTTGATGTTGTTGTGGTTGTTAAGTGCAGTTGATTTGGTTACGACTCATAGGAACCCTCTATATGGTTTCTGAGGAGCACCTGGTGTTTATCCTACAATGTCACACCAGATAACAAGTTTTTATTAAACATTAAATGTGTGGACTACATAATGTAGTGGTTAAGCAAAAGCAGAAAATTGGAAGACAGTTATCTGGCCAACTGATTGCAAGAGATCTATATTTGCGCCCATTCCAAAGAAAGGTGACCCAACAGAATGCAGAAATCATCAGACAATCTCTTTGATATCCCATGTGTGTAAAGTTTTACTAAAGGTAATATAGAAATGGCTGCATGCATACATTGACAGAGAACTTTGAGAGGTTCAAGTCGGATTCAGAAGAGGTCATGGAATGAAGGATTGTTGATGTCCAATGGATCTTGGCTTAAAGCAGAGAATACCAGAAAGACGTTTAACTGTGCTTTATTGACTATGCAAAGACTTCCGATTGTGTAGATCATGACAAACTATGGACAACATTGTAAAGTATGAGTATTTCTGAACACTTAATTGTGCTCATAAGGAATCTGTACATGGACCAAGATGCAGATGTTTGAACAGAGCATGGGAACACTGAATGGTTTAAAATTAGAAAAGATGTGTGACAGGGTTGTATTCTTTCAACACACTTATTTAACTTATATGCTGAGCAAATAATCCGAGAAGCTGGGTTATATGAAGAAAAAATGTAGCATCAAGATTGGAGGAAGACTCATTAACAACATGCGATATGCAGATGATACAACCTTGCTTGCTGAAAATGAAGAGGACTTAAAACATTTACTGATTAAGATTAAAGACCACAGCCTTTGGTATGGATTACATCTCAATGTCAAGAAAACAAAAATCCTTACCACTGGACCAATAAACAACATTCTTATCAACGGAAAAAGATTGAAGTTGTCAAGGACTTCATTCTTCTTGGCTCAACTATCAACACTCATGGAAGCAGCAGTCAAGAAATCAAATGACGTACTGCATTAGGCAAATCTGCTGCACAAGAACTTTTTAAAGTGTTGAAGAGCAAATATGTCAGCTTGAAGACTAAGGTGCACCTGACCCAAGCCACGGTGTTTTCAATAACCTCATATGTATGCCAAAGCTAGACAGTAAATAAGGAAGACTGTAGAAGAATTGATGCATTTGACTTATGGTGTTGGTAGAGAATATTGCTAGTGCCATGGGCTGCCAAAAGAACCAACAGATCCATGTTGGAAGAAGTGCAGGCAAAGTGCTCCCTGGAGGCCAGGATGGCCAAACTTCGTCTCTCATACTTTGTACATATTACCAGGAAGGACCAGTCGCTGGATAAGGATATCATGTTTGGTAGGTTGGAAGGTCAGATAAAAAGAGTAAGACCCCCAATGAGCTGGATTGGCAAGGTGGCAGCATCGGTGGACTCAAACATGGCAAAAATAGTGTGGTTGGCCCAGGATCAGGCAGTTTCATTCTGCTGTGCATAGGGTTGCTGTGAGTCAGTACCGATTCGATGGCACCTCACAACAACAACAAGCAAAAGCCATAGATGTCATGGTCATGTCAAATGAGTACTTTACATGATTGATATTTCGAGGTTCTTCAAGTTGTTATTGTTGCTAAGTGCTGTGGAGTTGGTTCCGATTCATGCCGACCCTGGATTGGTTTCTGAGGATCAGCTGGTCGGTCTGAGTCATTGATCTTGTAGTTAGCAGTCCAGTGCTTGTCCTAGTAGTGAAATTCTATGATTCTTGGTAGAAAGAGCCATGAAATGCACTCCACATACCCCCACACTGTCCTCAACTTTCCTTCAGTGCATACTTGGCTTATCTCCTCAGGGTCTTCACTTTACACATAGTGTCTCATGCCAGTTTAGAGAAGCAAAGAATCTTTCCTAAGACCACACACAGCTAGGAAATTGCTCAAGAAGACATCAAGGAGACAGATTAAAATCTCTGTCCCTAACCACTCCCACTCTATTTATCCTAAACTTTGCTTCTCCATTTCCATTCCACCATCTTAGGCCAGTCCAACTATCATCTCTTTCCTGGACCACTACAACAGAGTCCAGCCTTGTGTCCCTTCTTTCAACACTGCATTTCCTAGGGTAAATTATCCCACAGAATAATCTTCCTAAAATGTAAACATTACTTGATTGTTGTTTACATCACTGGATTTCCAAATATACTTACACTAATGTCCAAACTCCTAGGATAACCAACAAGACCCAGAAGATCTGACCCTGGCTCTCACCTCTCATCATTCTCATCACCACCACTTCTGCTCTCTGAAGTCCAAATACCTGGATCATCTTCCACTTTTCAAACAACCAAGTTGTTTCCTGCCTCCAAACCTTTTCATGGGCTCTTACTCCAGTTCTCACCTTCTTAGTTTCTTTTTTTCCTCTGGGACTCAAATGTAATTTCCTGAAAACAGCCTTGACCTTAATCACCACTACCAAACTAATTTCATTCTCATAATCCTGCTTTTTTATTTCACTGCCCTTATCGTATTTTGATGTGATTTTGTTTATTTACTTATTTAAAGCAGTGACTTTCACTAGGATGGAAACTCCATGAAAATTGCAATTTAGTCCCCAGGGTATCTCAGCATGTAGCAGAGTAGTAAGTTTCTAGAATATGCCCAATAAACATTTGTTAGTTGAATGAATGAATGGAGGGATTCTTACTGAGCTCTGCTTAGGTTTCAGAAGAATAAATATTACCTGAAAGAAGACCCTATAAGATCTATTCTTGGTTGTGCTACATGAGAAGCATCATTATGCCCATTTTGCTCTGTAAAATGGAACTGCTATTGTGAAGCTGAATTAGAAAATCAGTTTGCCACAAACAAAATATCAGGAGAGAAAACAGAAGTTCTATAATATATGCCAGATATTACAAATTATTACTTGTAGATCCAGGAAGCCCCCTGGCCAGTTGCAACCATCAAAAAACTTTGATGGACTAAAATACAAACAAGATGGACTTTCTAACCTTTAGTTTTTAATGAAAAAAAAAAAAAATTGAGGAAAGATGATGAATGTTAAGGCAATCACAGCCAAAGATATATTACCTTCCATTGTTCTCAGCTCAGATCTATAGCTATTTTAGAAAGAAAGACTTGTTTATGAGGTAAATTTCATTTGTTTTGAATAAAGAACAATGTGACATTTTGACAATGTACTGTAAAATATGCCACATTTTTTAAACAAAGTGAGATATAATAAAAATGAAATATAAGATTTTGGGGAAAGGCTAAGATTACAAAATATCTCATAGTTCTTTATGCACTGCCCATAAACTTAAGAAAATAAATTTCCATTTTCTTGCACACAAATGTAAATTATGACATACCAAAACCCAAACCCATCTGTAGTAACATGAAGTTACTTGATATGACTTGTCTATCCAAAATCCTCTTAACTCCCACCAAATACAAATAAGGTATACAAAACTCTAACTCTGGGATTGGTTAGTTTTGCCATCCCTCTAGGTGTAAAACACCTCACAAACAGGAACAGACTAACCTAGGACCATCAAGAAAGAAGAGCTGCGAATGCAGAGCGAGGAACAACAGTGGCAGAGGCAGCTGGTACGGAGAGACAGAACAGTCATGGGCTTTCCAGTCCCTGGACGGAGTAAAGCTAAGTGCTTATGGGCATTAGGCCATCTTGCAAAATATGTCCTTTGGGCATTTGCACACTGGCTAAAGGAGCTTTACAACCCTTGCCCAAGTCAGAGGCCAAGGGGCAGAGAAGAAATTTTCCTGACTGGAATACTACTGCATCCTGAGCTGTTTCTGATTCTGAATTGCAGTCTATTCACTTTCTTAATAATCCCCATAATTATGAGTATTGTCTATGAGTTCTGTGTGACCATTGCAATGGGTTATCTAACCCAGATATGAAGCAGAAGGTGCTGTAGGAGGGATGATTATTGTCAGAGTTGTTGTTGTTGTTGTTGTTAAGTGCCGTCGAGTCGGTTCCGACCCATAGCAACCCTGTACAGAGTAGGGTAGAGAAAGTTGAAGGGTGGAGGCATGTCCTACCTCTACCACTAGGGAATCTGTCTTGGGTTGATTTTGAGTTTGATTCTCCATCCCCCTTGTGAAACCGGAGGAAGTCAAACATGGTCTCCCTGGCAATTTTGCACCATTGCAAACAAGTTGATTCCAACTTATAGCAATCCTATAGGATAGAGTAGAACTGTCCCGTAGGGTTTCCAAGACTATAATTTTTATGGAAGCAGCTGCCAAAGCTTCTCCTGTGAAGTAGGTCTGAACTGCCAAACTTTCAATTAGTTATTGAGCTCCTTTTATCAAAGCAAAGTTTTTTTTAAGCACGATTGAGTTGTTTCTGACTCATAGTGACGCTGTGTAGGGTTTCTGAGGAGCAGATGCTGGGTTTGAACCACAGTCCAGTATTTATTCTACAGCACCACACCAGGACTTCTCTATCAGAATATAACCCTGGAAAATTCTTAGAAAATATGTCACTGAGAAGCCCAAGGTCTAGAGTAGAAATTATAAAAAAAACCAAGCCAGATTCCCAGTGCACACACACATGAACAAGTTTCCCTGCCCAAGGAACAGGTTGGTGTGGCCCTGGCTCCATGCCTTCCTCTAAGACTGGGTGATCTTAAAAACGGATAAGGTAGCCTGAAACAGGGATAAAACAGATCAGACAGAGTCCCCATTGAGCATTAGCAATGAGTGGTCTTTACAATGTATCAGAAACAGAAAATACCTGAATATAAGGAGCTCTGGTAGCAAAGTGGTTATTAATCAGGCTGCAACCCATAAAGTCAGCAGTTCAAAACTACCAGCTGCTCCACATGAGAAAGATGAGGCGTTCTGCTCCCGTAAAGATTTACAGCCTTGGAAACCCTGTACAGGGTTGCTATGAGTCAGAACTGACTTGATGGCACATAACAACAACAAGCCAGTGCCTAGTAAAAGGCTTCCCTGAACACAGTCAACCCAGAGCGAAAAACATACAGTTTAGCAAAGAACAGCAACTCACATGCCTAACCCTCAACCAGAGTAGTTAAAACACTGGATACAATCAAATAACCTAAAGTAAAACCTTGTAACCCTCATGTACCTACTATGTGATCTTGTGCACAGCTTCAATGTAAACTAGAAACAAATAGTAGTACCTGCATCATGACAATGTTAGAAAAGAATCCATGTAATGCTCTCAGCATTGTACCAAGCATATAATAAATGCTCAATAAGTGTTGCTAATATCATCATCACCACCACCACACCACCTGTCACGTGACCACACCACATCATAGTTGCCTCCTCTTCCTTTCAAGCACTGCCAACCCTAAGATATTCCTCTGCTTTGTTCCCAGCTCCTCAAGAACTGCAGCTCTCAAGAACTGCAGGACCCAGAACACATCATGCTTCTGACATAAATCAAAGGCAAATGATCTTCTTTTACCTACTCATCCTAACAGATCAGGAAAGCTACCTCAACAGAGACAAATACAGCTTCAAAATGTGTTCTCCAGTATATATCTCAAACCAGAATTTGGAGTAGAAGAGAAATTTCAGAGATGACTCAATTCAGCTACCTTAATTTACAGCTAGGAAAACTGAGGTCCAAAAAGGAGAATTTTCCGATTAGGGAAAGAGAAATGCTGACCTTGAGATGAGACAAAACTAGCACCCAGAAATCATGACTACAAAGCCAATGCCATTTTTACTTTAGTGGAATAACAGAAGTCAGACAGTAGTAGCAATCTGCCCTGGGTGTGGACAATAAGGAAGTGTAAAATCTGTAGAGGGTTTAAAAACAATAAGAATTTTTTAAATTACAAAAAAAATGTGCTTTTTATTATCATATACATGAAATTCAAAATAAAACCAGGGATAAAATACAAATCCTACCCCAAACCCACACCACCCCCACATATGCACATGCCAAAAAAGTCTTTGGTTGGTCTATGACAAAAACAATTGCTAAGTCTGTTGTTGAATTTTCATGTAATATTTATGTAATATAATATATTGAATAATAATATTTATGTAAGCTTCAAGCACATGAGCTCATTTCTATACATTAATTGCAAGAGTAAATTCATGACAGTGTGCAACCATTTGAGCTCACTTCAGTCAGAGTTCCAGACTCCAACCCCTGTTGTACTACACATTCTTGAATTTAAACAGCAGACTTGAAAGAAAGAAGACTAGCACAGTGATCCTAAAGAATTAAAAACAACTTGAGATGCTTTAGTTCAGTCATTCTGTGATGTCTTAAAGTTTGTAATTGGGTTTACCACTTAAAACAGTATTTAAAAACGGAAGTATTTTTATTTATCAAGTGAAAAACATAGTTCACATAGGAAATATTCTACTGAATTTGCATATCATCTAAGTTAAATCC
>NW_006408575.1:6149883-6160351 GCF_000296735.1 Chrysochloris asiatica | reverse complement strand
TTTTTGTTAAGTGCCGTCGAGTTGGTTCCTACACATAGCGACCCTGTATAAGGTTTCCGAGGAGCAGTTGGTGAGCTTGAATCACCAACAACCTTGTAGGTCAAATTACTTTGGAGTCTGACACATTACCCCACAGCACCACACCAGCACTCCCATAATGGGAGTAATAATGGGAGTGGGTGATGTTAAATGATCTTCTCCAGGTGTCAAGTGTGTTAAGAATGCCACTGTTTTTGTTACATGATGAAGGATGGGGAAATTTTTCTTCCTTATTATTGTTATTTCTTCCATAGGAAACAGGCGTCATTATTATAAAGTCCCACACCTTTCTCCCAGCCCTTCTTCTCACCCTCCCCAAACATGAGGACTGACTCATCAGAATAAGAATTTAAACCAAGGAACTGAGTATGCAGAACTCCCTGTCTTATTCTCTTCTTTGTTGGGAGCCAGGAAGTCTGCAGAAAACTCATTCTCAGCCTCTAGACAGTGAATTGTACAGAAATAGGTTCCTGGAAAGAGGACTAGGGTGAACTTCCTAGGTAGGAAGGAGAAGTAGGGCTTTGTTTTTTTGTCTACTCAAGTGACATCTTTACCAGTTAGTTTATCAGTGATAAAGGTGAAGTTTTGGTCTCCCATCTCATTATTTTTCTGTCTTATTTCTTAACTCAGGAACTATACTGTTGTTGATCCCATGTAGAACAGAACAAAATGCTGCCTGGCTTTGTACCATCTTCATGATCATGTGGCCACTGAGTGCTCCAGAGGGTTTTCAGTGACTGATTTTTGGAAATTGACCACCAGATCTTCCTAGTCTATCTTAGCCTGGAAGCTCCACTGAAACCTATCCACTGTAGGTGACTCCGCTGCAGTTTGAAATACTAGGGCCATAGTTTCCAACATCACAGGAAAATGTAAGTTACTATAGTACAACAACCTGATAAATGGATGGTGGTCCTATTTATTGTATTCCCTCCAAAGAAAAGAATCGTGATTGATGATAATGACATTAACAATAATAGCAATTTTTAAAAAGCTATTTACTGTTGTGGGCATATGATAAAACTTTAAATGCATGATCCTTCCTGACACATTTATTAGAAGGTTCTATTGTTATCTGTGATGAAGACTTAAAATATTTGCTGATGAAGATCAAAGAGCACAGCCTTCTTTATGGATTGCATCTCAATATCAAGAAAACAAAAATCCTCACCACTGGACCAATAAGCAACATTCTTATCAACGGAGAAAAGATTGAAGTTTCAAGGACTTCATTCTTCTTGGATCAACTATCAACATTCATGTAAGCAGCAGTCAAGAAATCTAATGATGTATGGCATTAGGCAAATCTGCTGCACAAGACCTTTTGAAAGTGTTGAAGAGCAAAGATGTCAGCTTGAGGACTAAGGTGCGCCTGACCCAAGCCATGGTATTTTCAATAACCTCATATGCATGCAAAAGGAGGACAGTGAATAAGGAAAACTGTAGAAGAATTGATACTTTGAGTTATGGTGTTGGAGGAGAATCCTGAAAGTGCCATGGGCTGCCAAAAGAACCAACAGATCTGTGTTGGAAGAAGTGCAGCCAGAGTGCTCCTGGAGGCCAGGATGGCCAAACTTCGTCTCTCATACTTCGGACATATTGTCAGGAGGGACCAGTCACTGGAGAAGGATATCAGGTTTGGTAAGGTAGAGGGTCAGAGAAAAAGAGGAAGACCCCCAACAAGATGGATTGGCCAAGTGGCAGCATCAATGGGCTCAAACGTGGCAACAATAGTGAGGCTGGCCCAGGATCGGGCAGTGTTTCATTCTGCTGTGCATAAGGTCACTATGGTTTGGTACCAATTCGATGGCACCTAACAACAACAACAACAACATTGTTATCTGTAATGACCACCACAATGGACTCAAAAAGAATAATGAAGATGGCACAGAATCACACATTTCCTGGGTTATTTCTCAGTAAGAATCAAAACTAACTTTATGGTAACTAATAACAACATTGCTATCTTTACATTACAAATGAGAAGCCTGAGGTTTAACGACTAATAAACATGCCTATCATTGTACAACCAGCAAATGATGACAGAGGAAATTGAACCTGAGTCCATCAATTCAGGGACCAGATGCTGTTCCTGTTAGGTGTCATCGAGTACATACCAACTCATAGCAACATTATGCACAGTAGAACAAAGCATTTCCTGGTCATTTATCAACCTCACATTCAGTATTATGCTTGAACTCATTGCTGCCGCCACTGTGCTAACCCATTTCGTTAGTGGTCTTCCCCTTTTTCATTGACCCTCCACTCTACCAAGCATGCTGTACATAACAGGAATTTGTCCTTTCTGATAATATGTCCAAATTATGAGCCACAAAGTCTTGACATCTGGCTTCTAAGGAATAATCTGCTGTACTGCTGCCAACACAGATTTGTTTGTATGGCCCTCCATCTCCATGAATTTTAATACACCTCTGTAACACCATAATTAAAATGCATCAAGGTGAGCTTGGGTCAGGCTCACCTTAGTGCTCAAACTGACATCTTTGCTCTTTTTAAAATGCCTTGGTGGCACATTTGTCTAATATAAAACATCATTTGATTTCTTGGCATCTGCTTTCATGAGTGTTGATGGTTGACTTGAACAAAATGAAGTCTCTGATAATGTCAGTCATTTTTCTATTTATCATGATGTTAGTTATTGGTCTCGGGGTAATGATTTTTGTTTTCTTTACATTGAGGAAAAACCCATAGCAAAGACTGTGGTCTTTGATCTTCATCCGTAAGTATTTTAAATCCTCTTTGCTTTCAACAAGTGAGGTTGTATCATCTGTCTATTACAGGTTGTTAATGAGTCTTCCTCCAATCCTGATGCCATGTTCTTCTTCTTATAATTCAGCTTCTCAGATTATTTGCTCAGCATGCAGACTGAATAAGTATGGTGAAAGTATGCAACCCTGGAAAACAGCTTTTCTAATTTTAAACCATTTGGTGCTCCCTTGTTCTGTTCCAACAACTACCTCTTGGTCTATTCACAGGTTGCTCATGATCACAATGAATTGTTCTGCAATGCTTACTCTCTGCAATATTGTCCATACTTGTCATAAGCCACATAATCAAAAGCCTTTGTGTGGTCAATAAACCACACGAAAACGTCTTTCTGGTATTCTCTGCTTTCAGCCAAGATCCAACTGATGTCAGCAATAATATACCTAGTTCCATGTTCTAATCTAAATCTGGCTTGAACTGCTGGCAGTTCCCTGTCAATGTATTGTTGCAGCCATTTTAAAATTATCTTTAAGCAAAATTTTACTTGCATGATAAAGATATTATCCAATGATTTCCATATTTCATTGGGTCACCTCTCTCTGGAATTGGCATAAATATAGATGTCTTCCAATCTATTGGCCAGGTAGCTGTCTTTCAGTTTTCTGAGCATAAATGTATGCATGCCTCCAGTGCTGCATCAGTTTGTTGAAAGATTTCAATCTGTGTTCCATCAATTCCCAGAGCCTTGTTTTTTGCCAGTGTTTTCAGTACACCTGGGACTTCCTCCTTCAGTGTCATTGGTTCTTGAGCATATGCTACCTCTTTAAGCAATTGAACATCAATCATTTCTTTTGGTACAGTGACTCTGTGCATTCCATCCATCTTCTTTTATGATTTTTGCATCATTCAATATTTTGAACATAGAATTGTTCAATATTGCAAATCAAGTGTTGGAATTTTTCTTCAGTTCTCTCATCTTGAGAAATGCTGAGCGTGTTCTTCTGTTTTGGTTTTCTAACTCCAGGCTTTTGCACATTTCATTATAATATTTGACTTTGTCTTCTTGAGTTGCTTTTTGAAATTTCTATACAGCTCTTTTACTTCCTCATTTCTTCCAATCACTTTAGCATCTCTACAATGGAAATCAAATTTCAAAGTCTCTTTTGACATCCATTCTGGTCTTTTCCTTCTTTCTTGTCTTCTTAATGACCTTTTACTTTCTTCCTGTTTGCTTAATAGTGACAGGAAATCAGTAGGTAGGAAACCCTACCTACTAGACTTAAACTCAGAGCAAATGCACTGCTTCCAGGATTAGTTTGGCCTCCATCTATTGAGGATAGAAAAATAGCTCATGTTCTCTTACCTCCAGGTTGTGTTGATTTGCTCTCCATCCCTTCTCTCCAAGTGAGACATTGAGGAGATTTAATTTGGAGATGAACTCCACGCTGTAAACAAGACGTGCAGCAGCCTGGTTGGGGTGGCTCTATACCTCACCTTCACCAGCTATCTCATCTGAAAGTCTTGACTTCCAACTTGGCTGGGCATTTCACTGACCCAGAACTGCCAGTTATAGTATATTCACTCTGAGAGGGCCAAGGCAGCATGCTACAAGGTGAACACCTCAGCTCATGCCAAGTCTTCTTGGCATAGCTAGCCATCACATTGTGGTGTAATTTCAGAAGCACTGTAATCTCAGAAGCACTGAAATTTCCCAATTTGCTCTCTACACAAAAAACACCTTTGCTCCCATCTGCAAATGGCCTGAATTTCTACCATTATAAATGTGTCCCCTTGACTTACAGCATTATCCCCCATAAAAAAGTGAAACATTCAATAAGATATAATACTCTAAGCCTTAAATTTTTCATATGCAAAGTAGGGGTAAACAAAATATCCACTTCAAAGAACTGATGGGAAAACTAAAAGAGATAATACATGTAAAATGTTACTAGGGTACCTGACAGAAAATACACACTCAAATATTAGAAGTTATCACATCATCACCAACACTATTAATTTGGATATGTTTATTTATATAATTTTTTTCTCAAGAACTTAAGAATAGAACCTAGGAGTGGCCCAAGACACAATCAATACATCTGTGAATCAAGAAACTTGAATTCTGACCCTGAGTTGGTCCTTAACTCACTGCATTCCGGGAACATTATTGATATTCTCTGGGCTTGTTTAATAGTCTTCTTCATTATCCTCATAATTCCTAAGGCATATATTGCTTTACAAAGTTCTTGTTGTGGTGCTGTAGGATAAGTACTGAAGTGCTAACCAATAGGTCATCAGTTCAAACCACCCAATGGCTCCTCTGAAACCCTATACAGGATTGCTATGAGTCAGAACAGACTTGATGGCACTTAATAAAAAAATCAACATATCATTTAAATTTCCTAGAAAACATGGAGAAAGGTAAGAGCAGCAGATAGAGAATTTGAAATGCCATGTATGTAAGGGACTTCCTGAAGGTCAAAGATTTGACTAAGGGTAGAACCAAAACTCAAATCCAGTTCTCCTGACTTCTAGAAGGCATCATCTAGTTCTCTAATCCAAAATTGGTTTGCCAGCATTCAAGTTAGAAACTGCTTATGCCGAACGAAGCCTTGAAGGTGGCCTACTTGACCTATCTCCTCATCCCACACCTATTCAGGTATCACTAATTGATCATGGCATTGAGTTCATGACACTAGGAAGTCCTGAAGCCTCAACTACAGCTGCACATGGGACAAAAATTCGTTTTCTTCTCCCATCTAGACTAGCAGTCGGTAAACACAACCCATACACACACATGTGTCACCAGTCTATACATTTCCATCATCTGTTTGATCATTGCTTTGAAAACTTTAATGGTCCTATGAATCACCATGGAATCTTGTTAAACTATTGATTCTCATCCAGTAGATCTGTGGTGGGGCTCAAATAGTTGCATTTCTGACAAGATCTCAGCTGCTGCAGCTGCTGATGGCCTACATGTTAAGTGGCAAGGTCCTAGGTGGTATAAAAAAGATATTCCACTTTCTTCTGTGTGCTAATATTGCTAAGGTTGTTTCTTAAAAACAGCAGTTCTTCTTTTAATACTGGTAATAAGGCCTGTTATGTACTAAGATCATTGAAACAAAATTTATTACAGAGAGAGGGCAGGAAATGACACATCATGATCTCCATTTTCTTCTCCAACTTCCGTACCTGCATTTCATGTGCATGTACACATATAGAGAGAAAAATTCTTCTGAGGGCTTGGGGTATCTGTGTGATACAACAGATAGCACAATAACTTATTCATTAAGAGACTTAAGCTTACTTCTGCAAATTTCTCTCTGTTGGTTCTTACCCAGCCATTCCTGTTCATCTGCATCCTTCTTAAAGGACCCAGATCAGAAATGAATACACCTACTATCTCCAACTTGCAACCTGGCCCGGATATGTGGCTTCTTCCCTGTGGAGCTCAGGGACACAAAGTTAAAAGGCTCAGAGTTATGGCTGTGAGTACTTAGTCAATCCCCCTCTGACTTGCAGTGAGGAGTGACAGGCAAGCAATGAGATCCACAAAGGGTCATGTTAGAAGGACCTCAGCACGTAGCCAGTCCAACCTCTTCATTGAACACTGTGTTTCTTGTTGGTTTATCTGTCTTGTTTAAAGCAAAGAAACTCAAAAACCTTTGCTCTGGAACTTAAAGCAATTCTTAGCAATTAAAAGATACTTAGAAGCTGCAACAAATCCTACACACTACAGCAGCATTTTAATGACCCTAAACTAAATCCTTGCTTAGGAATAAAACAAAAAGACTTTCCCTGTCTAACTTGAAAGGATGTTAACGCAATGGCACAAATCTAATTGTGAGGAGAGATGTACTGATGCTGATTCAAGGTGCTGGAGCGGACAGAATTGGCAAAATATCAGGAGACCTGGGCTCTACTCCAGCTATGGCAGCCTTGGGCAAGTTACTTTCTAAATCCGATTCACAGTTTTCTTATCTGTCAAATAGGCATAATTGCAAACATGTAGTGAGTAATTAATATATGCCATGAGATATTATTTGTGTCATGCCTCAAGCACTATGTAATATAATTATAATATCTAATTTACAAATGAGAAAACAAAAATATGGTGAGGTTTAACATCATGGTAAGGTGCCATACAAGTCAGTCCTCTTAACACCAAACTCTTGTTTGAAGCTTCTACACTAGATCATTTCTTCTTACCCCATTTGCTTTGTACACATCAGAATTTCCGTGAGATCTAAAAAATACAGGAATCTATAAGGCTGTTTTTAATAGATATTTTTATATCTAAGTGTTGTGTACAAGGAGCTCTGATAGCATAGTGGTTACGAATCAGGCTGCTAATCTCACAGTCAGCAGTTCAAAATTAGTTGCTGTTCTGTGGGAAAAAGCGAAGACTTTCTGATCCTGAAAAGATAAACAGCCTTGGAAACTCTGTACAGGGTCACTATGAGCCAGAACCGACTCCACAGCACATAACAACAACAACAACAAGGTCAGAAACCTTGATTTTACCTATGGTTTAGGTTCTTCTCACAGGTGGGGTAATAAGAGATGGAAGGGAAAGGCAAGTTGGAATTTCCACCTTTGAAACACAATTCATCTTTTAATTCAATTCTCCTGTCTCCAATTCTTTCATTATACTTATAGATTCGGGCAGCCTCTTGCCACAATTACACAATCTTCTATTAAATTCTGCCAGTCATCCAGTTTCAGAGGGAATGAATATATAAACTGCTGCATTAAACTAAATGAGGAGACATGAACCTTCAGTACAGGGAGGGTGCTCTCTGAAAATTAGACAATTAGGCCTATATAAAAAAAAAAGTATAGGGGTCAGAGAAAGGGAAGGGAGAGGCCATTTCTGGTTGTTTTGGATGAATTCCATTTAAGGAATAAACATTGACAAAACTAGATCATGCAAGAAGAAAAGAAATTTAGAGTAGATAACTAGGTATAGGACAGTGGGCAAGGTCTATTCTTTCTTGAAGACTTGCTTTCATTATCAAATGGCATAATCATAGTTGCTAACATAAATAGGAATTATTAACACTTAGCAGATTACACACAGATTAGTTGTTGTTGTTGTTAGGTGACATCGAGACGGTACTGGCTCATAGCGACCTTATGCACAGCAGAATGAAACACTGCCCCATCCTGGGCCAACCTCACAATTGTTGCCATGCTTGAGCCCATTGATTCTGCCACTGTGCCAATCCATCTCGCCAGGGGTCTTCCTCTTTTTCTCTGATCCTCCACCCTACCAAACATGATATCCTTTTCCAGCAACTGGTCCCTCCTGAACAATATGTCCAAAGTATGGGAGAAAAACTCTGGCCATCCTGGCTCCAAGGAGCATTCTGGCTGCACTTCTTCCAACACAGATCTGTTGGTTCCTTTGGCAGCCCATGGCACTTTCAATATTCTTCTCCAACACCATAACTCAAAAGCATTAATTCTTCTATGGCCTTCCTTATTCACTGTTCAGCTTAGCTAGAAGAGCTAAATATGTTTAGCTAGACGGGAGCGATCATAGAAATCAAAAGCAAAATGTATTTTAATCTTCACTATAATATGAAAGAATTATTAAGCTTATTTTGTGTCTCTTTGGACTTCAGTGATAAAAACCACAATGTTTCTTGTCAAACCTCTAGATGGGTGCTGATATCGACTCTAACATCAGAAGATCTAGTCAACCTTTCAACCACCACCATTCTTCTGTCAGTTTCCTTACTGTGGTAGTTTGCATGTTGCCATGCCATGGGTCTTTTAAATAACAGAAGGGTACACTCCAGCTGGACAACTTTTAGTGGAGATTTCAGATTAATACAGACTAGGAAGGGAAGACAGACTACTTCTGAATGTTCAGCACTGAAAAACATTATGAATAGCAGTGAAACACTGTCAGATACAACCCAAATTTTGAATACTGAGACACAATGAGTAGCAGAAGAATATCGTCAGATATAGTGCCAGAACAGGAGTACTCAAAATCCCACTGGGGAAGCAGACTACCCATATTTCTATTGTTTTATCTACAACAGTTGCCATGTAAATGCTCTCTTATTCTACTCTACAATCTGCTAGGCCACTCAGGTTGCTGCCCTCTTTAACACCCTCTAATTCATTCAGCATTTATTGAACCCTTTTTATATACCAAAACTCTTCTATACACATAAATGCACAGGAACCAAATTGACTATATCTGTGGAAAGAGATGGTGGGGAAGTTCAATATCATCAGTCATAAAAAGGACACAGGCCAACTGTGACACAGACCTTCAATTTCTCATATACAAGTTCAAATTGAAGTTGAAGAAAACTAAAACAAGGACACAAGAGCAAAGCAAAGCCTTGAATACACACAACTGAATTTAGAGGCTATCTCAAGAACAGATTTGGCAGACTGAACACTAATGACTTAAGACCAGACACATTTTGGGACGACATCAAGGTCATCATACACAAAGATCACTTAAAAGAAAGGAAACAAAGTAAAGATCAAAATGGATGTCAAGAGAGACCCTAAAATGTGTTCTTGAACACAGAATAGCTAAAACAAGTAGAAGAAAGTATGATGAAGTACAAAGCTGAATATAAGATTTCAAAGGGCAGCTGAAGAAAACAAAGTGAAGTATTTAATAAAATGTGCAACAGCATGGAGTTAATAAATCAAAAGGGAAGAACATACTCATCATTTCTCATACTGAAAGAACTGATGAAAAAAATCCAAGCCTCAGACTGCAATATTGAAAAATTCTATACAAAACTCAAGAAGAATCATAGAAGATGGAAGAATACATGTTCACTGTACCCAAAAGAATTAATCAACATTAATCATGTCAGGAAGTAACATATAATCAAGTACAAATCATACAAAAATGTCTGCCCTTGGGGGGCCTATATTTTATTTGGGAAAGGCAGATAATAAACATGTAAAGTCAGGGAGAGAGTTGGAGACAACAAGAGTTCAATTTTTAAAAGGGCAGTCAGGAACAACTTCAAGGACAAGGTGTATTTGATCAAAAACTTGAGGCAATGAGCCTTGTGGATAAATGAGGAAAGTATTCCAAACTGAGGAAACAGCCAATGCAAAGGCCTGGAAGGAGGAGCTCACCTGGTATATTCAGAAAGCAGCAAGATGGTACTGTGGCTGGAGCAGAATAAGCAAGGAAGAGACAAGTAGGAGGTGAGCTCAGAAAGGCAATGGTCAATGGAACAGAATCCAGAATCCAGATATCAACCCAACCACGTACAGCCAAATGATCTTCAACAAAGTGCCTATGCACATTGCATGAGGAAGTGACAGTCTCTTCAACAAATGGTGCTGGCAGAACTGGAAAGCAATATGTAAAAGACTGAAACAAGACCTTTGTCTCACGCCCTATACAAAAATGAACTCAACATGGATTAAAGAGCTAAATGTGAATCCCAAAATTATGAAGACCATCAACGAAAAAATAGGGACAAACATGCGGGCACTAATCCAGGGCATATACAGATTGCCACACATTTTGAAAAGTACACAAACAAAAATAGACAAAAGAGATGAGTGGGACTTACTAAAAATTAAAAACTTGGCACATCAAAAAACTTCACCAAGAGAGTAAAAAGGAACCCACAGACTGGGAAAAAATCTTTTGCAACAACATATTGGATAAGGGACTAATTTCTAAAATATATAGAAAAAT
>NW_006408575.1:6130222-6149313 GCF_000296735.1 Chrysochloris asiatica | reverse complement strand
TAAGAACATTATGTTGAGTGAAATTAGTCAATCATAAAAGGAAAAATACTGCATAAGACCACTACTGTAAAAGACTAAGAAAAAGAACCCATACTATTCCACTAAAGTGGATGATTAATTGGATGCTAGGGCGTAGGGGTGGGGTTAAGGACTGGAGGGGAAGGTGGAGCACATGGCAGGGAACAGACACTGGGATAGCTTGGGTGTTGGGGAGGGGGGCAATATACAAGTAGGGAGAAGGGAATGGAGGAACAAAGCAGATGGGAGAACAGACAGATAGGAATGAGCTAAATGGGACAGAGGCAATAAATGATGTAGGCACAGCCTTGGAACAACAGGGCTCTGGGATACAGAGACTGGGACATGGTTGGAATGGGGAAAGGGGGGCAATAATGTTGAGATGCTTGGCTGACTCTTGAACCTTAGTTTTCCATGCATTATATTATAAACCAGTCATGGGAGAGTAGAGGGAGGAATAGCCAGAAATACCACCATAGAAAGCTTGTAAGTCCGTCTTCTGCCTGAAACGGACTGGAATACCTAAAAAGGGGCTACAATATATCCAGTATAGGGATGGGCAACTTGAACACTGGCTACCCAAAATGGGGGGAGGGATACAAATGTAAGAAGTGACTGGCTTACAAGCTTTCAAGAGGGAACCTGGATCGACAGGGCGGGTAAGAGGGTAGAGTCTCAAGTGAATAATATCCAACCTGTCTAGGAAGGGCTGATAAAAAGAAATGCGGATGGGTCTCTTGTGATGCAAGGGTGAATAATTGTTATCAGGATGGATTGTGAGGACTGGAAAGGTAAAGGTGGATATTTTATAGCAAGGAGGGATGTGATTAACCTTTCAGTCTAGGAGCGAAGGCCCCTGGGACCATCACTGGAGAAGAGCAGAGATCGAGACCCCACCCAGAGAAGCAGTGAGGCCTGAGATGGAGACAGAGAGGATGACATGAAGAGATGGAGTGGCTGAGGACTTGAGATCCAGGGAGGGAAGGGAGCTGTGTGCTGAGGACCGTGGGGAAACAGGAGGGGCCTGCAGGGTATAACCTTTGGTTGGGTGATGATGCATGGACAGGATGGTAACTATGGCATTGAAACGATGTATGATAGAATGAGTGTAAAGCTAATGTTCCCCCATGTAAACCATCACACAATAAAAAAAATAAAAATTAAAAAAAGAAAGAAAGGCAATGGAATTCTAAGTCATGAAGGATCTTATGGTCCACTGTGCAGACTTTGACTCTTACTATGAATGAGATGGAAAAGCTTTGGATGTTATAAATATGGGTCCTACCAAATGATAGGATCAGACTTACATTTTCAAAGGATTGTTCTGGTTGCTGTGTGAAGTATAAAGTAAAAGCATTTAATCCAGGAAAATCAACTGAGAAGTTAGTGTAATAATCTAGGTAAGACATGATGGGGATTAAACTAGGAGGACATGGGGGTTGAGGGTTACTTTGCAAATAGTGGCAAGCAGTCAGACATTGGATATAATTTGAAGACAGAACCAGCAGAAGTTGTTCACAGAGTAGATGTATGGGTGCTAGGAAGTCCAGATTGACTCTAGGTACCTTGGCCTCAGAAATTGGACAAATGGATTTGCCCTTCATAGACAGGGAAGTCTGTGGGTAATGCAGATTTGTCAGACAGAGGGAAAAAATCAGGAATTCAGTTTTGCTTAGCTTACTTTTAGGACATCAAAGTGAAGACATTGAGTAGGGAGCTGTGTATACAAGTTTGGAATGCAGTTGGGAGGCTGACACAGAGAAATAAATGTGGGAATCATCAGCATAGGCATAGTATTGAAGGCAGGAGACTTAATGAGATCATTTAAGAAGTGAGTCTCAAATAGAAAACAGAAGAGACAGAAATTTATAAACTGGGTCTGGACTCTGGAGTGCTCCAATGTTAAGAGATTGAAGACAAAAAAGATGATAGTTAATATCAACAGTACTAGGAAGCCATTCAAGTATCTACAGAATTTGTACAATCTGACCCAGTCTCTCTCTCCAACTTCATCCTCTGCCTTCTCCCTCATTCACTAAGCATCAGAAACAATGGATTTCATTTTGTTCCTCAGATAAGTAAAATTCATTCTTACTTCCAAGCTTTAGACTTGTCTGGAAACAGCTTCCAGAGCATTGGCTGACTCCTTAGCATAAAGCCTCAGA
This sequence comes from Chrysochloris asiatica, assembly GCF_000296735.1. Lineage (NCBI taxonomy): Eukaryota > Metazoa > Chordata > Mammalia > Afrosoricida > Chrysochloridae > Chrysochloris > Chrysochloris asiatica. The sequence goes on along the minus strand of NW_006408575.1, from coordinate 6,147,130 downwards.
GCTCTTATTCCAGAGTTGTTTCAATGGATTGACTTTCTTTATCACACGTGATAAACCACCACTACCTACCCAGTTCATGTATGCTATGCCTTGTTTTGCTTTACTTTTAATTGTCTAGCTAATCAATTAATCAACTTTCTTTTATAGCACTTATTGATCGCCTTTAATTTTCTTATTTACAAGTTACTGCCACTCACCCCATCTCCAGCCAGATAAACACAATGAGGATAAAGACCTTGTTCCATGTACAGACCCAAATATATCCTCATCAACCAGATTAACACCCAGAAGTTAGTAAGTGCTCAACAAGTGTTTATAAGAAGAATACAAACCAAGAGGCCAGGATGGCGAAACTTCATCTCTCATGCTTCAGACATATTATCTGGAGTGACCAGTTGCTGGAGAAGGATATCACGTTCGGTAAGGTAGAGGGACAGAGAAAAGAGGAAGACACCCAGCGAGATAGATTGGCAAAGTGGCAGCATCAATGGGCTCATGTGTGGCAACAAATGTAAGGTTGTCCTAAGATGGGGCAGTGTTTTGTTTGGTTGTGCATAGGGTTGCTATGAGTCAGTATCAATTCAATGGCACCTAACAACAACAACAAACCAAGATATAGAGACATCCAAAGTCATACAGACATTTAGTGATAGAGCTAAGGTTAGAAAATAGATTTCATTTTTTGAACATTTTATTTTGGTTGGGGTGAAAATTAACAGTAAATTCATTTTTGATCAACTGACTATACACGTTTTGTTCTGTGCCCTCCATGTAATAGCACTCTGCCCACTTCTTCCCTAGGTTTCTCATTTCCATTGGTCCTTCTTTCCTGCCCCTTCCTGTCTCAGCTTGCTCTTTGTACAAATGCTGTCCTTTTGGTTTTGAATGGTTGATTGTTCTGAGACATATATTCCTCAAGGGTGACATTGTTAACTTTACAGTTCTGTCTATATGGTTTGGCTTCACCACTCCTCTATCAATTTGTCATACTGTGATGGCTTGCATGTTGCTGTGAAGCTCAAAGTGATGCAACAGGTGTTTAAATACCAACAAGGTCACCCATGGTGGACAGGTTTCAGTGAAGCTTCCAGACTAAGACAGACTAGGAAGAAGGAGAGGCAGACTACTTCTGAAAACCTATGGATAGCAGCAGATCATTGTCAGATATACTGCTAAGAGATTTAAATATTATAAATACCAGCAGAATAATGTCAGATATGGTATCAGAAGATGAGCCCCTTGGGTCAGAAGGCACTCAAAATATGACTAGGGAAGAGTTGCCTCCTCAAAGTAGAGTTCACCATGATGACACGTAAGAAATAAAGCATTCAGGACATTTACTGATGAAGCACAACCAAAAATGAGGCAAAAAACAGCTATAAACATCCATTAATAATTGGTATATGGAATGTATGAAATATGAATTTTGGAAAATCGGAAGTTGTTAAAAAGGAATTGGAAAGTATAAAGATCACTATTTTAAACATTAGTGAGCTAAAATAGACTAGTGTTGGTCATTTTGAATCTGACAGTCATATTGTTTACTATGCCAGAAATGACAAATGAAAGAGAAATGGTGCCACATCTATCACCAAAAACAGCATTTCAAAATCTATGTTGAAGTATAATTACTGTCTGTGATAGGATAACATCCTTAAGCCTACAAGGAAGATCAGAGCCCTAGTGTACTATTGCAGGATATTTACTGGAATGTTAGCAACAAGGTAAGCAGTTCAAACCCACTAGTCTCTCCTTGGAAACACTATACTGGGTCACTATGAGTCCAATGAGACTCAATGACACTTAACAAGGACAACACAAAGGAAGACTAGTTAACACCATTATTATTCAAATTTATGTACCAATCACTAATGTCAGTAAAGATGAAATTGAAGAATTCTATCAACTTCTTCAGTTTGAATATGATCAAACATGCAATCAAGATGTATTGACAATTACTAGTGATTAGAATGCAAAAGTTGAAAATAAAGAGGCAGGGTCAGTAATCAGAAAATAGGATTTTAGTGATATAAATGATGCAGGAGATTGTATGATAGAATTTTGCAAGACCAACAACTTATTCATTGAAAATATTTTTTAAAACAACATAAAAGGCAAATGTACTCCTGGACCTCATCAAATGGAATACACAGGGATCAAACTGAGTCCATCTGTGGGAAGACAGGGTGGAAAATATCCTTATCATCAGCCAAAACAAAGCCAGGGCAAACATTGTAACAGACTATCAATTGCTCATATGCAAGTTGAGACTGAAGCTGAATAAAATTAAAGCAAGTCCACGAAAGACAAAATATGACCTTGAAAATATCCAACCTGAATTTAGACACCATCTCAAGAATAGATTTGATGCATTAGACACTAATAATCAAAGACCAGAAGACCTGTGGGATGACTTCAAAAAAAAATCATGCAGAAATAAAGTAAAAGGTCATTAAGAAGACAAAAGGAAGGAAAACACCAAAATGAATGTCAGAACAGACTCTGAAATTTGCTCCCCAGCAAAGAGATGCTAAAGCAAATGAAATAAATAAGGAAATCAAACACCTGAACAGAAAATTTGCGAGGGCAACTAGAGAAGACAAAGGCAAGTATAATAATGTAATATGCAAAGACCAGGAATTAAAAAACCAAAAGGTAAGAACATGCTCTACATTTCTCAAGTTAAAATAACTGAAGATAAAATTCAAGTCTTGACTTGAAATACTGAAGGAATCTATGGAAAGATGCAGAAAGCATCTAAAGAATATGGAAGATACACAGTCACTGTACCAAAAATAAATGGTGGATGTTCAACCATTTCAAGAGGTAGCATATAATCAAGAAGTCATGGCACTGAAGAAAGAAGGTTAAGCTGCACTTAAGGCACTGGCAAAAACAAGACTCTTGAAATTAATGGGATACAAATTGAAATATTTCAACAAACTCATGAAGTACTAGAGGCACTTATTCATCTTTACCAAGAAATTTGGAAGGCAGCTACCTGGCCAAACAATTTGAACAGATCAATATTTGTGTCCATTCCGAAGAAAGGCCATACACCAGAATGCAGAAATCATTGAACAATATAATTAATAGCACATGCATGTAATTTTTTTCTGAAGATAATTCAGTAACAATTGTAACAATACATTGACAGGGAACAGCTAGAAATTCAAGCTAAATTCAGAAGAGGACATGGAATGAAGGGTATCTTTGCTGATGTCAGATGGATCTTGGCTGAAAACAGAGAATACCAGAATGATGTTTACTTGTGCTTTACTGACTGTGTAAAGACTTGACTGTGTGGATCATGACAAGCTATGAATTACAATGCAAACAATGGGTATTACAGAACATTAAATTGTACTCATGAGGAACCTGTACAGGGAAAGAGGCATTGGTAAGGACAGAACAAGGGAATACTGAATAGTTTCTGTTCAGGAAATATGTGCACCAGGATAGTATTCTTTCATCATACCCATCCATTCTAACAACAACATCTATTCTATATACTTAGCACATAATTTGAGAAGCTGGATTATATGAAGAAGAATGTGGCATCAGATTTGGAGGAAGACTTATTAACAAGATACAATATATAGAGATGATACAGTCTTGCTTGCTGGAAGCCAAGAGAACTTAAAATACTACTGATGAAGATCTAAGACCACAGTCATCAGTATATACTGTACTTCAAGGTAAAGAACAACAAAATCCTCACAACTGGATCAATAAATAGCATCATGATAAATGAAGAAAAGAATGAAGTTGTCAAGGACATCATTTTGCTTGGATCCACAATCAATACTCATGGAAGCAGCAGTCAAGTAATAAAATTAGGTTGTTTGATGATGCATGGAGGGAACTGTAATCATTTCAATGAAAGAAAATATGATAGGATGAATGTAAAGATGATGTTCTCCCATATAAACTATCACTCAATTCACAATAAAAACTTTTTAAAAAGAAAGAAAGAAATCTAATGACATATTGCATTAGACAAATCTGTTGCACAAGACCTCTTCAAAGTGTTCTTGAGCAAAGAAATACTTCTGAGGACTAAGGTGTGCCTTTTCCAAGCCATATTTTCAATCACCACATATGCATGTGTAAGTTGGGCAATGAATAAGGAAGACTACAAAAGAATTCATGTATTTCAGTTATGGTACTGGAGAAGAATAGTAAAAGTACCATGGACTGCCAGAAAAACAAACAAATCTGTGTTGGAAAAAGTAAAGCCAGATGCTCCTTAGAAGCCAAATGCCGAGACTTTGTCTCTCATGCTTCAGACATGTTATCAGGAAGTCCCAGTCCCTGGAGAAAGTTATCATACTTGGTAAAGAGGAAGGTCAGTGAAAATGATAAAGACCCCCAATGAGATGGATTGACACTGTGACCATAGCAATGGGCTCAAGCTTAACAATTATGAGGATATTGGAGGACCAGGCCATGTTTTGTTCTGTTGTGCACAGGATTGATCATAAGTGGCAACTGACTTTACAGCACCTAACAACAACAAATGTTTAGCTGAAAGGTGACCCCCACACACACAGAGGAAGGTCTAAGAGTCATAGTCTTGGGAGTTCTACCAGTCTCTATCCAACTAATATTTCTGGTCTTTTTCATAATTTTGAATTTTACAAAACCAGATTTCTCTTTTTTGTTTAAAGTTTTTTATTGTGAATTATGTGATAGTTTACATGGGAGAACATTAGCATTATATTTATCCTATAGTATTTCATTTCACTGCAATGATTACAATCCCCTCCATGCATCATCAAACAACCAAAGTGTACAACCTGCAAGCCTGTCCCACATCCCCCCACCGCCAATACACAGTCCCAAACCACTCCATCTCTATACGTCATCATCTCTGTCTCCATCTCTGGCATCACTGCTTCTCTGGATAGGGTCCTGCACTCCGCTCTTCTCCCTTGATGATCACAAGGACCTCCACTCCTGGACTGCTAGATCAACCACTCTCCTCCTTTTGTTACAAAACATCTACCTTTACATTTCCAACCCTCACAGTCAGTCCTGATAGCAGTGATTCACTCTTGTGTCACAAGAGTCTTCTCCCCATCTTCTTTCATCAGCCCAGTCCAGACAGATTGGAAACCACTCAGTGGAGATTCTACCTTCCCCCGCACTCTCTGAAATTAGGCTCCCTGTTGGAAGCTCACAAGCCAGTTACTTCTTGCTTTTGTAGCCCCCACACCCCCCATTTTGGGTAGCCAATGTCTAAGTTGCCCATCTCTGTCAATTCTGTGTACCACGGGGGTGTGAATGATCCTCACTTTAAAGAGTTGTTCCCTCTTTTGAGCTACTACATCCATAAGTATAGATCAAGTTCATAAAATTCTAGCAGACTACTCTTTTACCTTCTTTTTACTTCTTCTACTTGAGTTCTGATCATCCAGCCATTGAAGCCACGTCAAGCGGGTACTATCTGCAAGTATGGGTGTCCTTGTACATCTCCCCTCACTTCATATCAGCTGGATGCTTCACTCTCCACTCTGGTTCTCTGTGGCCTTGTCACTGTCTCTGGGCCCTGAAATCCCCAGGTCTTGCCAGACGACTGGCCAACCAGGTCTCCACCTGGGTTGACAGGAGTCTATTGAATGTGGTCAGACTTAGCTCACAACTTCATTTCTGTTTTTCCCCCACTTTCCCTTATTGGTGACCAGCATGGTCACCAGCCAGACCACATGCCTACTTGTGTATTCCCCTTGATTCTCAGTCTTGTAAAGGGATTTTCCCTGAGGCGACCCAAGCACTTGCCTTGATGTCTCCTGGGATTGTTCTTGTAGTAGTCAGTTGGACTGCCATTATTGCTTTTTATTTTTCCTGCTGGTCTTTCTTTCATGAAATAGCTTCTGTTCTTTTAGCCATTCCAGGCTGGTCTGCTTGTCCTTTCTGGTGGAAACTTCCCACCTCAGAAGATTCTGGATGGGGTTTAGGATTCCACATATGGTCTTATGCAATGCAAAGGCTCCTCAGAAAGCCTCCTTCACTGGGCAAATTCTAGCCCCATTTCACATATTCCAATCAGTTATAGCTGAAGATGGACTTGAAGTTTTCTATGGTGATGTTTCTACCTATTCCTTTTCTCTCCCCCTCAAGTGTCTATTTTACAATGGTAGGCAAGGGAAACGAAGATTCAAAAGACAGCTAAGCATCTTAACATTATTTCCCCTTTTTACCCATTCCAACCATGCCTCAATCCCCACATCCAAGCCCTGTTGCTCCAAGGTTGTGCATACATCATTATATACCTCTGTCCCACTTAGTCCATGCAAACCTGCCTAACTATTCTCCCATCAGCCTTGTTCTTTCATTCCCCTCCCCCTTCTTGTATATTGGACTCCCCTCCCCCCAGGACCCAAGCTGCCCTGTGTCTATTCCCTACCCTGTGCTCCACCTTCCCCTCCCTCCCCTCACCCCACCTACCACGTCCCCGAAACCAGCAAATTTTTTTTTTTTTTGCCCCATTTAGAGTGGATTCTTTTCCTTAATCTTTTACAATGATGGCCCTATGCAGTATTTCTCCTTTTGTGACTAATTTCACTCAGCATAATGTCCTCAAGGTTCATCCATGTTATATAGTGGCTTGAAGCTTCCCTGTCATTCTCCAAGGTAGCATAACATTCCATTGTGTGTATGTACCACAGTTTGCTTATCCATTCTTCAGTTGATGGGCACTTTGGCTGTCTCCATCTTTTTGGTATTTTAAATAGTGCTGCTATGAACATTGGTGTGCATATATCTACTCGCATTATGGTTCATATTTCTTGTGGGTAAATACCAAGTAAAGCAATTGCTGGATCATAAGGTATTTCTGTTTCCAACCTTCTGAGGAAACGTCATATTGCTTTGCAGACTGGTTGAACCATTTTGCAATCCCACCAGCAATGTAGGAGTGTCCCAGTCCTCCACATCCTTACCATCATTTATTGTCCTCTACTGTTTTGTTTTGTTTTTATCTTTGCTGTTATTGCTGGTGTGAGATGATATCACATTTTTGTTTTGATTTGCATCTCTCTAATGGCTAGTGATCATGAACATTTCTTCATATGTTTGTTGGCTGCCCGGATCTCCTACTTGGTGAAGTGTCTGTTTGTGTCCTGTGCCCATTTTTTAATTGGGTTATTTGTCTTTTTCTTGTATAGGTGTTGTAGTTCCCTATACATTTTAGAAATTAGTCCCTTGTCTGATGTGTCATTGCAAAATATTTTTTTCCCATTCTGTGGGCTCATTTTTTACTCTTTTGGTGAAGTCTTTTGATACACATAATTTTTTTTTAATTTTTAGTATATCCCAATCATATATTTTGTCTACTTTTGTTTCTGTAATTTTCAAAATGTTTGGTAGTCTGTGTATGTCCTTTATTAGAGCTCTTATGTTTGTCCCTATTTATTCATTGATGGCCTTCATAATTCTGGGATTCACATTTTGGTCTTTAATCCACGCTGAGTTGGTTTTTGTATAAAGCATGAGGTAAAGGTCTTGTTTCAATTTTTTTTAGCATATCGCTTTCTAGTTCTGCCAGCACCATCTGTTGAAGAGACTATATCCTCCCTAAGCAATATACTTAGGCACTTTGTAGAAACTCAGTTGACTGTCTGTGGATGGGTTAGTTTCTGGATTCTTAATTCTGTTCCATTGTTCCATTGATCAATGTATCTTCCATTACACCAGTACCAGGTTGTTTTGACCACTGTAGCTGTGAAGTAAATTTTGAAATCAGGGAGTGAGAGGTTTCCAACGTTATATTCTTCTTTTCAAGCAGTGCTTTGTTTATCCTAGGTCTCGTTCTTTTCCATATAAAGTTTGTAATCGTTTTATCCAGCTCTTTGAAGAATGTCATTGGAATCTTGATTGGGATTGCATTATATGTGTAAATTGCTTTGGTCAGTATCGACATTTTCACAATGTTAAGTCTTCCTATACAGGAGCATGGTATATTTTTCCACTTTTGTAAGTCTTTTATGGTTTCTTGTAGTAGTGTTTTGTAGTTTTTGTATAGGTCCTTTGTTTCTCTGCAAAACCAGATTTCTTAACCCTTAACTTTGATTTGATTTTTGTCTCCAGTTATAAATGGAAGAAGAATAGGTAGGCTGAAAAAAAAAAAAATCCACACTTCTGTTATGTTACCAATTGACCAATGCACCAGTCTTTTCTTTGGTACTTTCCATGCCTAATATTAAGCATGCAAAATTATTGACTGGCACAAGAAGTGAGTTCTTAGAAGACAAGTCACAGAGTATTGAAGCTTGAGAAGGACCACAGTTATATTTTTGAAACCTGCCTTTCCTTGTATAATCTCTTAATCTTGAAAGGTGTTTGCACAGTAGCCAAGGAAAAGAGTAAAACTAATCTACATCTGGACCAGTTGCCTTGTGCCTTTCAGATGTACCCTTGAGGAATGATTGTTTTTCATTTGTCCATTCATTTGACAAATATATATTGAACCAACTATTCTAGAAGCTGATGACCAACAGTGAACAAAACAAATATGGTTCTTGCTCTTAAATGCTTACATTCTGGTCAGAGAGACTGACAACAAATAAAGATAAGAACAAAATAATGTCATATGATGCTAGGTGGTATGACATCAATTAAAGATGATAATGTGATGCACAGTGTGCAGCTTGCTAAATTTTAGATGAATTTTAGATACTTGGCCTCTTCTGTGCCATCAGACTTAGCACAAATTCTACATCTGCTTTATGCTTCTCCCCTTGGAATAGTGTTCATTGTTTCCTCATGGGAATTCCCTGGTACACTTCTGCCCAACCTGACTCTGTTTCACAGAACAGAACTAAAGCCTGAGGTCCATCTCCTGTTGATGACCCCAACTCCATTTATGGCAAATTTCATTGCTCATAGGTTTGACCTTGTTATATTGCTTATTGAGCTATTGACTTGTTATTTACACACCTAACTAGACCGAGGTTGGTCTGCCAAGTACATCTGGCAGTATGCCTGGCTGTGACACATTCCAGCCAGAAGAACAGAAGGAGGTATTGACATCTCTGCTGAACTGAACAGAATCACACGTGCTCCTACCTCTCTGTCTGCCTTGCCCAGAGAAGAAAGGTTGGAGTATATTGGGACAGAGCAGGATGGGCCCCAGAGAATAAATGTAATTAATATTGTACCACCCTGAACAGCTCAGATAATCCTGATACAAAATGCTTCACACTTTCATTAGAGAACTTTTTTTGGAGAAACTATATTTACAAACATGGAGTTGGACATCACACAAACTCGATCCTTCACTAACCAGTTATGAGACCTCAGGCAAGTTATTTACTTTCTTTAAACCTCAGTTTTTCATGTGTACTATGCGAATATAATAGTTTTCATCTTGTCTAGATGGGTCTGGTGAAAGAGATGAGGATAGGATTTTTTTTATTCAAAAGTGAGTAATTGTTATCATGATTAACTACAGTTGTCACAACTGTAAATGTAGAAGTAATGTAACAAAACAGAGGAAGCAGTTCATCTTACATCCCAGGAATAGAGAACCCAAGGACAATTAAGAGAGAAGAGCATGAGTGGAATGTGGGATCCTAACCAGAGAAGCAGTGACACCAAAGACAGAGGCAGTGGTGATGGATTGATAGGCTAGAGTAGCTGAGGACTCTAGACTCATAGAAAGACTGTGTGCTGGCGGGCAGGAGGCTGTCTTGTAAAATGTGTCCTTTGGTTGTTTAAACAATTATATATTCCTGTATGCTTTTGTGTACACACACAAAAAAAATTAAAAAAACAGTAACAAACCAGGAATATAGGCAAACACTGCTAACTGATGGCACACGGAGAGGATTGTAATCATTGCAGTGAGACAAAATATGATTGATTGAGTGTAAAACCAACATTCTTCCATGTAAACTATCACTCAATTCACAGTAAAAGCATTATATAAAAAAAATTAAAAGACAAGTTCCAGCAGTTCCATCATTTTCGACAGACTTTATGCAAGCAGCAATGCTCCTCTGTGCCTATCTTATTGACCTCATGTAAAACTGACTAGGGATTATGGCAATACGTGTACATTGTCTGTAAATTCAATTCAACAAATCACCAAAATTCCTGTGACTCCCCCTTGACCCAGGTTTCATATACGTGCAGGCCCAAGGCCAACCACATAGCTGAACTGTCTCCATAACAGCAGGTTTATGAAAAATTCAACACTACCAGAGTTTCTATCTGGATTTCTAAGACACTGAAAGGCAACTTCCTTGGGTAGTTGTGTGCTGTTGGTCCACTGATTCATTTACAACTTTTGATAGTTGTGTGTAAACCTCTTATACCTTAAATTTTCCAGAAAGAATAATCCCAGATAATGACAATCCAACAAGGTACCTAAATGGCTGTGGACAACAGGAAAAGATAATGATGATGGTGGAGGTGGTGGTGGCAGCTGCAGCTAGAGATGCAGCTCCACATAGTGCTACCAGGAACAGCACTAGTATTAAGCATTCCTTCATTTCATCCTCACCACAAGTCTAATAATATATAGATTGTTCAGACTCCCATTTTGCAGATGAGGATTTCAAAACTCAAAAGTGTTAAAGTAACTCACACAAGGCCATATAGCTCTATTACCTGGCATAGTTAGGATACACCCCATATGTCTATATCCAGACCTAATCTCTTTATCACTTCTATGCACTTCAGGAAAAGCCTCAGAGACTTTAGTTAGATCAAATTCCTCATTTCATAGAAAAAACAACTGAGTCCAGGAAAAGAAAGACCTTTAATTCACTCATCCATTCACTTACTGAGCAGCTACTCTTCGTTGTTGTTGTTGTTAAGTGCCATTGAGTCAGTACCAATGCATAGCAACCCTGTATAGGGTTTCCAAGGAGCAGCTGGTGAGCTTGAACTGCTGACCTTGCAGTTCAAACAGCTTTGCAGTCTGGTGCATTAACCCACAGTGCCACACCAGGAGTCCGGACAGCATGTTAAGCACGATATGAAGTTTCTATGGCTATATCAGTAAGTAAAATGCAGCACCTGCCTTCAAGGAGTCTACACAGTATCCAAAATCACCTAGCAGGTTAATGCCAAAGCCAAGATAACAAGCTTGGTTCCCAGCACTCTTTCACCTCACTAAGCAGGTCAATTCATCATTTTTCAATAATTAAGTAGGGCTGGTGTAGTACTGTGGGATTGAAGCACTGGACCACAAGGTCTATTTGAACCACAAGACCAGGGGTTCAAACTCAACAGCCACTCCTTGGACGCCCTACACAGGTTTGTGCTGAGTCAGAACTGACACAATGGCACTTAACAACAACAACAAAATACAATAACCAGACTAGTGTCCTGGTGTGGTGCTGTATGATAAACACTGAGGGCTAACAAATAATTTGGTGATTCAAAGCCAACAGTTGCTACTCAGAAACTCTATGCAGAGTCACTATGAGTAACTTAACAACACAAAACATCATGTTATCAATGTTAAAAACATCAACAACACATCCAGACTGGAGTCATGGTGTAGAACAGTAAGGCAAACGCTGGACTGCTAAACACAACCACCACTTGTCTGTCAGTTTGTCATACTTTGATTTGTGTGTTGCTGTGATGCTGGAAGCTTTGTCACCAGTATTACGAACAGGGTCACCAGTAGGGTCACCCACAGTGGAAAGGTTTCAGCTGCACTTCCAAACTAAGGCAGAAAGGAAGTAAGAGAAGTGGACTACTTCTGAATGTTTAACTGCTGAAAACCTTTTGAAAAGCAGTGGCACACTGTCACATAACATCACAACATTGAATATTGGAACATTATAAATACCACCAGCATAATGTCAGATAAAGTGCCAGAAAATGTGCCCCTTAGGTTGGAAGGCACTCTAAATAAGATTGGGTAATAGCTGCCTCATAAAAGTAAAGTTGACCGTGATGAGGTGAATAGAGTAAAAGCTTTGGAGACCTTCATTAGCTGATGGTGCAATACCTAAAAAGAAGAGAAATGATATAAGCATCCACTATTTATTGGATTTTCAATAACCTCATATGGATATGAAAGCTGGACAGTGAATAAGGAAGATTGTAGAAGAATTGATGCCTTTGAGTTGTGGTGTTGGAGGAGAATACTAAAAGTGCCATGGTCTGCCAAAAGAAACAATAAATCTGTTTTGGAAGAAGTGCAGCCAGAGTGCTCCTTGGAGGCCAGGATGGATAAGCTTTGTCTCTCATACTTTGGACACATTGTCAGGAGGGAACAGTCACTGGAGAAGGATGTCATGCTGGGTAAGATGGAGGAGGGTCAGAGAAAAAGAGGAAGACCCCCAACGAGATGGATCAGCCAAGTGGCATCATTGATGGACTCAAGTGTGGCAGTAGTAGGGAGGTTAGCCCAGGATCGGACATTGTTTCGTTCTGCTGTGCATGGGGTCGCTATGAGTCAGTTCCAACTCGATGGCACCTGACAACAACAACAACAATTTATTGGAACATGGATGTACAAAGTATGAATCTAGGAAAATTGGAAATTGTCAAAACTAAAATGGAATGCATAAAGATCCATATCCAAGGCTTTAGTGAGCTGAAATTAACTGATACTGGCCATTTTGAATCTAACAATCATATGGATGACGATGCCTGGAATGACAAACTGAAGAGGAATGGCAATACATTCATTATCAAAATGAACATTTCATTGGATTGTATCATGAAATATAATGCTGTCTGTGGTAGGATAATATCTATATACCTACAAGAAAGAGCAGTTAATATCACTGCTACTCAAATTTAGGTGACACTTAACAACAACAACTAATTAAGGCCAGTGATGATGAAATTGAAGAATTCTACCAACTTCATCACTCTAAAATTGATCAAACATGCAATCAAGATGTATTGATAATTACTGGTGATTAGAATGTAAGAATTAGAAGAGAAAGCATTAGTAGCTAGAAAATATGGCCTTGGTGATAGTAATGATGTTTAAGATCACACAATAGAATTTCGCAAGACCAATGACCAGTTTCACTGCAAATATGTCTTTTAAACAACATAAAAGACAATCATAACATGAAATGTACCAGATGGAATGCATAGAAATCAAACTGACTGTATCTGAGGGAATAGACGGTGAAAAAAAGCACCATATCATCAGTCAAAACAAAGCCAGAGACAGACTGTGAAACAGACCATCAATTGATATGCAAGTTCAGGCTAAAGCTGAAGAAAATTAGAACAAGTCCACCAAAGCCAAACATTACTTGAACATAATTCATGTGAATTGAGAGATCATCTCACGAACAAATTTGATGCATTAGGCGCTAATGAATGAAGACCACATGAATTGTGGGGTGACATTAAGAATATCATACAAGAAGAAAGTACAAGGTCATTAAGAAAACAAGAAAGAAGGAAAAGACTAATTTGATTGACTCTGAAACTTGCTTTCCAGCAAAATGATGCTAAAGCAAATGGAAGAAATGAGGAGATAAGAGAGATGAAAAGAAAATTTCAAGTGGCAGCTTAAGAAGATAAAGTAAGTATTATAATGAAATGTGCAAACATCTGGAATTAGAAAACCCAAATGGAAGAACACACTAAGAATTTCTAAAGCTGAAAGAACTGAACAAAAATTGCAAAGGAAGCCTTCACTTGTAATATTGATGGATTCCTGTCTGAGGTGTTGTGGTTAATGTGCCATACAGCAAAGACTTTTCAACTGCAAAGTCAGTGATTCAAGCTCACCAACTGCTCCTAAGAAACCCTATACAGGGCTGCTATGGGTTGGAACCAACTCAAAGGCATTTAGTAACAACAAAAATGGACAAAATATTGAATGATGCAGAAAGAATCAAAAGAACCTGGAGGGAATACACAGAGTCACTGTACCACAAAGAAATGGTTCATTTTCAGCCATTTCATGGAGATGCCAGAGAGGAGGTGGGGGAAGACAGTGGCAGCTGGGTTCGTCTCAGTCAGATCTCTTCTCACAGATGTTGTATAAATCAAGTGCTGGACTTTACATGAAAGTTGCAAAAATGAATGGTTTAGATGTATTTAAAATAAACTGATTTATACTTTTTCTATAAGAAGAAAGAATAGTATCACTTATTTGAAAACAAAGGGGAAGTCTCAACCTTCCTATTTGTGTTCACATTTGTTCCTTCTAAATAAGGTCTCGAAGCCATGACTGACTTTTCCCTATAATGAATCTTCTTAAGACACTGTGCAGCCTGTGGAAAGTACAAACAGAGAGTACAACATTTTAAATTTTGAGGACTGTATCATCTGTACTGTTGGTGTCCAAGTGTCATCAAGTTGTTTCTGACCCATAGGAACCCTGTATAGGACATCTGAGGAGCAATTGATGAGCTTGAACTGCAAACCTTGTGGTTCAAACAACTCTGTAGTTTGGCACTAATGTGCCACAATGCCACACTATAACCCTCACTTTAATGTTTTACTCTTCTAATTCCATTAAGTCAAAGTACAAATCAGCATAGATGCTCAGTTTCTAATATTTTTTGAAGTAATATTACTTCTGAGAAGAATTTTATGTAAGGTTGGGAATATATTGTGCATACAGCTCATGCTCAACTTAATAGATTTGGCTTATGTTCTGAAGAAAAGTGAGTATAACAAAAGTTAAAATCCTTACTTACAGCAATAATGACATGATTACTGCAGTAAAAACTAAAGAGCCAATAGTATAACAAGGAAGAAATCCAAAGTGTACTGAAGTCATTGTCAAAGAACAAGTCTCTAGGAATTGATGGACTACAAATTGATCTGTTTCAACAAACTGAAACAGCACTGGAGGTGCTCAGTCATCTATGCCAAGAAATTTGAAAGACAGTTACCTAGCAAACTGATCAGGAAAGGTAATATTTGTGCCCATTCCAAAGAGACATGACCCAATAGAATGTGGAAATCATCAGACAATATTATTAATAACACATGTAAGTAAAATTTGCCTAAACATAACTCAAAAATGGCTACAAGAATACATTGACAAAGGTAGAATCTGCATTGAGTAGTATCCAATCTGTCTGGGCAAGACTGATGACAGAAGATGTGAATAGCATTCATGTGGTACAACAGTGAATAATTACTATGAGGACTAACTGGGAAGGTTGGAAATGTAAAGGTAGATGTTTTGTAACAAAAGGAGGGGAGTGGTTGACTTTGCAGTCCAGGAGCGGAGGTCCCTGGAACTATCAAGGGAGAAGAGTGGAGTGTGGGACCCTACCCAGAGAAGCAGTGACGCCAGAGATGGAGGCAGAGATGATGACATGGAGAGATGGAGCAGCTGGGGACTTTAGACCCAGAGAGAGAAAGGGGTTGTGTACTGACGACCAGGAGGCAGGTTTGTAGGGTATACCCTTAGGTTGGTTGATGATGCATGGAGGGGATTGTAACCATGGCAATATAACAATATACAATAAGATTAATGTAAAGATAATGTTCTCCCATGTAAACTATCACATAATTCATAACAAAACATTTTTTTTTTTTAAAAAAAGGGAATACATTGACAGGGAACTGCCAGAAATTTAAGCTGGATTTGCATGAGGATGTGGAATGAGGGAAATCATTTCTGATGTCAACTAGATCTTGGCGGAAAGCAGGGAATACCAGAAAGATTTTTACATGTGCTTTACTGACTATGCAAAGGATTTTGATTGTGTGGGCATGACAACTTATGGACAACATAAGTATCCAGGAACACTTAATTGTCCTTCTGAGAAACCTGTACATAGACCAAGAGGTAGTTGCTCAAACAGAACAATGGAATACTGAATGGTTTAAAATTAGGAAAGGTGTACGCAAGTGCTATATTCTTTCACCATACTTATTCAATCTGTATGTGAGCAAATAATCCAAGAAACTGTATTATATGAAGAAAAACGTGACATCAGGATTGGAGGAAGACTCTTTACCAACATGCGATATGCAGATGATACAACCTTGCTTGCTGAATGTGAAGAGGTCTTAAAATACTTACTGATGAAAATCAAAGACCACAGCCTTCAGTATGGGTTGCACTTCAATGTACAGAAAACAAATATCCTCACCATTGGACCAATAAATAGCATCCATATAAATCGAGAAAGACTTCATTTTGCTCAGATCAACCATCAACAATAATGGAAGCAGCAGTCAAGGAATCAAATGACACATTGCATTGGGAAAATCTGCTGCATAAGACCTCTTTAAAGTGTTGAGGAGTGAAGATGACAGAGCATTCACGTATGCCTGACCAAACCCACAGCATTTTAATAACCTCATAAGCATGCAAAAGTTGGACAGTGAAAAAGGAAGACCACAGAAGAATTGAGGAATTTGAGTTATGGTGTTGGAGGAGCATATTAAAAGTACGTACCATAGACTGCCGAAAGAACAAACCCATCTGTGTTGGAAGAAGTATAGCCAGAACACTCATTGAAAACCAAGATGGCAAGACTTCCTCTCTTGTACTTTGGACATATTATCTAGAGGGACCAGTCCCTGGAAAAGGATATCTGTGTGGTAAAGTGGAGGGTCAGAGAAAAAGGCAAAAACCCCAATGAGATGTATTGGCAAAGTAGCAGCAACAACGGGTTCAAACATAGCAATGATTGTTGTGAGGTTGGCAAAGAGATGGGCAATGCTTTGTTCTCTCATGCAAGGGTCACTATGAGTCGTGCTGACGCAATGGCACCTAACAACAACATATGCATGTGAAAATTGGACCATGAATAAGGAAGACTTTAGAACTGATATATTTGAGTTACAGTATTGGAGAAAAATATTGGAAGTACCCTGGACTGCCAGAAAAACAAACAAATATATGTTGGAAGTACAGTCAGAAGGCTCCTTCAAAGTCAAGATGGTAAAACTTTGTCTCTCATACTTTGGAACTGTTATAAGGAGGGACCAGTCCCTAAA
>NW_006408575.1:6124483-6129841 GCF_000296735.1 Chrysochloris asiatica | reverse complement strand
TTATTATTATTATTATGTCCTCACAGGTAACTAATCAACCATTATATATATATTGTGTGTATGCATAAATGAAGGAATCCCAGTCATCCATTGATTAATCACTGGGCTGCTAAAGGAAAGGCTGGCAGTTCAAAACGACCAGCCACTCCATGGAAGAAAAATGTGGCAGTTTACCTCTACAACGATCACAGCCTTGAAATCCCTATGGGGTAATTCTACTCTATCCTATTATTCCTGTTGTTGCTCTATGCTGTGTGCATAGGGCTTCTGAAAGGGACTGGTGGTCCTTGAAGTAAGCAATTCAATGCTTATCCTATAGCACCACACCAGGGCTCACTCTATTCTGTAGGGTCATTAAAAGTCAAACTCAACTAGATGGCAACAGGTTAATGCATATATGTGTGTGTGCATATATGCTTGTGGAAAAAAGTGAGAGGGCACAGAAAAACTCCGGTTATACTGTTAAAGATAAGCTGGAATTTGAGCCTGAGAAAAGTCTGTTGATGTTAAGTGCTATTGAGCCAATTCTGACTCATGGTGACACTGTTTCCAAGGGTGTACATCTTTGTGGGAGCAAAAAGCCTCATCTCTCTCCTGCAGAGCACATGGTGGACTTGAACTGGCAACCTTGTGGTTTGCAGTCCAGTGCTTATATCCAGAGCTACAGCAATCCCTTGAGAAAAATATGTTATCAACTAAAAGCACTACCTATCACAGATCAGGACATGTAATAGATAATATTGACTGGACCGAGGTATTTTGGTGATTTAAAACATAATTAACAAAAAAGTGAAGTCAGACCGGAGTACTATAATGCATATTCTTGCCCAGGCCTGACTGCATATTACTGCTACATAACATCTCTGACCTTTGGTTTCTTCCTCTTTAATATCATGTAGTATAATTGAAGGATTAGGATCTTTCAAACTTCAAATGCCATTCTAAACCCTGTGAGACAGATTTTAAAAGGAGGTACAAGTTCTGCTAATGAAGAGGCAGCACACATAAACATAACTTTGCAAAGAAGCAGAGTAGCTATATTGAGTATTACTTATCAAGGTTGGGTTGGTCAATTTCTTTGTTTGTTTGCTGGCCTTCTAGTGTACAGAATTAATCATCATTCCAGGTTTTATCACTGGTCCTTGAATAGCCTGTTTTTGCATATTTGCTTAATTATTTTTAATGATATACTTAGTAGCCACACAAACTCACCATCTAAAACACAAGCTACATCATTAATAATTATGCATTTAACTATGTGAACCCTATGCGGCTTCCCCCATCTGTGATAAGTTTCATTAGAATTCTATGTTCATAAATCCCTTGCTTACTATTTTTTTTATCACCTTTAGTAATTCCTTAAGGAGCCCTGGTAGTTCAGTGGATTTAAAGATGGGTTGCTAAACACAAGGTCAAGGGATCAAATCTACCAGTTGACCTGAGGGAGAAAGATCAGGCTTTTATGCTCCCATGAAGATTTACAGTCTTAGTAACTCTATCCAGGGTCTCTGTGAATCAGAACCAACTTGACAGCACAGAACCACCACTACACCACAATATGAATTCCTGAAAAGTATTTTTATTACTCTTATTTTCATTTTATAAAATAGTATTCAAGTTCAATGAAATTTTGGATACTTGCTTTCTACCTTTATATTAAACTGCTAAGATGCATTCATAGTCTTGTATGTGCCTGTATTTCACTGCTTTTACTACTGTGTCAGATTCAGTTGTGTAAATATACCAGAATTTATTCATCCACTCTCTTTTTGATGGACTTTTGGATCACTGCCAGGATTTTACTGTTGTGAACAGTGATGTTGTGAAAATTGTTTTACATATCTCTCTGTTCGTCTTCTATAGACGTGGTCTGTTTATTTCCAGACCTTACTCTCTCATGGTGATTTTAGAATTATCTTAATCAACTTTGAGTGGCAGAGGAAATGTGTTGAACTTTCCATGAGAGATACACTGAATCTATAAAATAAGTTAAGTAGATTTGATTCTGTGATATTAAAACTTTCTATCCATGAATGCCATCACTCTTTTCTCAGTTTGTCATACTGTGGTGGTTTGCATTTTGCTGTGATTCTAGAAGCTATGCTACAGGTATTTTAATATCAGCAGGGTCACCAATGTTGGACAGGTTTCAGCTGAGATTTCAGACAAAAACAAAATATGAAGAAGGTGAGATGAGTCCATCTATGAATATGACTATGAATACTTAGTCACTGAGACCTTATGAATAACAGTGTTACACTGTTAGCAGCAGAATATTGAATATTGAAACACAATGAAGAGCACCAGAATATTGTCAGATATAGTGTCAGAAGATGAGTCCCTTAGACTGAAAGGCACTCAAAATATGACTAGGGAAGAACTGCCTTCCTAAAGAAGAGTTGACGGTGATGATGTGAGTAGGTCAAAGCCTTTAGGACATTCATTTGTTGATGGGATACAACATGAAATGAAGAAAAATCGCTGAAAATATCCATTAGTAATTTCAACATGGAATGTATGAACTATGAATGTAGGAATATTTGAAGGTGTCAAAAATGAAATGGAATGCATAAACATCAATATACTAGGCATTTGGAAGCTGAAATGGATGGTGTTGGTCATTTTTTATCTGACAAATGCCAGGAATAACAAAACTGAAAAAAGAATGGTGTCACATTCATCATTAAAAAGAACATACCCAAAAAAAAAAAAAAAAAGAACATGTCAAGATCTGTCTTGAACTATAATGCTGTCTGTGATAGGATAATATCCATACACCTGCAAGGAAGACTAGTTAATATCACTGTTATTCAAATTAATGCAGCAAACACTAAAGTCTGTGATGGTGAAATTGAAGAAGTCTGCCAATTTCTTTGGTCTGAAATTAATCAAACACTCAATCAAGATGTATAGATAATTACTGAAGACTGGAATGCAAAGGTTAGAAATGAAGAGAAAGGATTAATACTTGGAAAATTCAACAATTTCAAGAGATATCATATGATAAATAGCTAATGATAATGAAGTAAGAAGTCCAAGGTACATAAAGGCATTGCCAAAGAACAAATCTACAGAAATTGATGGAATACAAATTGAAATATTTCAACACATTGATGTGGCACTGGAGGCACACATGCAACATTACCAAGAGATTTGGAAGACAACTACCTGACAACTGACTGAAAGAGATTTAAATGTGTGCCCATTCCAAATAAAGGTGACCCAACAGAATGTGGAAATCAACAGATAACATCATTCATATCTCATGCGAGTAAATTTTTACTAAATATAATGCAAAGATGGCTGCAACCATACATTGACAGAGGATTTCCAGAGATTTCAGTCAGATTCAGAAGAGGACATGAAATGAGTGATATCATTGCTAATGTCAGATGGATCTTGGCTGAAAGCAAAGAATACCACAAAGATGTTTAGCTTTGCTTTACTGACTACACAAAGACTTTTGACTGTGTGGTCATGACAAGCTATGGGCAATATTGCAGAGAATTACTATATTCCAAAACACATAATTGTGCTCTTGAGGAACTTGTCCATAGAACAAGAGGCAATAGTTCAAACAGAACAAGGGAAAATCAAATTATTTAAAACTAGGAAAGGTGTATGCCAGAGCTGTATTCTTTCAGCACACTTATTCAATCTGTATGCTGAGCACATAATTCAAGAAACAGGATTAAATTAAGAAAAACTTGCCATCAAGTTTGGAGGAAGACTCGTTAACAACCTGAGAAATGCTGAAAGCTAAGAGGACTTAACACTTACTGATGAACCTCAAAGATAATACTCTTTAGTATGGGTTACACCTCAATGTAAACAAAACTGGACCAATAAATTACATCAAGATAAATGGAGATGACCAAGCCTTGATGATTTGATAATCAGAACTCAACTTGAGGAAGATTAAAAAATAATTTTTGGTATAGGAAACAAGTGTAAATTGCTACAATTTGATTAACTTGATCTATACTTATGGGTGTGATAGCTCAAAATATGAACTAAGAGGATCAGACTCTACACATTAATAATGAATCCTATCCCCTTTTTATACAGAGTTGATAGGGATGGGCAACTTAGACATTGGCTACCTAAAACACTGCTAGATATACTGCCAGAAAAAGATCCCCTCAGGTTGGAAGGAAATAAAAATGCGACTGAGGAAGAGCTGCCTCCTCAAAATAGAGTGGACCATGATGACGCGAATGGAGTAAAGACTGTGGAAGTAAAGCCCATGGAACCTTCATTTGCTGATGGGGCACAATTCAAAATGAAGATATACAGCTGTAAACATCCATTGAAAATCAGAACGTGGAATGTATGAAGTATGAATCTAGGAAAATTAAAAATTATCAAATATGAAATGGATGCATAAACATAGATATCTTAAGCATTAGTGAGCTGAAATGGACAAGTATTGGCTATTTTGAATCTGACAACCACATGGTTTACTATGCAGGGAATGAGAAATTGAAGAGGAATGGTGTTGCTTTCTTTGTCAAAAAAAACATATCCAGATCAGTCATGAGGTACAAGGCTGTCTGAGATAGGATAATATCCATGAGCTTACAGGAAAGACCAGTATATACCACTATCATCTAAATTTTCACGCCAACCACAAAAGCCAGTGAGGATGAAATAGAAGAATTCTACCAACTTCTTCAATCTGAATTTGATCAAACAGTTAAGCAAGATGTATGGATCACTACTGGTGATTGGAAGGCAAAGGTTGGGAGCAAAGAGGAAGGATCAGTAGTTGGAAAATATGGTCTTGGTGATAGAAATGATGCTGGAGATTGCATAATAGAATTCTAAAAAAGCAATGATTTGTTAATTTCAAAAACCTTCTTTGAACAGCATAAGAGATGACTATACACATGGACCTCGCCATATGGAATACATAGAAACCAAACTGACTACATCTGTGGAAAGAGACAATGGAAAAGCTCCCTATAATCAGTCAAAACAAGACCAGGGACAGACTGTGGAACAGACCATCAGTTGCTCGTATGCAAATTTAAACTGAAGCTGAACAAAATGAAAACAAGTCCATGAGAGCCAAAATATGACCTTGAATATGTCCCACATGAATTTGGAGATCATCTAAAGAACAGATTTGATACATAAAACGCTAAAGACTGAAGACCAGAAAAGTTATGGGATGACATCAAGAACATCATATGTGAAGAGAGCAAAAAGTCATTGAGAAGACAAGAAAGAAAGAAAAGGTCAAAATGGATGTCAGACGAGACACTGAAACTTGCTCCCCAGCATAGACATGCTAAAGCAAATGGAAGAAATGAGGAGGTCCAAGAGCTGAACAGAAAATTTCAAAGATCAGCTCAA
>NW_006408575.1:6119889-6123283 GCF_000296735.1 Chrysochloris asiatica | reverse complement strand
AAAGGACGTATTGCATTGATGAGCAAAGATGTTTGCTTGGAGACTAAGGTGTGCCTGATCAAAATCCTGGTATTTTCAATAACCTTATATGCATGCAAAAGCTCAACAATGAATAAGGAAGATCACAGAAGAATTGATGCTTTTGAGTTATGGTGTTGGGGGAGAATATTGAAACTGCCATGGGCTGCCAAAGAACCAACAGACCTGTGTTGGAAGAAGTGCAAGCAGAATGCTCCTTGGAGGCCAGGATGGCCAAACTTTGTCTCTCACACTTTGAACGTATTGTCAGGACAGACCAGTCACTGGAGAAGGATATCATGTTTGGGAAAGAGAAGGGTCAGAGAAAAAGAGGAAGAGCCCCAGCGAGATGGATTGGCAAAGTGGCAGCATGAATGGGCTCAAACATGGCAATACTGAGGTTGCTTCAGGATTGGACAATATTTCCTTCTGCTCTGTACAGGCTCATTATGAGTCGGTACCAACTCGATGGCACCTAGCAACAACAACAACAAACCCAAAGTGGGGGTGGTTATAAAGTCACAAAGTGACTGGCTTACAAGTTTTCAAGAGGGAGTTTAGTTTAGGAGTGTGCGGGGGACAACAGGGTTCCGACTAAATAGTTTTTGTCTTGTCTAGATGAGTCTGCTGAAAAGAGATGAGGATAAGATGCCTATGATTCAACAGGGAGTCATTGTTATCATGACTAATTGCGACTGTCACAACTATAAAGGTAGAAATTTTGTAACAAAAATGGGGGAGTAGTTAATTTTACAGTCCAGAAACAGAGGACCCTAGAAACATCAAGGGAGAAGAACATGAGTGGAATACTATCCAGAGAATTACCACACCAGAGATAGAGGCAGAAATGAGGACATGGAGAGAGGGAGAAGCTGAGAACTCTAGTAGTCTCATGGAAAGAGAGGGACTGAGTGTTGGCAGCCAGGAGACAGTCTTGCAGAATGTGCCCTTTGATTGTTTTAATTCTAATATATATATATATCCCTGAGTGTTTTTATGTACATTGCTCCCACCCTATCCCCCCCCACCCCGAAAAAAAAGACAGAGGGAATGGAAGTAAACACTGTTGAATGATAATGCACAGAGGAGATTATAATCATTGTAACTGAACGATAGTGTAAAGCTGATATTCTCCCATGTAAATTAAAAAACTCTGTTCACAATTAAAAAAAAGAAGAAAACTAGAGAAAAGAATGAAGTTGTCAAAGACTTCATTTTTGCTTAGATCCATCAACACTCATAGAAGCATTTAAGGGCAAAACACAACTTAGATATGCTAAAAAAAAAAAAGTCTGGAATTGTCCAATGATGGGGATGAGCTTGTTGCCATTCATGAATCTCAACCTCGGCCTCCCATCTTCCTACACTGAACAATATTTTGATCTATATTAGATTTCTTATACTTCTTTCGATTTGTTATAGTTCTTTCAGTGCTTATCCTTAAAATTGTGTTGGCACCATTATTTACTAAATATTCTCCTTTCTATTAACTTGATTTCTCATCTATGTCAATTTGGTCTCATCTTAGACATGAAATTTTCATTATCATAGATTTCATGTGTTTAGGGATTTTTTTTCTCAATTTATTACAGTTCAAAATATAGACTTAACTACTAGAATAAAATAGAGTAAAAAAATTCACATTTGTTGAAACATGTTACATGACCCTTTAAACTCATAAATTGGTCTACTGTCAGCCTTCAAAATCTATTAGTATAATATATATAAAAATTGCATTCATTACAGAAATCTGAGTCAGCTTTCCTCATTTGCTCCAAGGTCTTGATCCTCCTATTCCTCTTTATATTGACAAATTTGCATACTTTTAATACTCACATATATTTATAATAAAAGTAACAACAGTATTCATTAAACATTAACTATGTGCTTGACCCCACATACACTGTTTTATATGTAACCTAGATGCTAATTTTTTTTAAGCACAATATAAGGAAAATTTTCAGCCTAGCTTCCTGGGTTTTTAGTGACGATGCCTGGTTCCTTTTAGCTCTTGGTCACATAATTACAAAAAATGATGTTTCATTACTTAATGCTGTAAATAAGATGCCTGAGAAAATTCCTATTTTTGAAAAATGTCAACCACATCTTTCCAAAAGCTAGCCATGTGGCAGCTTTGTAATAAGAAAAGGAAAAAGTTCCCAGCTTAGCCTTTTCAGAATAAAATTAATTATGAAAGTTCAACTGTTTCTAAGTCTTTGGGTGCTCATGCCCATCCCCTGAGAGTTAGTTATAAATGATTTTGCAGTATCTGTGCTTGGTAACGTAGGCAAAAATTCACAGTATGGAGAGGGGGTGAAACACTGAAATATGACTTAACCTTCCTACTCCAGGTTTTAAAAGGGCCTTTTCAGTGTTTCCTGGGCTGGCTCCTCCCATTCTGAGAATCACTGTAATTTTCTGAGTCCATCAGATCTTAACATTGATCACACAGGTGGCTTTAGCTTTGTTATTCTTGCATGCCTGTACGATGGATAGGAGTCCTGGTGTGGTGCTGTGGGTTAATGTGTTGGACTGCAAAGTTGGTTTGAACTACAAGGTCAGTGGTTCAAGCTCAGCAGCTTGAACTTCGAAAACCCTACACAGGGTCGCTATGGGTTGGACACAACTCAAGGGCACTTAACAACAATGGCATATGAAGGAGATGTTACTACAATTTTCTATACAAACATCCTTCCTGCCAAATAGATTTTAAATCCTACATAGAAGCCATGACTACTCCCTTTTTACCTCCCTCTATGATGAACACTGTTTTGCTATACTGCAGCTAAAAAATCATTCATTGTGGATTCATTAATTCAACAGATATTTATTAGCTTATACCGTGTGACAGACAGATTGCATGCTATATCTATGAATAAAATATTCTAATTTCAAGAAGATAAACTGTATAGGCAGAAATACTCATAAAATGAAAGACAGCATGCCAACGTTACCTTATCACCAAATATTGAAAAGAAAGTATCATGAAAGCAGAAATATATCTTATACAGTATTTTCCCTAAAAATATTACTAAGTCACAGCAGTAGTGAATTAAATATATTTTAAGTGAATAGAAAGGTGTTATAAAAATTGAATGAAACATGGATGAACCTTGAAGACATTATGTTGAGTGAAATTAGTCAGTCACAAAAGGAGAACTACTGCATAGGACCACTACTGTAAAAGACTAAGAAAAAGAACCCATATTAAAGTGGGGTGGGGAGGGGATTCTTTGCTGACTACTGGGATGTGGGGAGTGGGGTGAGGGGAGGGAAGTGAAGTTGGAGCACAGGGTAGGGAATAGACACAGGATAATTTGGGTGCTAGGGAGGGGGGCAATATACAAGAAGGGGGAGGGGAATGGAAGAACAAAGC
>NW_006408575.1:6107183-6113912 GCF_000296735.1 Chrysochloris asiatica | reverse complement strand
ATGTAGAACTGATGTTTTCCCATGTAAACTATCACTCACTTCACAATAAAAACTTTTAAAAAATGGTTGCATAACTTGAAAAATATAATCAATTTTATTGAATTCAAATAGAATTCAATGTTATGTAGTAATATTTGGGGGAAATGTTATTTAAATTTATTTTCAAGTAACTGGAAATATAAGTATCTTTTAATGTTTAAATTATTCAAAGTTATAAAAACAAAGAAGTCTGTGTGCATGTGGCAGAAAATAGAGCTCATTTTCCCTGAAAGAATATTTTTTTTAAATGGATGATCCCTATGAGTTGGAGGTTACATATATTCCAAATGTCCAACATTTATAAAATGTGGAGATGGTGGTGGTGGTTGGTGATTTGCCATGGAGTCAGTTCTGACTCATAGCAACCCTGCATAGGGTTTCTGAGTCTGTAAATCTTTATGGGAGCAGAAAGTCTCATCTTTCTCCCGCGGAACTGCTGGTGGTTTTGAACTGCTGGCAGTGAGATTAGCAGCCTGATTCTCCTTACATCAACCATTACTTCTCTTCTTAGTATTCTTCTCTGTGTCCCAGAGTTCTACAGTTTGGTACATTTCACAGAATTCATGGATTATCAAGTGCTTCTAAAAGTTATGGAAGATGTCTAGTCCCAAATTTGCAGTTGAGATGTCAGTGTGGAGAGTTCACTTCAATCACTCCAAATGGGGCTGTTCACTAAGATGATGGATGCTGGTAAATCAGGACAGATCGCTGACTGAAGTCCTGAGAACCAGAGGTGAGACAAAATTGAGCTTGATTAATCAATCAAAGGAATGCACTGCCCACTCAGATCACCAACATGGCTCATTTTATATTGAACAGGGTGGCAAAATTGACCAAGCACTCATTAGATTTCAAAGTTTTTATTATCACAATTAGTCCTGTTAACAATCATTCCCAGCTGAACCATATAAAACCATTAGAATCTTCCCCAAATGTCTCTTATCCAGATTTGCATCAGGAAAAAGTCATTTGGACAGGAAGTAGACAAGGATGTCGCTTATTGAAACTCCTATTCAGTATCATATCACTCAAAACAAGGCCGGGGCAGATTGTGGATCAGATCATCAATTGCTCATATGAAAGTTCAGGCTGAAGCTGAAAAAAATTAAAACAAGTACACAAGAGCCAAAATATGACATTGAACATATGCCACCAGAATTTAGAGATCATATGAAGAAAAATTTGATGCATTAGACACTGAAGACTTAAGAGTAGACAGTCTGTGCTATGGCATCAAGAATATCATA
Organism: Chrysochloris asiatica; assembly: GCF_000296735.1. Classification (NCBI taxonomy): domain Eukaryota; kingdom Metazoa; phylum Chordata; class Mammalia; order Afrosoricida; family Chrysochloridae; genus Chrysochloris; species Chrysochloris asiatica. The sequence goes on along the minus strand of NW_006408575.1, from coordinate 6,112,626 downwards.
CAGGAAGAAAGCAAAAGGTTATTGAGAAGACAATAAAGAAGGAAAAGGCCAAAGTGGATGAAAGAAACTTGCTCTCCAGCATGGAGACACCAAAGCAAATGGAAGAAGTGAGGATGTACAAGAACTAAACTGAAATTTTTAAAGGTCAGCTCAAGACAAAGTCAAATATTATAATGAAATCTGCAAAGACTAGGAGTTAGAAAACCCAAAGTGAAAAACATGCTCAGTATTTCTCAATCTGAGAGAATGGAAGAAAAAAAAAAATCAAACCTCAACTTGGAGGTTAAGGATTCTGTGGACAAAATACTTAATAATACAGGAAACATCCAAAGAAGATGGAAGCAAGAACACCCATACTTGCAGATAGTACCCATTTGACCCAGCTTCAATGGCTGGATGATCAGAACTTGACTAAGAGAAAAAAAAGTGCAACCTGCTACAATTTGATGAACCTGACCTGTACTTATGGATGTAGTAGCTTAAAAGAGGGAACAAATCTTTACACCCCCTCTGTACATAGGATAGACAGGAATGGACAACTTCTATATTGGCTACCCAAAATGAGGAGGGGTGGCAGCAAAGGCAAGAAGTGACTGTCTTACAAGCTTTCAAGAGGGAGCTTAGTTTCAGAGGGTGCAGGGGAAGGTAGAATCTCCACTGAGTGGTTTCCAACCTGTCTAGATGGTTCTGGTGAAAGGAGATGGATATAAGACTCTTGTGGTTCAACAGTGAATAATTGCTATCAGGACTGATTGTGAATATTACAAATGTAAAGGTAGGCATTTTGTAACAAAAGGAGGGGAGTGGTTGATCTTGCAGTCCAGGAGCAGAGGACCCTGGGACCATCAAGGGAGAAGAGTGGAGTGTGGGACCCTATCAAGAGAAGCAGCGATGCCAGAGATGGAGGCAACGATGGTGGCATGGAGAGACAGAGAGGCTGGGGACTCTAGACTCAAGTAGGGAGAGGGACTGTGTACTGGTGGCCAGGTGGCAGACTTCCAGAGTATACCCTTTTGTTGTTTGAATAACTATATATTTATTCCTGAATGCTTTGGAGTACATAAAAAATAAAAATAAAAAGAGGGAATGGAAGCAATGCTATTGAATGATGATGCATGGAGGGGATTGTAATCATTTGCAATGAAACCAAATATGATAGGATGAATGTAAAGCTGATGTTCTTCCATATAAACTCTCACTCAATTCACAATAAAAACTTTGAAAAAAGAAAAAGATGGAAGGAATACACACAATCACTACACCAAAAAGAAATGGTTAATGTTTATCCATTTTTTGAAGTAGCATATGATAAGAGCCAATGATCCTGAAGGAAGAAGTCCAAGGTGCATTAAAGACTTTGGCAAGGAACAAGGCACTGGAAATTGATGGAATACAAATTTAAATCTTTCAACAAACTGATGCAGCACTGGAGGCACACACTTATCTATGCCAAGAAATTTGGAAAACAGCTACTTGGACAACTGACTAATAGAAATCTGCATTTCTACCCATTGCAAATAGAAGTTATCCAATGGAATACAGAAATCATCACACAAGATTATTGATATGACATGTGATTAAAGATTTACTAAACATAATGCAAGAATGGCTACAACCATACACTGACTGAGAACTTCCAGAGGTTCAAGCTGGATTCAGAAGAGAAGTAGAACGAGGGATATCATTGTTGATGTCAGATGGAGCTTGGCTGAAAGCAGAGAATACCAGAAAAATGTTTACATGTGCTTTATTTACTATGCAATGGCTTTCCATAGTGTGGATAATGACAAGCTATGGACAACATTGCGAAGATGAGTATTCCACAACACTTAATTGCTGTACATTTAAGGAACTTGCACATAGACCAAGAGGCAGTTGGTCAAAAAGAAAAAGGAGACACAGCAATGGGTTCAGACTTAGCAATGATTGTTAGGTTGGCCCAGGACTGGGCAGTGTTTGGTTTTACTGTGCATACAATAGCTATGAGTCAGCACTAACTCAATGACACCAAACAACTACAATTAAATATTGTGTTGGAAGCCTTAGCTACAGCTCTAAGGCAAGAAAGGGAAATTGAAGGCATCCAAATCAGCCAAGAAGTAAAACTCTATTTGCAGATGATATGATCCTATACATAGAAAATCTCAAAGACTCAGCAAGAAAAATATTGGAACTCACTGAAAAATTCAACAAAGTGGGAGGGAACACGATGAAAATAGAAAAACACATTGTATTCCTCTACACTAATAAAGATATTAGTGGATAGTAAGGGCAATATACAAGAAGAGGGAGGTTAGTAGAAGAATGATAAAGACAGGTGAAGACACAGGGAGAGACAGGTGAAGACACATGTGAAGCAAGAGCTAAAGGGGATAGAGGTCAACAGTGATATATATGCAACCTTGGAACAACACTCTTCTGCAGGAAGGTACATTGACAGAGACACAGGCTGAATGGGTATGGAAGGCAGACTGGGAGTACACCCACAAATATACAAGGCTTTGAAAGAGGGCATGTGTACATGTGTATTAATAGTTTTCTGCAAGAACAACTATGAATGTGATGGAGCATATAGCAGGCAAAATGATGGAAACGTCTTAGATATTATTAAACATCTTAAGGCAATGAGGTACTGGGTCTGGGGGCTCAGGACCACTGGCATAACATAGTCCACAAAGACAATGTTCTACATCCTGAGATCTTAAAAGCTCATGAGCAGCTCATGAGCGATTGTTCTCTTGTGTGTGGAAGAAAGAAGAGTGAGGATAATTGGAGATGTTTGGAATCACTTAGTTCAGTGGACTAATGAAACATGTGAACACCAGTTCCATAACACTGAGACCTGAAGAACTAGATGATGCCTGGCTACCACTACCAACTTCTCTGAAAGAGATCATATTAGAAGGTTCCAAACAGAGAAAATATGAAACAAAATCCAAAATTATTTTTTTAAAAGAAGCCTGACCATACTGTTCAGAAAAAGACTGGAGAACCCTGAAACACTGGCTCTTGACCACTCTTCAGGTCTGGAAAAGAATTTCTCCCCCGTGGCCTAATTTTTAGACAGACAGGTATACAGTGGGGACAAAAACACTGGTGAGATATGCTCACTATGGAATTGTCAGTCATTCAAAATCAATAGGGCACCATTTATCTAAGGTCAAAGTTGAGAAGAGATGGGAAGCGGGTGGAATGGAAACAGGAACCACAGGGAGGAAGCGGGATAACTGTTGTTGCATGGAGGAGATTGCAATCATGAAATGAAACAAAATGTGTGAGGTGCTGAATGTAAAACTGATGATCTTGTCTGTAAATCTTCACTGAATTCACAATAAAAAGTTTTTTTTAAAAAAGAAGGAAAAAGTTGTTTGGTGGAAGTTACAAAGACATGGATAGAAAACGTATATTAAATAATTCACTGCACTGTACACCACACCTCCAAAACCTTGTAAATGCTTCTATATTGCATAAACTATTATTTAAAATCTCAAAAAATCACTGAGATCAAGTGTCATTTTCTGACTATCAGAAGTAGTCATATCATCATATTATGTACATTATGATCACCATATTATGAATTTTCCAAATGTTATGAAATTTTTTTAATTTTGTACTCTTATTTTTAATTACCATTTTTATTGATATACAACACAAAATAAAGTCCCAATTTCTAATCTTCTGTCACACCAAGGCATTTCAATTTAAGAATACTGAACCCAACACTACAGAAATAAGACAAATAGATTATAAGCACTCAGATGATATAACAAGAGAATGAGCTGAAATTTACAGCTAAGGAGATATATTAGAGCCAAGACACCATTGTTATAAAGTTGATAATTCAGAAACAAGCAAAAAATAAGATATAGACTGCTATAAGATGAATTATTAGCATGAAACAGAGACAATATAATCACACTGAAGGAACAAATGACAAAATCAAAACAATTGCAACATACGTAATATGGACGATATAGATGATGGAATTTAAGAATATATGCTGTTCTTAAAAAAGTATTCAACTATAAAAAACAATAAAAACCTATCCATCGAATAAAGAACTAAATATTCATACTCACAAGTAACAATAAAAATTAAACCAAAAATTGAGGCATAATTATCAATGCTCAGGAAATAATATATATGTATGCATATATTTTTCTTCCACAATTAAACCAACAAAAAATCCCAAATGGACTAACAGTTCTCCACAGCAACATCCAGGGTCAAAGATAGTAAATGTTGTTGCTGTTATTAGGTGTCATCCAATAAGTTCTGACTCATAGCTACCCTATACACAACAGAATAAAACAATGCCCAGTCTTGTACCATCCTCACAATTGTTAATGTTTAAGTCCATTGGTCCTGCATCTGTGTCAATCCACCTTGTTGAGGGGGTCTTCCTCTTTTCCACTGAACCTCCACTTTTCCAAGCACAATGAACTTCTCCAGGGACTGGCCCCAGCTGATAATATGCCCAAGGTATGAGAGACAAAATTTCACCATCCTGACTTCTAAGAAGCATTCTGATTGCAATTCATCCAAGATAGATTTGTTTGTTATTTTGGCAGTTCATGGTACTTTCAATATTCTTTAGTATCTATTCTTCTATGGTTTTCCTTATTCATTGTTCAACTTTCACATGCATATGACACCACTGAAAATACCATTGCCTGCATCAGGTGACCCGAGTAATAAAATATATGCTTGCTCTTAGACACTTAAAAGAGTTCTTTTCTTGTGAAGCAGAGCTGCCTAATGCAACACATTGTTTGATTTCTGGACTGCTGCTTCCATGAGCATTGATTATGGAGCCAAGCAAATTGAAGTCTTAGACAACTTCAATCTTTTCTCCATTTATGATGATGTTTTTTATTGGTCAAGTTGTGAGTTCCTCTACATTGAAGTACAGATCATTCCGATGTCTGTAGTCTTTGAAATTCATCAGTATTTCAAGTCCTCATCATTTTTAGCAAAGAAGTCTGTGTCATCTTCATTTCACAGGTTATTAATGAGTCTTCCTCTAATCCTGATGCCATGTTACTTCTTCAAATAATCTGGCTTCTTGGATTATGTGCTCAGCATACTGATTGAATAAATATGGTGGAAAGATACAAGCTGACCCACAACTTCACTGATTTTAAGGTGACCCAACGGAATGCGGAAATCATCGGACAATATCTTTGATAGCTCATGCGAGTAAAGTTTTACTAAAGGTAATACAAAACTTTGTATTGTCAGAGAACTTCCAGAGATTCAAGCCAGATTCAGAAGAGGATGTGGAACAAGGAATATCATTGCTGATGTCCAAAGGATCTTGGCTGAAAGCAGAGAATATCAGAAAGATGTTTACATGTGCTTTATTGACTATGCAAAAGCTTTTGATTGCATAGTGGATCATGACAAGCTATGGACCACATTGTGAAGTATTAGTATTCCTGGA
>NW_006408575.1:6104925-6107083 GCF_000296735.1 Chrysochloris asiatica | reverse complement strand
GATGGAATGGGGGGAAGGGGGGAAATAATGTTGAGATGCTTGGCTGTCTTATGAATCTTGGTTTCCCTGGTATACCATTATAAAATAGACACTTGAGGGGGAGAGAAAGGAATAGCCAGAAATATCACCATAGAAAGCTTGTAAGTCTGTCTTCTGCCTATAACTGATTTGTTGTTGTTGTTGTTGTTATGTGCCATGGAGTCCGTTCGGACTCATAGCGAACCTGTAACAGGGTTTCTGAGGCTGTAAATCTACATGGCAGCAGAAAGCCTCATCTTTCTCCCTGGGAAAAGCTGGTAGTTTCGAACTGCTGAACTTGCAATTCGCAGCCCGAATAGTAACCACTACACTACCAGAATACCTAAAATGGGGCTACAACTTGCCTGTGAAGGAGGCTTCCTGCAGAGCCTCTGCATTACATAAGACCATAGGTGGAACCCTGAACAGCATCCAGAATCTTAAGAGGAGGGAAATTTCCACTTGAAAGGACAAGCAGACCAGCCTGGAGTGGCTAGAAGAACAAAAGCTATTTCTTGAAAGAAAGACCAACAGGAAAAAAACAAAACAATATAGGCAGACTAACTGATTACTACAAGAACAAGCAAATTGCTCACCCAGGAGACATCAAGGCAAGTGGTCAGGTCCCCACAGAACAAACCCCCCTCCAAAACTAAGACTCAATGGGAATACATGCTCTGATTGGTGACCATGTTCATCACCGATAAGGGGAAGTGAGGGAAAAACAGCAATGAAGCTGAAAACTAAGCCCTACAATGTCCAATAGACACCTGTGAACCCGGGTGGAGACCTGGTTGGCCAGCAGTATGGCAAGACTTGGGGACTCTTCAGCCCAGAGACAGTAACATAGCCAAAGAGGACTACAGTATAGAGTGAAGCGTCCAGCTGATAAGAAAAGTCAGCATATGCACAAGAACACCCACATAAGAACAATCCACTTGACCTGGATTCAATGACTGGATGACCAGAGCTCAACTAGAAGAAAAAAGAAGAGGAAAAAAAAGAGTAATCTGATACAATTTGATGAACTTGACCTATAACTATGGATGCAGTAGCTCAAAAGAGGGAACAAATCTTTACAGCGAGGATCATTCCCACCCCTCCATACACAGAGTAGACAGGGATGGCAATTTGGACATTGGCTACCCAAAAGGGGGGAGGGAGCCTCAAAGGCAAGAAATGACTGGCTTACAAGCTTTGAAGAGGGAACCTTGAACTCCAGAGGGCGTGGAGGAAGGTAGAATCTCCACTGAGTAGTACCCAATCTGTCTAGGAGGGGCTGATGAAAGGAAATGTGGACAAGTCTCCTGTGATACAATAGTAAATAATTGTTACCAGGACTGATTCTGAGGGTTGGAAATGCAAAGGTAGATGTTTTGTAGCAAGAGGGTAGTGATTAACTTTCCAGTCTAGGAGTTGAGGTCCCTGGGACCATGAAGGGAGAAGAGCGGAGAGAGGGACCCTAACCAGAGAGTCAGTGATGCCAGAGATGGAGGCAGAGACGATGATGTAGAGAGATGGAGTGGCTGGGAACTTTAGACCCAGAGAGAGCGAGGGGCTGTGTGCTGACAACCGGGGGCAGGCTTGCAGGGTATACACTGTGGTTGGTTGATGATGCATGGAGGAGATTGTAACCATGGCAATGAAATGATATACAATAGGATGAATGTAAAACAATTGCTCTCCCATGTAAACTATCACATAATTCACAATAAAACATTAAAAAAAAAATTGAAGAGAAAGAGATGTTATATTGGCTAAGAATATCAGAGAAGTCTTATTGAAAGAAGTGGCAATTAAATGGACATGTAGACCTTGAAGAATGGATATTAAAAATTTTTTTTGAAATTATACTTTCTTTATAAAAGTAATTTAGCTTGGAATACCTAAAAGGGGTTCTAGAACTTTCCTGGTGAAGGCTTCTTGCGGAGCCTTTGCAGTGTATATATAGGACCTTATGTGAAATACTAAGCCTCATCCAGAACCTACTGAGGTGGGACATTCCCACTAGCAAGGACAAGAAGACCAGTCTGGAACACCTAGAGCAACAAAAGATACTTCTTGAAAGAAACAATAGCAAGAAAAATCCAAAACAAAAATGGCAATCTGATTGGCTACTCCAAGAACAAGCAAGTTATTC
>NW_006408575.1:6101489-6103855 GCF_000296735.1 Chrysochloris asiatica | reverse complement strand
CTCATACTTTGGACATATTGTCAGGAGGGACCAGTCACTGGAGAAGGATATCATGTTTGGTAAGGTGGAGGGTCAGAGAAAAAGCGCAAAACCCCATCAAGATGGATTGGCCAAGTGGCAGCATCGATGGACTCAAGCGTGGCAACAATAGTGAGGTTGGCCCAGGATCTAGCAATATTTCTTTCTGCTGTGTATAAGGTTACTATGGGTCAGTGCTGACTCGATGGCACCAAACAACAACAACATCATCCCATTGTTCTGTTCAAATGACTATCTCTTGGTCTATATACAAACTCATCATAAGCACAATTAACGGTTATGGAATACCCATTTTTGCAATGGAATCCATAATTTGTCATGATCCACACAGGTGACTGCTTTTCATAGTCAATAAAACACAAGTAAACACCTTTTTTGTATTCTCTGCTTTCAGCCAAGATCCATCTGATCTCAACAATGATATCATTTGTTCCAAGTCTTCTTCTGAATCCAGCTTGAATTTCGTGCAGCTCCCTATTGCTGTACTGCTGCAATAATTTTTAAATTACCTTCAGCACAGTGATTCCATATAATAGGCACTGGACTACGAACCACAAGGTCTGTGATTAGAGTCCACTAGTCACTCCACAGGACAAAGATGAGGTGTTCTGTTCCAAAGAAGTTGTAAAGCCTCAGAAACCCTGTACGGTTGGAACTGATTCAATGTCACTTAACAACAGCAAATTTTATTTGCATATGATGTTGACTATATTGTTCAATGATTTCTGCATTCCATTGGATCACATTTCTTTGCAATGGGCACAATATGGATCCTTTCCAATCAGTTGTCCAAATTTCTTGATGAAGACGAGTGAGGGTCCTAGCGCTGCATCAGTTTGTTGAAACTTTACTTTGTATTCTGTCAATTCCTGGAGTCTTGATTTTGCCAATGTCTTCAGTATTGCTTAGACTTCTTCCTTAAGTACCATCAGTTCTTGATCATATAGTACCTCTTGAAATGACTAAATGTTGACCAGTTCTTTTTGATATGGTGACTGTGTGTATTCCTTCCATATTCTTTTGATGTTTCTAGCATCTTTCAATATTTTTCCCATAGAATCCTTCAATATTGCAAATCAAGGCTTGAGTTTTTTCATCTGTTCTGTCAGCTTAAAAAATGCTGAGTATGTTCTTCCCTTTTGATTTTCTAGTCACTGCACATTTCATCATATCTGGCTTTGTCTTCTCTAGCTACCCACTGAAATTTTCTGTTCCGATTTTTTACTTACACAGTTTTTGCATTTGCTTTAGCTTCTTTACACAGAAGTCTGAGTCTCTTCTGACATCTACTTTGGTCTTTTCATTTTTTGTCTTTTCAACAACATTTTGCTTTCTTCCTATTATTAATGTCATTGAACATCTCTTCTGATCTTTGGTCATTAATGTCTTAATGCATCAGGTATGATTTTGAGATATTCTCTAAATTCAGGAAGGATATATTCAAGGTCATATTTTGGCTATTGTGAACATTTAAAATTTTTTCTTCAGCTTTAGCCTGAATTTGCACATAGGTAATTGGTTATTCCAAAGTCTGCCCATGACCTTGTTTTGGTTGATAATCTTGAGCTTCTCCATTATTTCTTCCCACAGATATAGTCAACTGGATTCTGGTGGAGTCCATCTGGTGAGGTACAGGCGTATAGTCAGCTTTTATGGTTTTTAAAAAGGTATTTGCAATGTATGTTAATACTCTTTCAAAATTCTATCATGTAATTGCCAGTATTATTTCTATCACAACTGCCGTATTTTCCAATTACTGATCCTTCTTTGTTTTCAACTTGTGCATTCTAAACCAGTAATTATATGATTCTTTGTTTGATCAAGTTCAGACTGAAGAAGTTTGTTTCTTATTGTTGTTAAGTGTTGTTGAGTCGTTTCTGACTAATAGAAACCTTATATACGGTTTCTGAGGAGCAACTGGTCGGTTTGAACTTTGAACCTTGTGGTTCATAGTCCAGTGCTGATTGGTAGAATTCTTCAATTTCATCATCACTGACTTTAATGGTTGGTGTGTAAATACAAATAACAGTGGCAATAACTGTTTTCCTTGTGAGTCTATGGGTAATATCCTATCACAGACAGCATTATATACTTCAAGACAGATCTTGAAATGTTCTTTTTGATGATTAATACGATCCCATCCCTTTTTTATTGATAATTCCCAGAATAAAAAACCGTATGCTTTTCTGATTCAAAATGAATAATATCTGTCCATTTCAGATAGCTAATAATGCCTGTTAAGTTGCTGTTTTGTGTCATTGACTCAGTTCCAACCATAGCAAACCTGTATAAGGTTTCTGAGGAGCATCTTGTGGGTTTGAACTTCA
>NW_006408575.1:6088963-6090012 GCF_000296735.1 Chrysochloris asiatica | reverse complement strand
TATATATGCCTGAGTGTTTAAAAAAAGACAACAGCTAAAGTGAATAGAAAGACTGTTATTTCATGGTACATGAAAGGGATTATAATTATTGTAACGAAACAAGTTGTATGATTTGTTGAATGTAAAACTGATGATCTGCCCTGTAAACTTTCACTCAATTCACAATAAAAACCTAAAAAAAAAAAAGGAATAGAGGTAAATACTGTTAGTTGAAGGTACATGGAGAGGATTGTAATCATTGCAATGATTTGTTGAATGTAAAACTGATCATCTTCACTGTAAGCCTGTAAACCTTCATTCACTTAGGTCACAATAAAAGCTTACAAAAAAAAGAGAGAGAGAGACCTTGGGGGAAGATGATGATAGGATTTTATGATTCACTTATGAACGATTGTGACTTTAATTGTGATTGTAAACCTTGGAACTCTAATGAGAGAATTGGTCAGTTTGCCATCCTTCTGGGCATAAAATGAACTACATCAGAAGCAGGAGGGGGATATCAAAATACCATCATCAAGAAGAGCTAGGAGCAGATCCCATACATTAGAGTGCAAGATCCCTGAGTGCTGACCTTCCTTAAACCAGGGACAGACATTATGATGCCAGAGAAGTAGCAGTAGTAGAACCGAGGGCTAGAGCACCAAACAGAGTGTTGGATTTCCTGACCCACTGAGAAAGTAAATCTGAGTGTCTGAGGACAAGAAGTTCACTTGCAGAATGGGGTGGGCCTCCAGGTACTAAATTGAGTTAGAACAGAGAGCATTCAGACTGAAGCTATAGTGGAGTCATGTTTAGGTATTTATTATTGATGTTGTTATGTGCGGTTGACTCTATTCCAACCCATAGCAACCCTGTATAGGGTTTCTGAGGAGCAGCTGAGGAGCTTGAACCACAAACCTTGCAGTTCAAATGGCCTTGCATTAACCCACAGCACCACACCAGTTTTTGGGTGTTTTTTTTAATGTTTTATTGTGAATTATATGATAGTTTACATGGGAGAACATTAGTTTTACATTCATTCTATCATATATCGTTTCATTGCCATGGTT
>NW_006408575.1:6086104-6087233 GCF_000296735.1 Chrysochloris asiatica | reverse complement strand
GTATGTACCACAGTTTGTTTATCCATTCTTCAGTTGATGGGCACTTTGGCTGTCTCCATATTTTTGCTATTGTAAATAGTGCTGCTATGAACATTCACACCAGTTATTTTTGTTTTTGTTAAGAACCATGGAGTCACTGCCAACTCATAGTGACCCTGCACAGGATTTCTGAGGCTGTAAATCCTTACGGGGGCAGAAAGCCTTATCTTTCTCCCGCCAAACAGATGGTAGTTTCAAACTGTCAACCTTGAGATTAGCAGCCCGATTTGTTACCACCAAAGAAAGCTCTAAAAGAGCTTTGAAACATTGTCTGAGCAAGGCAGAATCCAAGGAGTGGCTAAGATGACAAAGACCAGGAAAACCTACCTATGGTCATGACTGGGAAAAGGCTGTCCTGACCATTCTTATTCTGGATTGTAACCATTTAACTTCTCTGACAAAGTCCATAGTCATAAGTATGGTCTCTGATTTTGTGTGCAGCCAGCACAATTAATTATTGAACCCAGCTGAGAAATAGAGAGCTGTGGGAGGGAGGGATGGAGTCAGAATTAAGAAAGGAGAAAAGTGAGTGGAGGAATATCTGACATGTCTCATAGGAAGAAGCCTTGGACTGCTTCTGAATTTGGTTCTCCTTTCCCCTTGCAAAATCAGAGTCCAGACGCCACCACCATGCACTTTCATTTATTTATGTCTACAATAACCCTTCCTCTCTTTGATTCCGAGCTCTTTGATTTATACCACAGTTTGGGCATCCTCACGGGACTCAAATCATTCTCCTTTCAAGTGTTCTTTAAGTTTGGTGAACAAAAAGAAATCTGAAGGAACAAGATCAGAGTTCAAGGGTACATGGGGTAAGATTTCCCAAATAAACTCAGAAAGGACAGCACTTACTACCCTTGAAGATTGAGCACGTTCATTTTTATGATAAAAAAGCATTCTTCAATGCAATTTCATGCCTTTTTTATCATCAGTGAAGTTTTCTATTTTCTTAAAACTTCTTCAAGTAAGTACCCATGATTGCCCTGTGCCCTTTGAGAAAATCTGTCAAATTTACACATTAGTAGTATATATATGTTGTTGTTGTTGTTAAGTGCCGTCGAGTCGGTTCCGACCCATTTTATATATATAT
>NW_006408575.1:6084506-6086004 GCF_000296735.1 Chrysochloris asiatica | reverse complement strand
TATATATATACATATATACATATATATATATATATCACGATTGACTGCTATGTCTTGAATTTAACTGGTCCATCAGTTCCCTCAAAAGTCACTGTTTTGATTCATGTTTTTTTAAGGCACCTTGACATGACTAGGGAAATAACACGTTCAGCATTTCTAAAGCTGAGGGAACTGAAGAACAATTTCAAGCCTCGACATGCAATATTGAAGGATTCTATGGGAAATTCTGATGCTGACAGTGTTCCACTGCTATTCATAAGCTTTTCAGTGACTAAATATTCCAAAGTAGTTCATGTCTCCTTTCTATACACATGGACCTCACCAGAGGGAATATACAGAAATCAAATTGACTACATCTGTGGAAAGAGATGGTGGAAAAGCTCAATATCATCAGCCAAAACAAGGCCAGGGCAGACTGTGGAATAGACCATCAATTGCTCACATGCAAATTCAGGCTAAAGCTGAAGAAAATTAAAACAAGTCCACAAGAGCCAAAATACGACCTTGCATGTATATCACCTGAATTTAGAGATCATCTGAAGAACAGAATTGATGTATCAGACACTAAAGACAGAAGACCAGAAGAGTTGTAAGATAACATCAAGAACATCATACATGAATAAAGCAAAAGGTCATTGAGAAGACGAGAAAGAAAAGATCAAAATGGATGTCAGAAGAGACTCTGAAACTTATTCTTCAGCAAAGAGATGCTAAAGCAAATGGAAGAAGTGAGGAGGTACAAGAACTGAATAAAAATTTCAAAAGTCACCTCGAGAGGACAAAGTCAAATATTATAAACAAAATGTGCAAAGAGCTGGAATTAGAAAACCAAAAGGGAAGAACACCTATAATATTTCTCAAGCTGAGGGAAAGGAAGAAAAAATTCAAACCTCGACATGGAGTAAAGGATTCTATGGGCAAAATACTGAATGATGCAGAAAGCATAAAAAGAAGATGGAAAGAATACATAGACTCACTGTATCAAAAAGAAATGGTTGATGTTCAACCATTGCAAGAAGTAGCATATGATCAAGAGCCAATGATCCTAAAGTAAGAAGTCTAAGGTGCATTAAAATCATTGGCAAACAACAAGGCACTGGGAATTGATGGAAAACTAATTGAAATCTTTCTACAAAGTGATGCAGCACTCGAGGCACTCACTCATCTATGCCAAGAAATTTGGAAGACAGCTGTCTAGCCAAATGACTGGACGAGATCTGTACATTTTTTGCCCGTTCCAAAGAGAGGAGACCCAACAGAATGCCAAAATGATCAGACAATGTCATTGATATCTCATGCAAGTAAAGTTTTACTAAAGGTAACAGAGAAATGGCTGCAAGCATACATTGACAGAGAACTTCCAGAGGTTCAAGCCAGTTTGAGAAAAGGGTGTGGAATGAAGGATATCATTGCTGATGCCAGATGGATTTTTGCTGAAAGTAGAGAATACCAGAAAGACGTTTACTTGTGCCTTATTGACAAAGCAAAGGCTTTCGAT
>NW_006408575.1:6080013-6083949 GCF_000296735.1 Chrysochloris asiatica | reverse complement strand
GCACCTGATGGAAGCCCTGGTATTTTCAATAATTTCATATGCATTTGAAAGTTGGATAGTGAATAAGGAAGACCATAGAAGAATTGATGCATTTGAGTTATGGTGTTGAAGGGAATATTAAAAAGAACAAACAAGAACACTCCTTGGAAGCCAGGATGGCCAGACTTTGTCTCCCATACTCAGACATATTATCAACAGAGGCCAGTCCCTGGACAAGGATACCATGTTTGGTAAAGTGGTGGGTCAAAAAGAGAGACCACCAATGAGATGGAGAGGCACAGTAGCAGTGGTAGGGGGCTGAAATTTAGCAACAATTATGAGGTTGGCACAGGATAGGGTAGTGTTTCATTCTGTTGTGCATTGAGTCGCTAAAAGTTGGTACCAACTGGATAGCAACCAAGTACAACAACAATGAGACTCAAAGGAAGATCAGCAAGAAAGAAGAATATCCCCAATGAAATGGATTGACAAAGTGGCAGCAACAATGGGCTCAAACATAACAACTGTGAGTATGGTGCAGGACCAGGTCGTGTTTCTTTCTGTTGTACATATAGTCACTAGGAATCATAACCACCTCACAACAACAATGAGACTAAGACAAGTGCATTACTGAAAGAATTTGTCTGCAACCATCTACTGAAGGCACATTTCGTTTGGAATAAAGTTAAGCATGTATGAACTAGAAGGAGCCCTAATGGCAATGTGGATTACAAGTTGTAATTCTAACCATGAGACCAGTGGTTGAGACCTACCTGTCACTATTGGGAGCAAGATGAGGCTATCTGTTCACAGAAAGATTTAATTTGGAAAATCCAAGGGAGCAGTTCTGAGTCAGAATCAACTCAGTGGCAGTGGATGAGTCTGAACTGAAACCTTAGTAGCAATAACATTTTTGTATATCATTTTTTAAATCCTTGTATATCATTTTTCTTTAAAATTCTACTACCAGAAAGAAAAAAAATATAATAACACAGGCAAAATAATAAATGACACTGCCACCAATTCTGAATGTTGGCAAGACCAAAAGAAGTGGTAGGGATTAAGGTAAACTGGAGAGCGCCTGCCTAACACATTCAAAAGGAGCAGCTGGTCTTTGTTTCCAATGAAGGGTTTTCACTTCGGCTTGTTTTGCTGTGTTTTTGATAGAAAATCCAGAAAATCCTATTTTTGTATGGAACTTTTCAACTTAAAAATATTAAAAACTATTTCAATTTATAAAATTATATGCAAACTAAAAATGTCTATAGACAGACATGTGGCCCACCTATTACATGTATGTGATTTCTGTTCTAAAATTTCATGAACAGGGTCAAAGGTTGAGTCCAAGACAGGATTGCTCTGCTGTCTTTGGTGCTGAAATTCCCAGTCATACACAATTGTGAAAATGGGCTGATTTGATATTTAAGTGTAGAAATGGGCTGTGTGGAAAGCACCAAGCTGAATGAAGTGAAGGGATTCAAGACAATTTATGTGGGTCACACCCTTACTAGCACACTCTGTCTTTGAGCAATATTGCACAAATAGAATGCAAGTGAACTCACCACTTTTTAAATGGTGGTCAACACCCTAGTGATTATGTTTACTACCTAGCAAACAAGTTACAGTTAACATCCAGGATCTCTGAGGATACTCATATTAAATGAGAAAGATAGAAGTGAAGATTAGTGTCTGCTGTACAGGTAAGTAAATACTTCAGCAATGGAAAAGGACTTTCCAAAGTTCATAGAGTTAGGACTCAGAATAATATCTTCTGACTTACAATTCTTTGATTTGTTCTTTCTCTAATAAATCAAAACACTGGATTGCCCTAATCCACTCAATTGCATGCCCTTACAAAATAGCCAGCTAAAATGAAGCTACAGTCTACATCCATGTAGAAAGAAAGAAAATTATGTCATATGGGTTTAAATTCATAGTCCTAGGAGTCCTGGTGTGGTGCTCTGCTTTAATGCACAAGACTGCAAAGCCATTTGAAATGCAAGGTTGGCAGTTCAAGCTCACAAGCCACTCCTTGGAAACCCTATACAGGGTTGCTATGGGTCAGAACTGACTCGACGGCACTTAACAACAACAACAACATTCACTTAGATCTCAAGCCCAAATCACCAAACATATTACCTTTATATTACAGTTATAAATCTAAAATTAATGATGCTTTTGTCAACATCTAAGTACCATCAGAAAGAGTTCTGGGAGTGTAGTGGGTTACCAGTCAGGCTGCTAATCACAACGTCAACAGTTTAAACTACCAGCCACTCCATAGGAAAAAGAAGAGGATTTATGCTCCCATAAAAATTTAGTCTCTGAAAGCCTGTATAGGGTTGCTGTGTGTTGTAACTGACTCCATGGCACATAAAAACCAACAACCACCATGTACCATCAGTAATTTTTTTTTTATCCAGAATTGCTATAATCTCTTTTTAAAAATCATCTCTCTTATGAATCCGATGTAGTCACAAGGTCAAATACCATCCAAGATAAAATTATCACACAATGAAAAATGTTACAAATTTCTACTTATATCTGAGATGAAGCAATGGAGGAAAAACATCACTTTTGAAGCTAAAACGTTGAACAAAACATAGATTTAAAAAAAATAGTTATCAAGATCCAGAGAGGGAGAGCAACTGTGTGCTGAAGACTTGGGGGTGGGTGGGTGTAGTGTAGGGGGCAGCCTTGCAGGGTATACCCTTTGGTTGGTTGATGATACATAGAGGGGATTGGAACCATGGCAATGAAACGATATATGATAGAATGAATGTAAAACTAATATTCTCCCATGTAAACTATCATATAATTCACAATAAAACATTTTAAAAAAATAGTTATCAAGACATGAAAAATGAGGCAACATAAAACATAAAATATGGGAAACAAATGAGGTGAGTCCTTCCCCTGCTTATTGTCTTGAAAGACTTTACAGGCTATACCATAGAAACCCAAGCAGAGTTCAGAGGACTTGGCAAACAGACTAGGGATACCAAGGTGACTAGAATTTACAGAACAGCAAATCAGAGAGAGGTGCAGTGAGAAAATTTCAGAGATCTTCAGATGGTACCACTCAAGTATTCAACAGCAAATAAGTATGATGGAAACTACCACAAATTAGAGCAACAACTACCAGCAAAGACTTGAGATAACAATACTTGGCATTCACAGAGGGCTGGAATAGAGCCTTTATATACCAGCCAGACTGAAAAACTTCATAATTTATGAGGCAGTGAATAGATTGCCTCACATAGTCTTACCTTATTAGTAGGAAAATAAAATAGCCTTAGAGTAAATGCAGCTCTGGTCCTTGCTAGTACATCTTAAAAGCAAGACCTAAAATAATTAAACTGTTTCCAAATAACTTAGCTATCTCCCAGGAAAAAATATATATCGGAAGAGAAAAATATTCAATGCCTAACAAAATAAAAATCACAGTGTCCAATATCCACTCAAAACACGCAAGCATAGCATCCATGCAAGGTGCAATAACTGATTTCTATTCACCTGGAGTAACAGAGAAAGCAGGACAGTCACTCATCAGAGGAAGATATGAGATGTGTGGTGAACTACTGCCTCCTTTGCCATAAGACTAGAAAAACTAGATGAAGCCGGTTTACTTTTTTTTGAAGCCTGTTTACTTTTATTGAGCAATTTAATTACGGATTCCATAGAAAAATCCTAATCGAGAGAGGATAAAATGCAGAACAGAATTTCAAAATATCATGGACTCTAGGCTCTCTGGAGCCATGGAGGTTTGATGAATCCTGAAAAACTATTGTCCTGAGATCATCTTCAAACATTAAGCCAAAAATATCTTCTGAACTCTTCCTAAAACCAAACAGTAGCTTTGTTTGTTGTTGTTGTTAAGTGCTATTGAGTCCGTTCTGACTCATATCAATCCTGTATAGGGTTTCTGAGGAGTGGGTGGTGGGTTTTAACTGCCAA
>NW_006408575.1:6056476-6078418 GCF_000296735.1 Chrysochloris asiatica | reverse complement strand
AACTACTAACCTTGCAGTTCACAGTCCAGTGCTTATTCTCCATTGCCACTCCAGGACTCTGATGTTATGTAAGGAGGAGTAATAACTCAGAAATAGAGGGTGAGAACGGTTGTACAAGTCAAAGAATGTAATCAATGCTACTGAATTGTACAAGTAGAAACAGTTTAATTGGTGTATGTTTGGCTGTATATGTTCTCAACAACAACAGAAAACTTTTTTTTTAAAAATCACCAGGCATTCAAAGACCTAGAAAAACATGAGCCATAATAAGAAAAATAGTTAATCAACCAAATTGATCCAGAACTAACACAGATCTTAGAATTAGCTGACTAGGACACTGAAATGGTATATTCCATGTATTTACTGAGCTAAGATAAAGATTACGCATATTAATTATTGACTTTGAAGACATATTTAAAAGACCAAAATAAAACTTTTAAAAATGAAAACTACAATATCTAAGATGAAAATACATGTAATGTGATTAATGACAAATTCAACAGTGCAGAAGAAATCTTAGTGAATTAGAAGATACACTCATACAAACTATCTAAAATGCAACACAGAAAGAAAAATATTCAAAAACAGAATTTTTGATGACTTAAGATCCATATGCTAGATATCCCAGAAAGAAGGGTTAAGTAAAAGAAGTTTAATGACCAAAATGTATCCACATTCTATGAAAATTATATGGTACCGTAGGATAAGCTAACTTGAAGGTCAGCAGTTCAATCCCACCACCTGCTCTTAGAACTCTTTACAGAGTGTATCCATGTATCAGAACTAACACAACAGAACAACAACAATAAATCTACAGACCCAAAAATTTGAACAAACATTATGCACAAGAAACATTTGGAAAATGCCATGAAGGCATATCATAATCAAATTTTGCAAAACCAGTGATAAAGAGAAAAACCGTGAAAGTAGTCACATACAAAAAAAGAAGAAATAATACCTACATAAAAAGTACAGCATACTAATCATCAGAAACTATGCAAGCAAGATCACAGTAGGTTAATCTATCTAAAGTCAAAAACACAAAAATCTGTCAATCTAGAATTCTATACTCAGGAGAAAAAAAATTCTTTTAATTAAGGTAAAATAAAGACTTTTCCAAACGAACAAAATCTGAAAGAATATATCTCCATTCAACCTGCACAATAAAACATGTTAAAAAAATTCTTTCAGTTAGAAGGAAAATAATAACAAATGAAAATGTATATATATACATAAAGGATTAAAGAGCGTTGGAAATGATAACTATACAGGTAAATAGTAAATATATGAAATATTTTCTTATTATCTAAATATCTTTAAAGGGCGTTGGTGATGTTGTAGGATAAGCACTGGATTACAGAATAACCACAAGGTTGGTGTTCAAACCCACCAGCTGCTCTAAGGGAAAAGGTGAGACTTTCTCTTCCCATAAGGATTTATAGCCTTGGAAGCCCCTCACAGGGTCTCTATGAGTCAGAACTAACTCAATATCATTTAACAACAATAAACATCTTTAAAAGATCATTAATTATTTTTTCAAAACATTGTATTGTGAATTGGACTAAGGTTTAAAGACAAGATCATCCAATTTACATTCAACTGTTTATACGTTTTGTTTCATCTCAGTGATTACAATCCCCTTCCTGCGGCAACAGTTATCCTGCTTCCTCCCTATGGTTCCTCATTTACATTTTGTATTTCACAAATAGACAAAGCAAAAATATTTGATGTACACTTACAAAACAACTATAATATATATTCATTTAAATATCAAAAGGGCACATTCTGCCAACCAATCTCCTGCCTGCAAGCACACAGCCTTTCTCAGCCCATGGGCCTAGAGCCAGCTCTCTGTCTCTCCATGTCACTGCCTCTGCCACTGTCCTGTGTTTCCACAGTAAAGATCTTACACTCCACTCATACTCTTCCTGCTTAATGGCCCTGGGATAGTTTAAAATGAAAGAAAACTACTCCCTCCTTTTAGTGATACATCTTCTACTATTACAGTTGTGACAATCGTTAAGATCATTGATTTTTGTAACAAAAATAATTATGGAGTTTATAGCTAGGGAAGGTAGCACATGTGACAAAAATGACTCAAAGGCTGGGAAGAGAAAAATGCAAGTATACTAACGTTCTTATACTACATGTGAAGTAACATGATCTTACTTGAAGGCAAGCTATAATAAATTAATGATGTATACAACAAACAAGGAGGCTTCAAAAATGTTGTGGAAAAAGTCCACTGTCTTTTAATTCCATTTTTCCATGAACTTCTTAAAGCCCTTTGTACTGTAATCCTTATTTTTGTTGCTGTTTATTTTTGTTTGTTAGGCATTATCAAGTTGGTTCCAACTCATAGCAAAGTTATGTCTCAAATGAGACACTGACTAATCTTGAGTCATGCTCACAATTATTATATTTGAGCCTACTGCTGCTGACATCTTGTCAATCCATCTTGTTGTGGGTCTTCCTTCCTTTCTCTGACCATCCACTTTACTAAGCTGGATATTCTTTTCCAGGGACTGGTTCTTCCTGGCATGTTCAAACATGAGAGACAAACTTTGAACACGTTGTCACCATCCTTGCTTCTACGGAGTATTCATTCTGTCTGTACTTCTTACAAGACAGAATTGTTTCTTATTTGAACCGTACATAATACTTTCAGTGTTATTCACTAACACCATAATTAAAATACATCAATTCCGTGCAGGCCTTCCTTATTTACTGTCCAACTTTCACCTGCACATGAGACAACTGAAAATACCATGGCTTGGGTCAGGCACATTTTAGTCTTCAAAGTGAGATCTTTGCTCTTTAACATTTTACAGAGGTCTTCTGCAACAGATTTGCCTAATGGAATATATCATTTGATTTCTTGACTTCTGCTTCATGAACATCGACTGTGGATCCAAGGAAATGGAGTCTTGGGCAGCTTCAATCTTTTCTCCATTTATCATGATGTGATTTACTGGTCCAGTTGTGAGGATTTTAATTTCTTTACATTGATAACAAAATCCATAGTGAAGGATGTAGTCTTTGATCTCCATTAGTTATTAATTCAAGTTCTCTTGGCTTTCAGCAAGCAAGGTTTTGTCATCGGCATATCACAGGTTGTTAATAAGTCTTCCTCAAATCCTGATGCCATGTTCTTCTTCAGAGAACCCAGTCTCAACTAATTTGCTTACTATGTTGTTATTGTTGCTAAATGCTGTCAGGTCTGTGCCCACTCACAGAGACCCTTCATAGGGTATCTGGGGTGGTAAATCTTTGCAAGAGCAGAAAGCCTCATCTTTCTTCCATGGACCAGCTGGTGGACATGAACTGCCAACCTTGTCATTCACATTCCAGTGCTTATTGTACAAAGCCCCCATGCTCAGCATACAGACTGAATATTTCGTATAGCAAACACAAAGTAGAGAATTATGGCTAATAACCCAACCAATGTATCATAACAAATAATTAATCCAAAAGTAAAGGGGAAATGAGGAACAAAAACCAGAAGGCATGAAGAAGAAAATAATCAGCAGTAGTATACATTTAAACTTAATGACATCACTACTCATATTAAATATAAATAGATTAAATACCTGATTAAATGGTGTGGCGCTGTGGGCTAATGCGTCAGACTACAAAGTCGTTTGAACTGCAAGGTCGGTGGTTCAAGCTCACCAGCTGCTCCTTGGAAACCCTATACAGGGTCGCTATGGGTCGGAATCGACTCAACGGCACTTAAAAAAGGACCTCTGGCAGCACAGTGGTTATGAATCAGGCTGCTAATCTCACGGTCAGAAGTTCGAATCTTATTGTCAGCAGTTCAAAACTACCAGCTGTTTTGTGGGAAAAAGATAAGGCTTTCTGCTCCTATAAAGATTTACAGCCTCGGAAACCCTATGCAGGGTCACTATGAGATCAAAGAGACTCCATAGCACATAACAACTGTATAGTGCATGCAAGAAAGCTTTATAATATTTACATTGTTTCATGAGACAAATAAGTTGACAACAAAAAAGTATTCCATAAAGGCATACATTGAATTGTCAAGTATTATATGTTAGAAAAATACAAATATACCACACTAATATTAATCAAGAGAAAGCTAGAATCTATTCAACAGCACTTAACAACAACAACAAATATATTCTACAGCAAAGAGTATTATTAGGGATAAAGAAGGTCATTTCATAATGATAAAGGGATCACTTCATCAAGAGAACATAGGAATCCTAAGCAATTATGCATTTAATAACAGAGCTTCAAAATTCACAAAGCAAAAATTGATTGAACTGTAAGGAAAAATAGACAAATCCACATGTACTGGTAGATGGTGGTGGTGGTATTCTGTGGACTCATAGTGACCCTGTACAGGGTTTCCGAGGCTGTAAATATTTACAGGAACAGAAAGTCTTATCTTTCTCTCACGGAACCACTGGTAGTTTCAAACTGCTGATCTTAGAGGTTAGCAGCCCGATTTGTAACCACTACATTACCACAGCATCTTATACTGGTAGATAGAAGATACCAAAAGGGAAATGAACTATTTCATCTAAAACTTCCATAAATATTTGAAATCCACACAATTTCAAATACAGCATATCAAAACGTACAGGTTGATGAAACAATTCTTATAGGGAGATGTATAGTACTAACTATCTACATTGTTGCTGTTGCAAAGTGCCATTGGGTTGCTTCTGGCTCATTTAAGATTGCAAATACATTATATCAAAACATATAGGATGCTAAAGCAATTTTTATAGGGAGATGTACAGCACTAAATATCTACATTGTGGTTGCAAAGTGCTATTGAGTTGGTTCCGACTCATAGTGACCCTGTACAAGGTTTCTGAGTTTTATAAACCTTTACAGGAGTAGAAACCTCATCTTTCTCCAATGGAGCAAACTGCCAACCTTGTAGTTAGCAGTCCAGTGCTTATTCTAAATTTCTACATTACGAGAAGGTAACATCAATTCTTTGTAAAGATATGCAATCTGAAGAACACTAGGTCTGCAGGAAGTTCATACTGTAGGACTTACAGATCCTTCCATATGCCAGGGTGCATTTTCATTCTGTAAGGTCATGATGTAGATACAGTATTTCCCAAAAGTATTTGACCATGGGAAACCTTGGTTTCATAGACCTTTTCATGAAGTAGTATCTCACCTAACAGTCTTTGGGGCATTCTTTGTGAGCAGTTCCAGGCTCCTCCTTGACATCTAGCTCCTGAATAGAAAGTGATAAATGAGGGGAGATCAAAGGCACCCAGAAAAGAATGGTGATCATGTACATAGGGGCTGCTCCTAATAGTTCAACCAGAGCTTGAGAATTCTGAAGCCAAAAATAAACTGCTTTTATATTGTCCATTGTTTCATTTATCTAGGACACTAGCTTGAAAGATTTCTTCTCAGCATGATGACACTCCCCTTCATGAACACGTATAATCAATCACCAGTTGACTATGCTCAAAACAGAAGTGACAAAACTCAGGAGGGAAACAAAGGATACCCATTAGAGGAGAGTGAGAAAGGAGGGGGCCTGGGAACTGTCTCTGTTAAGAAAAGTGATCCCACCACCAACAGTTATATCTCCAGGGGCTCCATTTATTACCACAGCCTCTATTTTAAACACGGAGTTCACAGCCAGGGCACCTCCATCCATCTTTTAGTTGATAAATGGAACCATAAATCTTCCTTTCACATCTTAAAAGGGCCCCAGCTAAGCTAGGGTATCCCTCCCAAGTTTCTCCCACCTCCTTCCTCTTCAACCTGGGAACCATTCTTTTTGAAGAGTTAAACAAAACTAAGCTATCCTAACCAGCAATGATAGAGTCTTCTAAAGGAGGTATGGCTCAGACATAGGAGACAGGCCATCTGGAATGAGTAAAACTGAACAATACAGTGTACAAAAGAAAGAAGCATGAATATTCAAGCATGCTTAGGGACACTGATAGGTTGGCAGATCAATTATTCCCAAGTGAATGCTGACTACCCCTTTCTCATTCTACAAAGTAATATGAGAATCAGTCACATAGTACTGAACTCTTAGAAATTCCAGTGTTAGATAGAACTCATGTTCAGCAGTTGCTCAGATTTAATGGTGCAGAGAGCTAGAACCTCTCCACCAGATAAAAGCTGCTCTGAAGATTAGGGTTGTAAGCATTGTTCCATATCATCTTGGGTCAATACTGATCCTGTAAACGGAAAAATTCATGCCTGAAGAAGAGACTTTCCCAAAGCTACACAGTGAGTCACTGATCAAAACCAGAGCTAGGGCTTAAACCTCCTAACTTCACACCTATTATACATTCACTAGACTATTAGAACATTCTAAACTTAGAGGACTCTTTGAATGTGTAGGTTAAATTTCAGAAGTATGTGCATACTTCTAGGTAAAGTTTACAGAATTTTCATTGTATAATCAAGGAAGTAAATATGAAAGTTAAAAATCATTGCCAGAACCACTGTGGAAAACAATATGGCACTTCCTCAGAAAGTTGGAAATAGAAATCCCATAGGACCCAGCAATCCATCTACTTGGCATGTATCCACAAGAAAGAAGAGCCAGAACCTGAGTAGAGTTATGCACATCAATGTTCATAGCAGCACTAGTCACAATATCAAAGAGATGGAGAGAGCCTAAGTGCTCATTAGAGAAACAATGGATAAGCAAACTTTGATACATACACACAACAGAATACTATGCAATGGTGAAGAATAATGATGAATCTGCAAAATGACTCAGAACATGAATGAACCTGGAAGACATTATATGTTGTTAACTTCTGTGGAGTTCGTTCTGACTCATGAGACCTTGCATAGGATTTCCTAGGAGGGGTTAATGGGTTTGAATTGCCAACCTTGCAGTTATTTATCCAGTACTTATCCTATAGCACCATATCAGGACTCCTAGAGGATATTATTCTAAGTGAAATTAGGCAGTTATAAAGGACAAATATCGTATAAGACCATTATTGTAAAAATTCAAGAAGAGGTTTTCATACTAAAATAAACATTCTTTGATGGCTACTAGGGGTGAGGAGGCTAAGCAGAGTAAATCACGGGCTAGATGGGAGAAACTAGGGGAGGGCAAATACAAGAAGAAGGAAGCTGGCAGAAGAATGATGAAGACACAGGAAGATATGCAAGGACTAATTAAAGGTGATAGAAATAAATAGTGTTATAGACACAACCTTGGAACAGCAATATTCTTGGATATAGGAGGAAAAGTAGGAGTATACCAACAAATATATAAGGGTTTGAAAGAGGATATTTGTACATGGGTATTTACCTTTACTGCAAACACAACTATGAATGTGATGGAACAAACAGCAAAGTGGTGAAAACTTCTTAGATATTATCAAACATCTTAAAACAATGAGTTGCTGGGCTTGAGGCTCATGACCATAGTCTCAGAGGACACCTTGCTCAATTGTCATAAAATAGTCCACACAGACAATGCTCTATCTACATCTTACTTTGGTAAGTAATGTCTTGGATCTTAACAAATCATGGGTGGTCATTTATTGGTTTCTCAATTTCAGAAAAAAAGAAGACTGATGAGACTTGAAGATGCTTTGACTTATTTAATCCAATGGATTAATGGACCATGTGAAAACCAGTCTCTATGATTCTGAGACCAGAAGAATTAGATGACTGACGTTTGGTTACACTACCAACTACTCTGAAAGCGACCACATTAGAAGGCCCCAGATAGAATGGCAGAAAATGTAGAGCAAAACTCAACAGTATGATAAAAAAAAAAATGCTTACTGGTCAGAAAGAGATTTGAAGAACCTGAGACTATGGGCTTCAACCACCCTTTAGGTCTGGAAAAGAAGTCACCCTCATGGCCCAATTTTCAGCTGAGCAGTAGCTAGGTATGTAGTGGGGAGACAACAGTACTAAAGTTATGTTCACCAAGGAACGGTCGGTCAGTCATTCAAAATCTGAAAGGTGGTCGGTGCGAATCTTCTGAACGAGTTGGAAAGAAATCCTGGGTAGGGTACCGATTAAAAAAAAAAAAAAAAACTGAAAGGCTACATTTTCCTGAGGACAAAGTTGAGAAAGGATGGGAAGGTGGGTGGAATCGAAACAAAAAACACAGGGAGGAAGTGGGATAACTACTGTTGCATGGAGAGGATTGCAATTATTGAGATTGAGATAAAACGAAGTGTATGATTTATTGCATGCAAAATGGATGATCTTGTCTGTAAACTTTTACTCAATTCACAATAAAAAAAATTAACAACAACAACAACAAAAAATCATTTCCTGAAATTATGAAAACTTCTTAGCTGAAAACAAATACCTTGAGGGGATGAGTCTCTGGGCTTGGAAACTCAGGACCATAGTCTTGGGGGACACCAGGATCAAATGACATAACATAGTTCACAAAGGCAATTTTCTACATTGTACAACTACCAGCCACTCCATGGGAGAAAGATGAGGCTTTCTACTCCCATAAAGATTTACACCCTCGGAAACCCTGTACAGGGTCACTATGGGTCAGAACTGACTCGATGGCACTTAACAACAACAACAACTTTGGTGAGTAGCTACTGGGATCCTGAAACATTGTGGGCAGCCACTTAAGGTGCAACTATTGGTATCTTCCCATCCAGAGCCAAGAAGAATGAAGAAAATAAAAAACTGCATAAAACCAATTACTCCAAAGGACGAATGGACCACATAAACTCCATCCTCCATGACCCTTAGATCAGAAGAATTATAAGGTAACCAGGTGCCACCGCCAACCACTTTGAAAAGGATCAGAATAGGAGGTCCTGGTTAGAGTAGAAGAAAACTGTGGAACAAAACTCAAAATCATGTAAAAGGAACAGATTTAATGGTTTCACAGAGACTGGTGGAATCCCTAAGACTAACCTTTAGTCACGCCTCAGGCCTGGAACTGAATTCACCCCATGACTCAATTTTCCATCACACAATAGCCAGACCTATAAAATGAACCATTGCACCAGAGAGGTACACACTTCTTAGAAAAACCAATCATATGAGACCAAAAGAAAGCATCTGCCCAAAGGATAAAGCTCAGAAAGGAGGAAGGAGTAGAAAAGAAGAATGAATGGAAACGGTAACCAGAGAAGCAGTGGGAAGAGTGCTGTTACAAAGGGGGATTGCAATCAATATCATGAAACAAAATGAGTATGAACTGTTGAACTGAAAAACAATTTGCGCTGTAAACTTTCACCTAAATCACAATAAAAAGTTTTGGGGTTTTTTTTTTAAGTAATCACCTGTACCTGGAAGTAATTCACTTCACAAAGCAGAAGGAATGGCAGAAAGAAATTCAACCAAATAGCAGATACTAATTATAGGGACAGAATCCTGGTGTGGCACTGTAGGATAATGCACTGGACCACCACAAGGTCAGTTTGAACTGCAAGGACAGTGGTTCAAACTCACCAGCCACTCCTCAAAAACCCTGTAAAGGGTCACTATGAATTAGAACAGACTCTATAGAACAACATCAACAATTATAGGGACAAAAGCAAAAATACAGTAACAAAGGCATTTGGAATAGGAGAAGGGACATTTGAAAGGCTGTCCTGAGGGAAATCATGACTTGGGAAGACTGCGTGTGCATAATTCTACCTCATCATTTAAGAAGCTCTACTAGAATAATGGATTACAAGTTGAGCTGCAAACCACAAGATCAGAGTTTGAATAGACCAGTCACTCCATTGTTGAAAGATGAGGCTTTCTGCTTCTGTAAAAATTTACAGCCTAGGAAACCCTCAGGGCCACTATGAGTCAGAAGCAACTCCATGGCACACCTCCACCTGCACCTCTTCTATTTTTTTAAATGTCTTATTGTGAATTATGTGACAGTTTACATGGGAGAACACTAGCTTTACATTCATCCTATCATATATCATTTCACTGGCATGGTTACAATCCCCTCCATGCATCATCAAACAACCAAAGGGTATATAATGCAAGCCTGCCTTCAGGTCATCAGTTCACAGCCCCTCTCCCTCTCTATGTCTAAAGTCCCCAGCCACTCCATCTCTCCACATTATCATCTCTGCCTCCATCTCAGGCATCACTCCTTCCCTGGGTAGGGTCCTGCTCTCTGCTCTTCTCCCTTGATGGTCCCAGGGACCTCCACTCCTAGACTGCAAAGTTAATCACTACCCTCCTTGCTACACAATGTTTACCTTTACATTTCCAACCCTCACAATCAGTCCTGATACCAATTTTTCACTATTGTATCATAAGAGATGTATCTGCATTTCCTTTCATCCGCCTAGACAGATTGGATACTACTCATTGAAGATTCTACCTTCCTTCATGCCCTCTGAATCTAGGTTCCTTCTTGCAAGGTTGTAATCCAGTCACTTTTTGCCTTTGTGGCCCCCCCCCCCCCCCACACACACACTTTGGGGGGCCAATGCCCAAGTTGCCCATCCCTGTCTATTCTGTGTATGGAGAAGGTGGGAATGATCCTCGCTGTAAAGATTTGTTCCCTCTTTTGAGCTACTGCATCCATAGGTGTAGGTCAAGTTCATCAAATTGTATCAGATTACTCTTTTTTTCCTCTTCTTTCTTCTTCTGGTTGAGCTCTGATCATTCAGTCATTGAAGCCAGGTCAAGTGGGTATTATCTGCAAGTTCCACCTCTTCTTTTAACTTACAGTCTTTAATGTACTTTTCTTCCCTCCCTATTCCCAGTAATTAATGTGTGTCTGTACTATATCCCATCATCTCAGGTTTCCAGTTCTTTTAAAAACCTGTCCATAATAAAGTATTAATGACTTACTAAGGCTTTTCTTCATACCAAGTCTATACTGCCTTAACTCAAATAAATGAATTTGTTGTTGTTAAGTACCGTGGAGTTGGTTCCGACTCATAGTGACCCTGCACAGGGTTTTTGAGGCTGCAAATCTTAACGAGAGCAGAAAGCCTCATCTTTCTCCCACGAAACAGCTGGTAGTTTCAAACTGCTGACCCTGAGATTAGCAGCCTGATTCATAACAACTACGCTACCAGAGCTCCTTAAGTAAATGAATAAGTGTTGGAAAATTCGACACCATGAAGTTCCTGGGGCAGAGCGAAGGGGAGGGTAGCAGGGGGAAGAGGAGACAAGAGAGTCCCAACCAGTGAAGCACTTGGAGGTTTGAATCTACCAGAAACTCCTGTGATGAAAGACCCAGCAAGCCACTTCCAAAAGGACACGTCATTGTAAACCAAATGGAACACAGTTCTCCTCTGAAACACACTAGGCAGCTATGAGTTAGGGTCATCTGTGGCAAGCAGTACACACCATAGCAACGTGACTTAAGTTCTATTTGTGAAGTATAAGAAACCTTTCAGGAATACTCACAAAGGAAGTTCTGAAGTTTGGGTGGAGGGTGAAAACAATGCCTAATTAAAATTACCTTTCAAATAAATAAAGCACAGTGAACATCATCTTATGCATTAACACTAGATGACAATAATGTATAGATAGAATACATGTAAAAATCCAAATCCTTAAACATAACATATCATTAAGTAGTGAAAAGTCCACACTATAAGGAACCTTAGAAATCAAGATCAAATGAACTCATGTCCTTCTTGTCTCCCATTCACTCTGGAGAAATCCATCACTGGATAGAATGAGAGGCAAAATTGCCCTGAGCATTACTTAACATTTTCTGATTGAAGCCCTCATCTGTAAAGGGTAGTATAAAAATACTGACCTCACAGAATTACATGCAATGATCTGGGTAAAGGACTCAAACAGCACAACCATATAGTAAGTGATGAATAAATTTAAGTCAGTGCCACAATAAAATGAGAGAATTGGGCCAACTGACTCCTAGGGTCCCCTTCATCTCCACTCTTCTCTGCTTCTATTGCCCATATTCTGGCCAATCATGTTTATCAATTATGGATTAACATTAAGTGGTATTAATCATCAGTCACCTGCTCAGACTGCTATAAAAAGTATCAAGGGGAAAAAGCAGATTGTGCGAACAGCAGCAAAGAAATGCTTGTCCCATGTAGAAGACCTCTTGGTTATTCAAGACCTTGCAATCCCTGGGTGATGCAAATTGTTAACACTCTCAGCTGCTAACTGAAAGGTTGGAGATTCACGGCCTCAGAGACAGCTCAAAAGAAAGGTCTGACAATCTACTTCCAAAAAAATCAACCTTGATCAACCCTATGGAGAAGATGCTTAAGTACAACTAAACACCTCATGGGTTTTGTTTTTTGTTTTCTTAATCTCTTTATTGTGGATTGAGTGAAAGTTTACAGGGCAGATCATCAGTTTTACATTCAACAAATCACACAATGTATTTCATTACAATGATTATAATCCCCTTCATGTACCATCTGTTAACAGTATTTCTCTCTATTCATTTTAGCTCTTTTTTGTTTTTTTTAAACACTCAGGCATATATAATAATTTAAACCACCAAAGGGGGCATTCTGCAAGTCTGCCTCCTGGCTGCCATCTCTCAGTCCCTCTCTGACCATGAATCTAGAGTCCTCAGCTGCTCCCTCTCTCCATGTCCCCATCTCTGCCTCCATCTCTGGTGTTACTGCTTCTCTGGATAAGGTCCCACATTCCTCTTGTGCATTTCTCCTTTGATGGTCCTAGGGTCCGCTGTTTCTGCACTGTAAAATTAACTAATCCCCCATTTTTGTTACAAAACTTCTACCTTTACAATTGTAACAGTGGAAATTAGTCATGATAACAATTAACTGTTGAATCATAAGAATCTTATGGCCATCTCTTTTTACAAGACCTATCTAGACAAGATGAAAACTATTCAGTGGGGCCTCTATCTTCCCTAACACACTCTTAAACTAAACTCCCTCTTGAAACCTTGTAATCCAGCCACTTTGTGCCTTTATCACCCCCTTATTTTAGGTAGCCAATGTCTAAGTTGCCTGTCCCTATCTGCCCTGTGTACAGAGGGAATAGCATTGATACTTGATGTGAGGACTCCTTCCCTCTCTGTTGGTATTTAGAGCTACTACTGCCACCTCATGGGTTTTCATTTCTAGGTTTGGAGGTTTAGAGTCATGGTTTCATAGGACATCACAGTTAACTTGTTT
The DNA here is from genome assembly GCF_000296735.1 of Chrysochloris asiatica. NCBI lineage: Eukaryota > Metazoa > Chordata > Mammalia > Afrosoricida > Chrysochloridae > Chrysochloris > Chrysochloris asiatica. The sequence continues at coordinate 6,065,354 of NW_006408575.1, read as the reverse complement.
AATACTGTGTTTACTGCTTCTGGTCTATCTCTTAATTCATTACCCGGTGCTTGGAGTATTAAAAAGTACAACAACTGGTCTTTATTTACCTAGAGCAACAGAAAAAAATGCAGAGTCAAGAACAGAAAGAGAAAATGGCATGTGTAACTAATTATCTCCATGAACAACTGCTTCCTTTGCCATAAGATCAGATGAACTGGATGGTGTCCAGCTAGCACTACTGAACATTTTGATCGAAGATTCTGTAGAATAATCCTGACCAAATGGGGGAATATGCAGAATAGAACTTCAAATTCTCATGAAATCTATACTTTCTGGAACCATGGATTTGGTTGTTAGATACCACCTAGTCATTTCCGATTTAAAGTATCCTTATGCACAACAGAACAAAACACTGATTGTTCCTGCACTATCCTCACATTCTTTGTTAACTTGAGCCCTTTGTTGCTGCCACTATGCCAGTCCATCTCATTGGGGGATTTCCTCTTTATCACTGACCGTCCACTTTACCTAGCATGATGTCCTTCTCCAGGGACTGGTCCCTCCTGATAATATGTCCAAAGTATGAGAGCCAAAGTATCGCCATCCTTGCTTCTAAGGAGCATTCTGACTGTACATCTTCCAGATTTGTTTGTTCTTCTATCATTCTATGGTACATTTAATGTTCTTCTCCAACACCGTAACTCAAATGCGTCAATTCTTCTATAGTCTTCCTTATTCATTAAACTATAACCATTTAGCTATTGTCCTGAGAGCATCTGAAACCCTAAACCAAAAACTCCCCTTCAAATCATTTTAGAACCAACAATAGTTTAGTTCAACTAGTAAAAATGTATTAGCCTTAAGCATTGAAATCTTTTAAGAACTACCTGCATGGTTTGATCAACTAGACTTTTGTCTATTAATGCAGTGATTCAAATTTCTAACTGGAATGGAAAGATTCTTCATATTAAAGAACAACTTTGCTTCCTCAGTGCACTGGGTTAATAAGGACAAGAAATTTAGACATTGGTTATCAAAAATGGGGGTGCTATAAAGGCATGAAGTGGTTGGTTTACACACATTCATGAGTGTGCTTAGTTACATAATGAGGGGTTAGATAGAATTCCCACTGAATAGTTATCATCTTTCATAGATGGATCTGGTGAAAGGGGATGGGCGATGATGGTGATAGGATTTTATGATTCAACTGTGAATAATTGTTAGCAAAATGTATGGTTATTGTTGCAACTGTAATTATAGAAATGTGTAACCAAAAGGAGGGAGTAGATAATCTTTCATTTCAGGAACAGAGCCTCCCAGGACCATCAAAAGGAGGAACATGAATAGAGTGTGAGATCCTTACCTAGAAAACCCAGTGACAGCTAAGAAAGCGGCTGTGTGCCAGCAGGCAGGAGGCTGGCTGGCAAAATGTGCCCTTTGGACATTTAAATGAATCTAACCTTTTTTGTTTTATAAGTGTACATCAAATATTTTTGTCTTGTTCATTTGTGAAATATAAGATGCTAATGAGGAACCACAGGGAGGAAATAGGATAACTGTTGTTACAAAGAGGAGATTGTAATCATTGAGATGAACTAAGGGGTATTGTTTGCTGAATGTAGAACTGATGATTTGGTCTGTAATCCTTCACCCAAGGCACAATAAAAAGAAAAAAAAAAAAAGAATTATCTATATGTGATCACACTGATAATAGTATCTCAGAAGATTAGGCAGGAACCTTAGGGAGCAGTGAGTTCATGTAAATGAGGGAGGAATAATTCACAAAAGGAGTTTAAGAATGGTTGTACAACTTGAAGAATGTAATTAATGTCACTAAACTTGCTAAATAAGGAATACTGTAGAAGAATTGATGCTTTTGAGTTATGGTGTTGGAGGAGAATATTGAAAGTGCCATGACTGCCAAAAGAACCAATAGATGCATTTTGGAAGAAGTGCAGCTAGAGTGCTCCTTGGAGGCCAGGATGGCCAAACTTCATCTCTCATACTTTGGACATACTGTCAGGAGGGACCAGTCACTGGAGAAGGATATTATGTTTGGTAGGGTGGAGGGTCAGAGAAAAAGACGAAGACCCCCCAACAAGATGGTAGCATCCATGGCAACAATAGTGAGGCTGGCCCAGGATCGGGCAATGTTTCGTTCTGCTGTGCATAAGGTGCTATGAGTCAGTACCAACTCAATGACACCTAACAACCACCACAACAAACTTGGTATGTAGAATTTGCACAATTGAGGTGCATTCTGCTATGTATATTCTCAACAGCATTTCAAAAAATTAAACCCAATAAAAATTTTTAAAAATAAAACCCTATGGAGTACAATACTACTCAAATACATATGGGGTAGCCCTGAGTCAGAATCAACTCAACAGCAACTGCAGGTTTCATTCAAGAGTTAACGATAGACCTTGGGGGCCAAAATGGCGACTAGACTCACCACCTTCCTCTAGAATGCCTGGACCAAGGAGTCAGTGCTGGCCGTGTCTTTCACCATCTGGGCCTCACCATCGTCCTGCCCCCATTAAGCCCCTTTACCAAGTACTCAAGCATGATCAACAAGGCAACCCCCTACAGCTACCCAGTGCCCCTCAGAGATGACGAGTATATGCCCAATGTGTCTGCAGGACCCCCAGGGCCCCAGCTTGGAGTGGCTGATGAAACTGTGAGCCCTCCTCAGGTGGGTCCCTTTCAAACCCCAATAAAAACCTGGAAACGAGGAAAAAGGGAAAAAAAAAGAAGAGTTTAGAATAGCAGTTATGTGTAACAGGTACAGCCCACCACCAAGAACAGGACGTTTGGATTCTGGTCACTGCCCCTCACAAGTGTGACCCTGGCCAACTCATTCAGGCCCTGTGCGGTATCACTCACTAGTAGAACCTTCCATACATATAAATGTATTGTAAAAGGGGAAGGAAGAAGTGAATGGCTTCTGATGCCCCAGCCCTCACTTTCAAGTCACTCAAAAGCTCTCCATGTCCATGATGTAGTGACATATCTGTTTGCAAAATGTTTTGTTTGATCTCTATGTCCACCCTGCAAGGGAGGCAATGCAACTAGTAGTCTACCCTCGTAGATGGTTCAGGGATGTGACGAGATTCATACAAGTCACGGAGCAAATTGGTGCAGCAGCAAGAAGGAAAGCCCCATTCTCTTAACTATAAATTTCCTTCTTAGGCACTTGATGTATTTTCCCAGCCACAAACATAAAGGACCTGCGTCCCCCTCCCCCCCCCCTCCATCCAATCCAAAATACCTCAGGGGTCTCTATGGTGATTGGAAAATGCTCTAATAATCCAAGTCAAGGAGGCAACCCATTTCTCAACATCCCCAGCTCTTGCCTGATCCCTGACCTCTGCTTCACTTTGAATGTCCCAGATCTATGGGAATGACAACTCTGTGAGCCCCCATCTGCTTCTTCCCGCATAAAAGAAGCAGTATTAAAAGATGGTCGTTGGCAAATGGTTGTGTAGCTCCTGAAAGGTCACCCACCCTCTCTGTTCTGCCTTCCTCTGCCCCAGTATGAGCACCTAGAGGACGGTCTCAACTGCCTCCGCATTGCGTCTGTCTTCTCTCGCCTCCCCCTCCCAATCTATGGGCTTGCTCCCATCGCTAGAAGCTTCACTGCCGAACTCACTCCTCTGCCTGGACCAAAGGCTCCAGGGCTGCCAGACAAGACTGGTGGCGATGGGGGAAGGGTTTGGCAGATGGGGGTTCAGGGAACTCAGCTCTCCGTTCATCCTCAACCGCCACCCAGCTACCTCCATCTGCAGCATCACAGCAGCCACCCAACCCATGTGCCTCCTCCCGCACATGTGCACGCCTGTTTCAGCATCGAGATGGGGCTGTTCAATAGCCCCCAGTGAGATGTGATGAGATCTAACCCCTCCCCCTTCTTTGGATGGAAGCTGGACGCTTGGCAATGAGGATTGGTTGGAAATGTAGCTGCGCTGCAGGACGCCCAAATTTACAGAGAGAAAATTGATTCAATGCAGAAAAGGTGTGCATTAAACAGAGCCAGTTCCCAGTTAAATTTCTATAGCTGGAGTTTTGACGTCAATAACCTCAGCCTCCGCCTTCTGCGCAAACTCTTAGTAATCCATCACGCCTTCGACTTCCACCTAAGGACTCAAACGTTTTCATGTTATCATCACCACTCTTTATCATTAGCCATTTCAGAAAAGGGGTCACATATCTGCTCCTAACACCTGAGTGAGACTGTTACAGTGTTTTCTTTGCTGTACAGATTTCCCTGTCTAGGCTCATTTCTCTATGTGAAAGGGAAAGTCATTCATTGGAGACAGAAGATGAGGAAAGGATGAATGTCCAGGGACTGGAGAAAGTTCAGAGAGTTGTGTAACCTTGATTAAGATTTTTCACTTCTCTAATCTGTGGGTATGATAATAGCCCCCAGAGTTATTTGATGGGAGTTGTTGCACTGAAGGAAAATTTGGTGACAAGATACAGTGATTAGAACTCTAGACTTAAAAGTCAATCAAAACCCCAGCTACCTTTTGCAGTTCATTCCAACTCATTAAGACCCCATATGATACAAACCGAAATGCGCCATTGGGTTCACCTGAGTAATCCTTACAGAAACAGACTGCCAGATCTTTCTTTTGTGACACCATTAGGTGGGTTTGTACTAGCAACCTTTAGATTGTTGTTGTTGTTGTTGCTAAGTGCTATTGAGTCAATTCTGACTTATAGCTGCCCATTACAGGGTTTCTAAGGAGCAGCTGATAGGTTTGAACCGCCGACATTGTGATTCACAGTCCAGTACTAGTCTACAGTGCCACATCAGGAGTTCAACCTCTAGATTAGCAAAAAAAAACAAAAAACAAAAAAACAAATCCACTGCCATTGAGTACATCCCAACTCATAGCAACCCAATATAAGCTTTGCAACACTGAATGTTTATAGGAGTAAAGAACCTCATCTTTCTCTCATGGAACAGATGGTAAGGATTGAACCACTGACCTTGTGGTAAGCAGCCAAACACCTAAACCACAGCACAGCCTAGTGCAAATCATTTGTACCACCCAGGGATCTTTAAAGGCACTCACACTTGAGTTTAATTCCTGGCTCTAGCTGTTGCCTACCCTCTCAAGTTGCCTGCTTGCTCAGAGACTCAGTTCCCTTATCCGTAATAAAAGGATAATTAAATTTTAAATAGATCACAGGGATGGAGTAACTAAAAAAGACAATAGAGTCAGTATAAGGTAATGGTTAAAAAGTATGAGTTTCTACTCAGATGATGTGGGGTTAAGCCCCATTCTACTATTTACTAGCCGTGTGACCTTGGAGAAATCACTCTGTGCTTCAGTTTTATTATCTGTGAAATGCTAATAACAGTACCATATGCTCCTTAGAATCAAGAATGGTGAAACATTGTCTCACATACATTGAACATGTTATCAGGAGGGACCAGTTCCTGGAGAAGGACATTATGCTTGGTATTGTAGGAGTCAGAGAAAATGAGGACGACTCTTAATGAGATAAATTGACACAATTACTGCAACAGTAGACTTCAGCAAAATAACAATGGTGAGGATGGCACAGGATCAGACAGTGTTTCATTCTGCTGTACACAAAGTCGCTGTAAGTTGGAACCAACTCCATGGCTCAATGGACACTGTGAGGATTAATGTCCTCACAGTTAAATATGTACGTAAAGTATTTAAAACAATACCTGGCACATAGAAAGCATTAATAAGTGGTGGTGGTGGTGATATACCAAGGAGTCGGTTCCAACTCACAACAACTCTGTATAGGGTTTCCGAGGCCATAAATCTTTACAGAAGCAGAAATCTTCATCTTTCTCCTGCGGAACATCTGGTAGTTTCAAATGCTGGCCTTGAGATTAGCAGCCCAATTTGTAACCACTACAGTACCAGAGCTCTATATTAGCTATTATATGATAAGCACTGGACTGTAAACCATAAGGCCTGAAGTTTGAACCTGCCATCTGCTCCACAGGAAAAAGATGAGGCTTTCTTTCTGCTCCCGAAAAGATTTAAAACCTCGGAAAACCCATACAGGGTTGCTATGAGTCAGAACCGACTCAACGGCACTGAACAGCAACAATTATTTTTATTGCAGTTAATTTAAGTAAAGCCCATAGTACTGTTCCTGACACACAGTAAATAATCAATAAATGAGCTCTGGTAATGTAGTGTTCATGAATCGGGCTGCGAACCACAAGGTAAGCAGTTCAAAACTATCACTGCTCCATGGGAGGAAGATGAGGCTTTCTGCTCCCATAAAAATTTACAGCCTCGAAAACCCTGTTCAGGGTCGCTATGGGTCGGAACCGACTCAATGGCACTTAACAACAACAACTACTATCATAGTCTAACATATAGTGGCATCGTCATTCTAGAATTGCCGTTATAATGGTGGTCCTGACACCCACCATGTGAGGATAACTCTGGTCCTTCAAAGTCAATGTGATGACAGTGGTACTGTTACAAGTCATATTAAGGGTTTCCAGGGCCATACTTAAGAGACAGTGAGTAGAATCAGTCACATGTCCAATGTGCTGAAAGTACAGAAATGTGAGGAGGATAAAAAAAGAGAACAGAGAGTCAAAGAGGCAGTTTTGTTCTAACACATGAATTCTACCGCTTGTGAGCCCCGCTGCCTGCCTCTGGTCACCAGTGCTGGTCAGTGGTCCTGCCCAATTTGGTAACCAGCAACTCATTTCTATAAGAGAAAGAAAATAAAAATGTCTCTCTTCTTGCCAGAGATGAGTCAAGGAGCCCTGGTGGTGGCATGTTAAAGTGTTCAGCTGCAAATTGAAAGGTCACTGATTCAAATCTACCAGGTGCTCTGTAGGAGAAAGATGAAACAATTCACTTCTATAAAGATTTATAGCCATGGGAACCCTGTGAGATAATTCTACTGCATCTTATTTAGGGTCACTATAAATTGGAATAGACTCAGCGGCATTTATTTGGGTTTGGTTTTGCCAAAGAATCAGAATTTAGAAAATTCTCTGTTCCATTTGTTTACTTATACATGAGGTAAATGAAGCCCAGAGAGGGAAAGGGTTTTACCCAAGGTCACACAGCTGATGAATAGCAGTCAAGACTAGAACTAGGACTTCCAACCCCAAGTCCGTGTCATATGCACTAAGTCAGCACCTAGAAATGAAGATAGTAGTACAGGGAAGTAATCCAGAACACCTTTGTTGTTGTTAAGTGTTATAGAATCTGTTCTGACATATAGCAACCCTCAATAGGAGGGTCTGGCGGTGGAGAGGCTGGTGAATCTGAACTGCCGATCTTGAAGTTCAAACTGACCTTGCTGACGAGTGTATTATCCCACAGCACTGCACCTAACACCCTCCCAATGGGGAGTGGTGTTGGAACATCCAGATGTTTGCTCATACTGCCTCTCCTTCAACTGGGTGAGAGCTATGTATCTGCCCTTCCCTATCCCTACTGTATTTCTTTAGCTTATCTGCTGGAGTGCTTTGCAGACAATCCTAATGATTATCTAGCCCAAAGTATCATATGTCTCCACACTATGCATACCTCAAGTGTTTCAGATGTCTGTACCATTGCTATAATTGATTCATGATCCACCTGGTAAAAGAAAAGTGTCCAAGACTCAGCTATGAAGTAATGAGGATGATTACTCTGTGGCAGTCGAGAGATGAACTATCCAGTATTTGTGGTGCCAGTTTTGGCTTTGTCTTATTGGGCAGATGGTCATGGAGTTAATATATTTCTACCCTGTAAAATGCAAATATACTGCAGCTATACTGTTGCTGCTGGCCCTCCTACAGGCTGTTCTGCAGACTGTGTTTGGGATAACAGCTTAAAATGTTCTGCATATTCAACGATCAAAATGTCCATACTGGATATGCAGAAAAATGTGCCTGGATTCTCTGTAAACCTTAACTCTGGTGCTGGATCACTAGTCCTCATTGCAGATACATTGCAAACTCCAAAGAGATATTTGGTGAATTGTCTGGTTATAAAAGCAAATGAAACTCTGGTTATTTACAACTATTTAGCATAGCTGTCCAACATCATGATGTGCACCATTCCATGAAGGGTACAACGACAAAATAGAGTGCCTTCTCTCAAGAAGGTAACAGTTTGGCTGGCAGTAGATACGTAACATGTACTTATTGAAAAACAAAAACAACTTTAAAATCCAACTGCTTTGCAGGCCCTGAAAGAGCCCTCACGGTGCTATGGATACATGTTGGCTGATAATCATGAAATCAGTAGTTCAAACCAACCAGGCATGGATGTCTGCTCCCATAAAATTTTACACTCTCAGAACCCCCTGTATGAGGTGGCTATGAATCAGAATCAACTCTATTACAGTGGGTAGTAGCCGCTGATATAGCTTATCTGATTTATTCAGGGCTACTATTACAGAAATGGAGTCCGGGTGTGGTGCTGCAGGTTAATACTCTGGATTGCAAGGTCATGTTAAACTGCAAAGTTGGCAGTTCAAACGTAACAACTGCTCCTCAGAAACTCTATACAGGGTCACTATCAATTGGAGATGACTCGAAGGCACTTACCAATAACAACAGCAATAACAGAAATACTCCAAGTGGATGGTTTTAACTAACAGAAATTTATTTTCATACTTTGTTGTTCTTGTTCTTGTTCTTAGGTGCCATCAAGTTGGTTTCAACTTACAGCAACCCCATGCACAACAGAACAATGCCCATCCAGTCCTGCACCATTTACATAACTGTTGTTTTGTTTGTGTCCATTGTTGTGGACACTGTGTCAATACATCTTCTGGGGATCTTCCTCTTTTTCCAAGCATGATGTCCTTCTCCAGGGACTGGTCTCTCCTGATAACATACCCAAAGAACAAGAGACAAAGTCTTGCCATTCTCTCTTCAAAG